>NC_137472.1:6618760-6960521 GCF_918807975.1 Aplidium turbinatum
GATTGGAGATGTGAATACAAAATATCTACATGTGGCATTACTCTGTAAAAAAATTCTAACCAAAACAAGAAAATAGAATCATTTAGCATTCGCTTTATTCCACTGGCAGCATTACCTGTAGTTTCTGATCTAGATTCCTCCAATTTACTGCAGCATTCAATAAGGGAATCTTTTAGGTCGAATACAGTTTGCACTGTTCTGCTTTTAAAGTTCCACCTAGTAGATGGAGAACAAGGAATTCGACGATGTGCAACTTCTTCTAGTGCAGACATTCGCTGAGGAGAATTGGAAAAAAATTATGGAATTCCTGACAAGTTGTTAAAAAATATTCTAGTATTTCTACACTGTGAACAAGATTTTTGTAGAACTAAATTCAACTGGTGAGCATAGCAATGCAGGAAATGAGCATTGGGATGAACTGCTTTAATTCTTACTTGAACACCACTTCTGGGTCCGCTCATGGCAGATGCACCATCATAAGTTTATGCAACGAGCTTTCGCGGGTAATTTCTTGTCAAAGGTTCTAATTCTTGCAATAAAACTGACGATAAAGCTTCTGTTGTTAAGTTTGGTGGATTAAAGAATCCCCAAAATCTTTCAACCACCTTGCCTTTACAAACATATCTTAAAGCAATCACCATTTGTGTTGTGTCATAGATGTATGTGGTTTCATCACACATAACAGCTAAAAAATCCGCCTTATTAATTTGATCTCTAATGATTGTTTTGCATATTTCCATGATGGACTCTAATAGCTCATTCTGAATCATCTTTGACGTTCCTTTGAATACAGAGCTAGAGCTAATATGTGCATTTAAACTTGAATCAAATTCACATGCAAAATCAATCAAACCTCTAAATACACCAGGGTTTCTTGAATCCACAGTTTCATCATGACCTCTGAGTGGCAACTCAAATTTCCCACACAATTTGATACAGTTGATAGTTTTTGATAGAATTTGCCGATTTTCTTTTACTTTCTCATTGTGGCGAGCAATTGATAATCTGTATCCAGAATCAAGTTGGGAAGCAATATTAGCTGTACCTAAAAGAGATAAATTTACCATGTTGTTCAAATAAAGTCGTGATTTATCATGTCTTGTTATGTTTCAATTGATATGATTTAAATCTTTAATTCCAGACTTTGTCCATGATGTATCACCACCAAACAGTAAGCATGGAAAGCAAAATAATGCATTTTTTGAACTGCAGCCACATAGCCAAAAGTTAGTTTTGTATAAATTTTGATTAAAATGCCGGGTATAACTTCTACTACTGCTGGATGGTGCTCTTTGTGAAATTTCAAGGGGAGGTGTTGGCCTACCTTCAAGTTTAATATTGATCTTTTCTTGTAATGATAACCTATGGAAAGTTATACTTTGCAAATATTGAACAGAGTTGTCCATGACCAGATCAAAAAAACCTTTAAAATTCAGTATAATGATGATAGCACAATTTAAAACAATAATCTTACATAAGCTTTGTGTAGGTAAAATAAAAGATAGTCAGGCAGTGTAGCCAATTTAGCAGCTTAGTTAATACAAAATGGCTTGCCAGTACAGGTACTTATTCTATCTGTCTACAGTACATAAATAACAATTCAAAAGGGATAAGACAGTAGGAATAATGTATCAATACTCAGGCTATAATACTCCAGAGACTGGTTCAATATCTCACAGGTTAGTCTTAAGTGCCCTACCTGCCTATTGCTCTTGCAGCCATGTATGCTAAAAATTACTCACTGTAGACTGATAGAACAAAATCCTGAGTAGGCTATATAATGTTATAAGGCAAATCTAGCCAATGAACAGCTATTTACAGGCTAAGTTATGTCAAATAATAAAACTTTTCTGCGTTTCATAGTCTATAGCCAATGACCGGTAAGCTGTCTAACGAAACCCCCAGTGTATGTGCTTATCTGAGCAACATTGGAAAACAGTCAAACCGTTGGGAGCACTGCTCCCAGAGGCGATCAAGAATCTTCGCTTTAGCCTGTGCTTGCGGTTGCGTCAATGGGGTTTTCCCAAATCGTCATAGAAAGAACACCCTTCCTGGAGGTAGCCACTTTAACAAGTCGAAATTCTGCCACTGCGAATGACTACAATGCAACCGCCAACCAATCAGAACGTGTTATAAGAGGCTACCGTCCAATTGTGACCCTTCTATCACTCATCCAGAGAGTTAATGCTTGTTTTGAACTTTATTTGGTAATTACAGAAGAAAAAGAGCAATAGCAGTGGTGGGAATCGAACCCGTGTCAATGAAATGACTACTTTCTAGCCCTAACCCTAACCCCTAAGCCAACCAGCTGACAAAAAATCCATCACTTAATTTGCTTTCTATCATCTTCTTTTCGCCATTTTTTACGTTACTTCAACCGTAGCTTATGATTGGTTGGCGGTTTCATTCTAGTCAAGTTTAGTGGCAGAATTTCGACTTGTTAAAGTAGCTACCCTTCGTGGAGCTACCTGGTTGCTCAGCTCCACAGAGTTTCCATTCGAATTTTAAAAAAAATGTTAAGAGTGAACATGCAAGAACAGTGAAAGTAAGTTGCAGTAAAACATTTTTTAGAATCATCGCGATCGAGGACGTCGAGGAAAATTTTTGCAACGGTATTTTCAACAAGTTCTATTTGGATGCCAGATCGCAGAGGGAGCTGCAGCTCCACAGCTCCCTTTAACGAGCCTCCACTGGTTGGCAGTCTTTACTGCCAACACTAGGCTACACCATTATTCTTTCATGTCAGACGTAATTATTTCAGGCAAATTTCCAATATCATTACGGTAAGAAATATTGGGACTAGAACGATTATCAGGAGAGTGAGCTGCTGGTAAGGAGGCGCTGGATGTTGATGTAACATCACCTTGAACTGCGTCATTGCTGGAATTAACATCTAGTGATGATGCAATGGAAGATGATGATGATGCATCAGCAACAACAGCAACTGCTTCAGCAGCAGACGTGCCAATATTAACAGTTGACTCAACCTGAACTTCTCTCTGAAGAAATGAAATCATTGACGGTATTGTTTTTCAAATATTCTTGTCACGCTCAGCTTTGTCAGCTCTTCTTTTCCTTTTTTCCGCTTCACTTGGATAATCGCGTTTTCTTGCCATCATTAATAGTAATCGTATTCCAGGATTTAGTCTAAAATTATTACAATTATTAGTAAATTATTAGCAGTTATTTGAAAATGCAGTAGAGAAATGTGAGTATTTTGATTGATGAGCTTGAATAATAATTACTAGGCCATACTAAGTTCTAACTACTTTCTTTTGTAGGCTACGTAAAATTATCTGGTACATTTGATCAGTTTTATGGCTATGGCTATATTTACACTATACAGTGTAAAAATAGCCTCAATAGCGTTGCCAGATAAGGAATTCTGCCCTAATTTGAGAAAAGTATAAAGCTGTTGAGAATAAAAACTTGTATTTTTGAAATTTTTTTGGTCCTGGACAACGAACCTTACATTAACCCTTCCTAACTTTAATCATAACTCTAGCAACACCTGATTTTACCCATGGCAATAAGTGTTTAAAAATAGCCTCTTCCCAATTTTATAGGCTAACTGGAAACATGTGATGTATATAATCATGTAAAACTACATTTCCATGGCATATGAGCAGGGATTATTATACTACAGTACCATTAGGCTACTTGTAAAACCTCACTTGTAACATGTTATTTTAAAATTATATTTAGCAATCGTTACACAAATTGAAATCGTTACTTAAAAATTACCGACTGTACACACACTGGCACAACAACTTTCACTACATACGCCTACGGTACTAATGCAAAATAATTGGGGGCACCCAAAACCAAGGGGCCTGAGGCCTGTGCTTCGTGTGCCTCATGGTTAATCGGGCCCTACATAGAAATTTTGTAAAATCAGCTTATATAATTCATGGGCGTTGGCAGAAAATTTGCAGGCGGTGCAAACATCTTTCAAGCCAAATTTCATCTTGTGAGCTGCAACGAAAGCAACGTAGCTAAGTATATTTATGAAATGTGAAGTAAATTTGAGCGGCACGAGCGAAAACGTTGCAATTAAAGATATTATCAAGGCATACTTAGCAATAATTTCGGGCCGAAAGTGCAAAAAAATAGTCCTGGAAAAATGTTGGTTTACTTAGAAGAAAATTGGATGAAAAAGACATTATCGCCCGAAGGTAAGAAACATATTTGAAATATCGTTTTCATAAGGAAAGAAACGTTTATAAGACCCAAATCCAGGGAGACAAGCGCCCTCTCTGCCAACTTACAAGAGTTTAACTCTCATTAAGCACTCCATTTGCCAAAAATTCCCGTTTTGTATTGAATACAGGCATTTTTAATCTTGACTGCAGTCTAGTTCGAATGAATCCATCGCGCTGTTTCTGCCCACACACCGCAGATGTTGCTTCAGTAACGAGGCGAACGGACCTTTCCATGGCTTGCGTGTGACACGGATAGCTGGGAAATTCAAGCTCTGGAGCTGCAGCATCTTGAATGAAGGACATTAACTGACTGTCCGGTATGTCTCGAGTTAGCGGTGGATCATATCTCTCTGTATGCTGCCAATCAATCAGTTCAAAGTATTCATTTGCTTCAAAGTTGAAGACTGGAACTTTGAAGAGACGAATGGAATCTTCATGACTTTGTTTTTTGGCACCAAGTATCCTCCCCGCAGTGTTAATTTTCTGATGTGCAGAGGTTCATCTACCAACATGCACAGCAATAAGTTCTCTTGGTGAGCAAAGAAGGCATTTCGGTTGATAACAGGTTCAACTATTGCTTTTAGTTCATCGCTAAGATAGCGCGACTTTTTAACTACGTGAAACAGATGTTTAGCTCCTTTAGTACAGGAAGTTTGCGTTTTCACTGCAAACCACGTTGGAGCGTATACCTTGGCAATGTACTCCACCAACGCTCTCAGATTTTCACAGAGATTCTTATGTGAAACATAAAGCCTCGAAGTGCGATTGGCTGTTGTCAGCCATCTGGAGTGATTCATCTTTCTTGAATTATGTTAGGCAAGCTTGGCATCACAACACCCTGAGCTAATTACTTTACAGATGTCATGCAAGTACTGCTGGTCTGTAAATTGAGTTCACGTCAATTGAAGGCAGTTGAATATCAACAGCCTGAAACTCAGCGCCTGGTTGACTGTCACAGTCTTCAAGTTTTTTACCAATGGAGCCAAAAAAACTTTGTGGACCAGATGTAACTCCATCAAGGTAATGCATTAAGTGCCTCAGTGGTAGGCTTACCATATTTTTGTGACTTCAAAACGGGACGCCTCCAAAGACCAAGACCGCTTAGCCGTGATTTTTTAACTTTACATTTTTCGATATTATTACATAGGCCTACATTTAAAGCCCTCCTGGCTGTTTTCATTGACCATATTGTCATCGAGAGTTCATACGCATAGGCTATTCTCTGTCGAAATATCGGTTTTAGTTCGAAAAATAAAAAGGAATTGACGTTAACGATAACTTACAAAATAGGCCTAATTCGAATTTAGATTTTTTTCTGTAAAGCAAAAGCGAAGAAAGAATAATAAAATAGCCTGCGGTTTTCAAGTCGATAAATAACTCCCAATTGCACTGAATTTATCCAACACTGCGTAGCCTACAAGCACTTACGAATTTACTTAGGCTATTCGCCCAATCATACTTTTCTGTAGATAACACCTTCTTCAAAAAGACATTGTTCAATTTTACATTCTCGTAAAAGTCAGAGCAGGACCAATCAGTATTGATTTTACATGTAATAACGGCTTTTACGTTCTGCTCCAGCATCCTGCTTCTGCTTTCAGACCACATGCTCTTCATGATGGAAAAAATTCTTTCAACGGGCGCGGATGTTCCGGGTAAACAAAATATGAACTCCACCAGCTTTTGAAAGTTTGAAACGCGTATGCATTTTTTTTCAAATTTTTTGAACATCTCGACCCATTTTTGTTCCAAAGACGCATCTTTCCAGCTCTCTTCCTTACAACGTTCAGACAGGTGCCGTTTCACTAGTAGCCTACTTGTTCGTCGAAAAGAGGGTTGTTGTTGCTCACCTGCTTCACAAACGTCATGTTGGTCTTTTCCGTAGACTCGCATCCAGGATATTCCTTTGTGTAGGTTGATCCAAAGATGAGGAAGCACATCTTTATAAGAACCATCATAAAGGTCCAGGTACGACAAGCATTTATCGTAAACAAGTTTACGCTTACTTCGCCTGCTTCTTCTAGCTTGCCTAAGAGAGTCAATGCTGCAGATGGGATGAAGTTGTTTTCTTTCTTTTCAAGTAAATTTAGCTTTAGCTCTGACAGAACATGTGCCACATCTACGGCACTATCGTTCTACTTTTCTAACTTTAGAATAGTCTCGTTGAATCATTTCAACTGCCCATGAACAAACTTCAAATAGAGCTCTTGTGTTGGTTCTTCGCGGTTCTTCGAAGCATTTTTTGATGCTAATTGGGAATGTTCGTGTATTATGCTGGCTGGCTGAACGCCCAAGCGGGACGTTTGGCTGACCGGTCGGGACACCGGGACAAGACGTTAAAAAGCGGGACTGTCCGCCTAAAACGGGACGTATGGTAAGCCTACTCAGTGGTAATTCATTAAAATGCAACAGACATACAAATTGCTGCAATAGTGTGGTTCTTATACCTGCAACAGTGTGGTTCTTATAGGGAGTCACTTGCCTCCATAAGGAGAAATTTTTAACTTAAAGGGAGGAATAATCGTGTTGAAAGGAATTGGGAAGAAACGTAACTTAAATCAAATGTAAATTTATCTAAATAATCTGTTGAAATGGTTAACTTATTTATGATTGAATACATAGTTTTAGATCAACGTTGAGTTTTTACAGCACTTTAGGATGCAATAGACCACTTTGTGATTACAATCAAGTCATAGCCTAACTGAAAGTGGTAGCCTACTGAAACATCTGCGAATTTGTTTTTAGTATTTTTTGTGAATTCTTGAGGGAAGAAATTGACGATACTTGTGCCTTTCAAAGGAAGAATACGACATTAATGTTGAGAACTACTGTAACTACAAGTTGGTCAATAACGTTCAGGAGCACGCATCTCATTGATGCAAGGTTCAATAAATAACCTGTTTTGAAATGTTTTCTGCTGTTTTTTTGTTTTTAAACCTATTTTGCAGTTTTTTTCTTGCATGAACAATTATTGGGCCATAATAATTTTTGTTCAACAAAAATGGGCCACGAAAGAAAAAAGGTTGGGAACCACTGCTCTAGCGCCATGTGACAAATAAAAACTCAAAAAAGCAACCGCTAGATAGAGATAGTAAGTTTTGCGGTTCAAGAAATTTTAAGATTGCGCAAGATTTGTTAAATGACCATGCTTAAACGACTTCAATAAAAGTTTGTACACAACCTTTATATTCATAACTTTGTCGATAAAGGGGGCCCGAAATAAATTGGTACTGGGCCCGACAAATTCTGTCAACGGCCCTGACTCAGTCAGTAAGTACAAAGAGGTAAATGGTTCACTTACTTGGTTGGCTACTATTATTATTAGGGCAACCAAAAGTCAATCAAGTCAAAATTTTTCTGCCTTGACCAAAGTTTATAAAACGTCCATAAACTAAATTTCAGGCTGACACGAAGAGACGTTTCAAAGTTATTAGGTAAAAAAATGTCAAATTTCATGGTTAGGTCAAAATTTTCTTTTAACTTAGTTTTTCTTCTCTCTATTGATATTTTATTAAAGCTACACAGACCATTATGCATATAGTATTGAGTTTTAGCTTTCTGATGTTCTCAAATTTGTTTTAGCTAGCCTATAATTATGTCCAAAGTTAAACTATATATTCAAGCGAGAATCTGAAGGAATGACATCAAGTGCATTGTGAAAATGGGACGAGATGATATTTCACCACATTTATATAGCCTGCTGAGGAACTCCCAAACAACTTCTATATTAGTAGAGAGAGCTTCTCCATTCTAGGAAAAATTTTGTCGAGAGACAGGAATTTCAAAGGCGATAATGTGAAACATTACTTAATGTTGAACTATAATACTGCAGAACCCTCTCAGTAATTTCGGGATATTTAAAGACACTCCATATTTATCTTTTGCAGTTTTTCGAGTGACTTTCATTATGTGTTCGTTAGCTGTGGTGTGGTTGAGTCTTCCACATTTTTCTTTTATTTCATTAGAAAAAGAAGATGGGTGGAAATTTCAAAAACATTATAGCCTACAAAAGGTCATAGGATATTTTGTTGTACCCTAATCAGGGCGAAAATGCAAATTAGAATTAACTTCTCCCGTCTAATTACAGTGTATGATTTATGAACATTGTGAGTATTTTGTTGCGTACAGTTTTTAAAAAGTGTTTCAATTAAAAATTTACACAATAATCATCACATCCAAAATGCGTCATTGAACTACAAATATGACAGTTTGAACTTGAGTGTTATAAAAGTGACGTCACAATATGTAATTGTGATGCATGAATGACTTCGTAGTAAAGAATTCTTCGCAAATTATTCGCGATTTCATTGAACTATTTACAAAGAAATACCAATAACTTCTATAAACTTGTGGAAATTGCTCTATTTGTAGCGTTCGAACCAAAATCTTTGTTTCAATCATTCTGAAAATTATAATTTCAATTTATCTACAAAAATTAGAGTTGAAATAGAACCAAAATTAATGCGAGTGAAAACAAAATTGTTCAATATAAACATAGACGTTACTTTTACATAATTTTATGCAGTTGCTCTGATAAATCTGTAAACTCAATATTTCTATGTAAAATGGTTTGTAGAGTCAAAATTTAATGAAAGTAAAAATAATGAAATTGTTTAATATTTTAAATATTTATTATGGTGATTAGAATAATCATGTTTGAGTTATTAACTAGTTGTTTGGTGTTTGTTAATTTGATGGTAACCACTGGTGGGTATAGATGCGACAGTGGACAAATCATTGCGAAAAACTTGAAATGTTCAGGAACTTACGAATGCGATGATATGAGTGATGAATACTCGTGCCGTCCTTACCATGGAAGTCAGTTCAACAATTCATGTCATGATTACGATTACCATTTCACAGAAGAACAGAGATGTGATGGTTTCGCAAACTGCTGGAATTGCTTCGATGAAGACAATTGCACTGACCCACTCAGGCGCAACTATCTTCGCTGCGATGACAGACCCTGGTGCCAACCATTAACTTATTTATGTGATGGGAAAGTTTATTGTCGTGACACATCAGATGAGAAACAAATCGGATTTGGTTTCAAGTGCAATGGTTTTCCTAGCAACAGAGGCTACCGAATTCAAAACTCTACAGCTGTTCCGTATCGATGCATTGTTCCACAACAATCTATGCTGCCAACGTCAAGACAATTTGATAAAAGACTTTCAGTCTGTTTTAACAATGAAGACGATTGTTATACGTTCAATGAAGATGGGAATCCAATCTTAAACATTTCCAAATGCTGGCCTTGTCTTGATGGAACAATTATACAACGTCAGCAAGTGTGCGATACTGTGTTTGATTGCGCTGACTTATCGGACGAATGTTTATGCGAAAGACAATTTACCAGCGAGATTTGCGATCCTTTGTTTCGTGATAACAATTGCTCCCGAAACGAAGTTCCATGTGCGTTAGGAAATAAATGCATCGATGTTCATCAAATATGCGATGGCTCTAACGACTGTTCTAATGGAACTGATGAAAAGCGCTGCAAAAATACTCCTGATTGTCCAACTGCAACGATTGAATGTTATAAGTAAGAAAGTGATTTTAAACGTTTGTTGTTAAAAGTTTTCAAGTACATTAACTACCATAATCATACTAAACTACCATAATTAAACTATGTAACTAAATTATCAAATGCGCATTGACATATAGGTTACTTTTAAAGATTGTTTTGCATTGATCACGTAAAAACACATTCTCATATCGATGGATTTCAAGCCACCTAGAACGAGTAGACGCGTTAATTGACGAATACTGGAAATAATCCAGTGGCGGTTCTGCAGGGGAGGCAATGGAGACAAAACCTCCCATAAGTTTAGGCCAAAAACAAGTTTTCTATCACATTACGTTGTTATGACTGATCTCTCACCTGTTGTCACTGAAAAGTGCCAGCTGATCATTTAAAGATCGATTTGTTACGTCACAGAATGTATTAATGCGTCATGCACATTTGAAGTACACTATTGCAGTGCTTTTTAACCCGTGGGATGATACGCACTTGTGCGGGTAAAAACATTGCAATGCGGATCACAAACCTGTTGCGGATGACCCAGACGACAAAATCCGTCATTTTTACATTGATTTACCATCTGCAAACGTTGAATCAATCTAAAAATGACGGATTTTGTTGTCTGAGAAGGTGGATGAAAATTGCCCATGATTTTGCTTTTCGTCATGTTCGGTTATTCAAATATGCAGTTTTGTAATTTACAATAGTCTTGTGTCTTTCCATTATGCCAACTCAGTCTTGTCATGTGTTGACTTCGTTATAAGGTTGCTGGTTCCGCGGTTTTCTGCAAAATTGGGCTAGCTTTGATTCAAAATCAAGGGGAAAATTCAGCAGTAGTTGCAGGTTGCAAGTTTTATAGTTTATAATGTAGATGTGTGTTCAGGGCCGGATTAAGGCGGGGGCTGATGGGGCTGCAGCCCCAGGCCTACCAAAAAAATAGGCCCACCGATAACAACTTACTAAGAGCAACTGACATGCTTATTGTCAATTTGTCATGATCTAAAGAATAAAGGACGAGAATTATACAACGAATGCTAACTGTGTAAACCAGTGGTTCTTAACAAGGGGGCATTCCTCTCCAGGGGGCGTCAGCTAATTTCCAAGGGAGGTGCGAGCCCAAACTGTTAATTTAATTGAGTTACGGTCGTGCATAAGGGAACGGTTTCATAAAACTAGTCGGGCACTGCAGGATGGCAAAACTACTTTGAATAAGGCAACAAATTTTCTTCTTGATCTCCATGACTTTGTTCTAACATCAAGATCCCAATTTCAAGAATTCGAAGAAAAGGGTAGCGTATTAAGCGGCTGTCATCATTATATTAAAAAAATTTCAAGAAAGGAGAGAAGAAAAGTATGCTTGGATAGCGGAGGTGGATCTGAAGACACATCACTTGATCCATCGAGCAGATTCAAAGTTAACTCATATTTGCCAAACATTGCCCAAATTATTTTGTGTATGAAATCCCGAATTGCAGCATACGATCGTCTTCAAATAATATTTTCGTTTCTGGCGGAATTAAACACCATGTCTAACTGAAACATTGAAGAGAGTGCAAAACATTGCTTCACAATTATCCAGATGATCTAGAAGAATCACTGCCTGGAGAAATGATTCATTTTTCTTCACTGCTAAAACAACACCATTTTAACAGCGAATGCAGGAAAGAAACTCAAATGTTTAGATTTATCAATGAAAATGAGTTTATGTATGCATTTGCTAACGTATCTGTTGTAGGCTACTAAGAATGTATCTTTGTCTGATGATTTCTAATTGTTCAGGCGAGCGCTCATTTTCAGTGCTTAAAAGAGTAAAGAATCAACTGCGTTCATCCATTGGGCCAGAAAAGATTGCATTCCTTAGCTCTACTCTGCATTGAAAACAAAATTTTGGAAAAAAATATACACCCATGATGTTGTTATCAGCTTTGCTTTGTTTAAATCCAGAAAACATGTCATTTGAATGTGTTCAATAAGTAAATACTGTAGTTCGGGTATAATTTTTGTTATTTCATTTTAATTGTGATTGGTACAATAAGGGGAATGAAATATAATGTAGGCCTCAGATTACCATATCGCCCCAGGTCCATCAAAACTTTAATCCGGCCCTGTGTGTGTTACTGGTTCAAGTTTTGGCTTACTGTAAAAAAAGAACATGTGGCTGTTTTGCAACGCGTTTACGATGCGAATGGTGTTTTTAACCGTGAAAACTGAACTGAATTTTGGGTCAGAACTCTAAATAAGTTGATTGGTGGTACAAAACTTGAAGATTGCGAGTGGAAGGTTGCTCATGACTTAGGCTATTTTATTCTGAAGATAGCTAAAGAAAGAGTCAGATGAAAACCTGCAGCTTCGAGCTACCATGAGCAATATTCTACTCGCGAACTCTTGATAGATTTAAAAAAATCCAGCCCATCCAAGCACTCAAAGTTTTGTGCAAAATCACACTACCTATATTTGGCTGAAAGGTAGGCACTTTAACGCAGGACTCCCAAACGTTTTTGCTAGCGACCCCTTTTAATCTCCAAAAATTTTTCGCGACCCCTTACGATTAAAATTATGAACAGTGCGAAATATCCATTTGTGATATTTATTAAAAAGCTTAGATCAAACGAAAACCAAAAACAATTTACTGGCACTCGGTTCAGTTTGTTTTTATTGTTTATATTTATTTCTGACCCTCACAACGAATGGGTTAGCCCAGGGCCCGATTAACCATGAGGCACACGAGGCACAGGCCTCAGGCCCCCTGGTTTTGGGGGCCCCCAATTTTTTTTACATTAGTACCGTAGGCGTCAATACTTTTATAGGTTTCAAGCAGTGCCGTGTCAAGGGGGCCCGAGCCCACCATCTCAGGGAGCCCACAAATAATAGATTTTTGCGTTTTAGTAAAGTGTTTTTTGAGTTGCCAAAGTTCACTGCGTGTACTTGTTCATTAAGAAGATGATTTAGGCCCTTATTATACTAAAACATCTCAAATTTGGGTCTAACTACACTGAAACATCTCTAAAAACACCATTACTATCTAAAAACAAGTTAAAATGCGATAACGTTATTAACATGATCTGCAGAAATGTATTTAACATATAACAGGTTGGATGCAATTGAATATATCAATTCAAAAAGGGCCCAATTGCCACAAAGTGTTTTTGGTACAACTGTTTTAATTATTTTGGTCATTTACTTTTGTGGTGAAACTTCGATAATGATTATATGCTTAAACATACTGGTAAGAAGCATCATACCTAAAAAGTTCACTCAGTGAGGATTCTGTGGAGAAACTATAGAGAAGTTGAATTGCAACTGCTGTAGTTGGGCCCATTTCAAAATCAATGGAAAAATTGATAGGGTATTTTTTATGTGTTTACTGATATGTTTGAAAAATTTGGCTGTTTTTTTAAGTATCATTTAGAAGACATTGAAAGAAATCGGAAAGCACAAATAGTGAAATAAAAAAAACAAAACTGGAGGGCCCTTTTTGAATTCACATATTCAATTTCTTTTCATTGAAAGAAATCGGAAAGCACAAAAAGTAAAATAAAAAAAATGGGGTTGGGTCCTTTGTGTTAGAAAGTTGTAGGTAAATTGGCTAAATTAATATTTATGAAGTTATAGCTTTGCTTGAACTATTTGTTAGCCCATATTTCATCATTTGCAGAGACTATATGGCATTGCATTGAAAGCGATTGCCAACAGGGGCCCCTAAACTTAGCTGTGCCTCGGGCCCCCGTGAGCCTTAATCAGGCCCTGGGTTAGCCTACTGGAAACAAAACAAGAAAGCAAACAAGGTTTTGTTCAGTGTGATGGGTGTGACTGCGTTCTGCTACAAAGCAAGTCCAGCCGTGGTTCACTGTTAGTTAAAGCTGGTCTCAAGACGGTTTCAATGTTGCTTTGGTTGGAACGGTAGACGAAGTGAGAACATTTCAGATAAATCATTTTGAAATTTTGGCCTAATGGGTTAGGGCAAAGGAGTAGTAATTTCGATTGCGTGGGTTCGATTCCCACTCTCTGCTAATACAATTTTTCTTCTGCAACTGAACTGAGTGCAAGAAGGATCTTAATGACTGCAATCAATGGAGTTTATAAGGAAAATTGTGACTAAAACACAAAGCAATTTCACATTAAAAAGCAGGCACTCTTCTACAAGTGATATACGTTAAAGTGTGACCTTTTGCTTAATAGAAAAACTTAAGAGTTGATTTTTTTTCTTCAGCCATGTAGAATAAGAAGCTGTTTCTTCTCAATACAAAATCCAAGTTTAAACATCGTTTAGGTGATCCTCAGTTATGTTATTGTCGTTTTCTTATGTATTGCATTATTTTGTACATCATTCATTTTTTGTCGATTTACCATTTTTGTTTGGATAATCACATGGTTCATCTGGGGGAGGGCTGGTGTGACGTTTGGCTTCGATCACTGCAAGCCCGCGCGAGAAACTAAATTAATCTCGCGCTTGCCTTCAGATGATCTCACATTTTTTTGTAAGTTACACGTTTCATTTTTTGACTACGTGGAGCACAATTCACCAGTTTTTAGTTTGGTTGAGGTAAAGAATGGTCGTTTGTTTGCTTGTCACTAGAATTTGAGAAAAGGAAGAAAAAAAACAAAAGGTGCACAATTGTTTCTATTTATTTTTATAGCGTCAAAACTTAGAACAAAGAAAACAGAGGAGAACAAGCTCGTTAGCGCACAAAAGTGCCTACCTAGCTGAAAGTGGGTTAAAAGCAAAACAAAACGAGAAAAAATGAATCCTTTTAATTAGACACTTGATGACCTAAAGCGAAAGGCTTTGGAGCAAGAAGTTGTGACGAAGTAGTCTGAAATTTTTAGAAATGCTCAGCAACAATTGATACATTAATATATTGGGATGATTAAATACAAAATGCTGCTTCTCTTTATCTGCTCAGTGAAATTTTGCACATTTTCTAGTTCTGTTGTTTTTAATTTGTATAATAATTTTTGTTGCTGTTGTCAAAAGCAAAGTTTCTTCCAAGGGAGGTAGCTAGCGAGTGAAGTAATTCAAACTTGAATTCACATCAATCCTGTTATAGTCGACATTCATTTACATTGGTTCTATGTAACTCATGACCAGCGTCATTGCAACAACTACCTCCAGCGTGTTCTAGTGCAGACGTTGGAATTGATTACCTTCGCACTGCGCGTCACAATCGATTAGCGTTCTGTAGCACGTTCCTCAGTTGCATGCCTTGCGTTTCTTTGTTAGTATATATTGTGTTACTCTTGTAGTCAGATATGTATGTACATGAGGTCAGTAGATTCTACTGGGTTGGCTAAAATTATTACGTTTAATTTCTCGACAGTCACTACGACCTGACTTAGCCTATTTCGTTTTTCTTAAATGTCTAAAAATACAGCAAATCAATTGCAACTTTACCTATCCATTTAAAAATCGATTGATAAAAGATTTAATTTCATAAACCATTCCATTGATATTTCACAAATAAGGAAAACAAATAGCTGCAAACTAACAATTTTTGGTATGTGCGGATGAAACTTTTGCGAAATGAAAAAGGTGCGTATCGTTGTTTTAAAGGTTGAAAAGCACTGTACTATTGTATTTCAATATATTCCGTTCTGTGTCACAGGTCCATAGCCCAGAGCACCTTGCTCTATTGTTGAACTCGGCTAAATCCTAGGCAGAGCATTTTGCTTTTAGGACAGGGCATTTGTGTAGATGTTGCTTCGTTTTCTCCAGCCCACATATGCAACTTTTGCTTCTCAAGGATTACCCCCAGTGTCGCATCATCGTCTTACATATTCCAATACCAGTTCTTAAGCGGTTGATGTATCGTCAATACTCACAGGGTTGATGCTTTCTGGAAGGAAGGCTTTCTGTGGGAGAGAGATCCATATTGGCCGATGCCTGTCCAGCCGCCTGCTCCCCTTGCCATAGTTGAACTTGCAGATTGGTGGCGACCTCATCTTCACCCAGTAGGACAACTGAAACAAGAAACAATTTTTCTTGACTTCAATCGCCTGTGTGCTGGAGTTTAGCCATAGTAGATGTTTTAAATCCATGTCCTGACAAGATCTTTCTTTTCTGTTGGTCACACTTTTTCTGATGTTGAGAAAAGCAATTCCAAACAGAATGTGTAGCGACGTGATGTTGGTTGGTTTGAGACAACCTGTAGTTATCAAACGGCAGCTTTGGTTTAATATGGGGTCGATTTTATTGGCATGTGCCGAACGTTCTCAAATTTAGCAGGCATATTTTGCAACCGATTAGCATACGGCTAAAGCATACAATTGACCGTGTTGTATCCGGAAAGACAACCCCAATCAGAGTTTCCTAGGTTCTGTAAGATATTATTTCGAGAAGCCACTTCAGCTTTTACTTTTTCGATATGGGGTTTGTATGTGAGGGACCTATTTAGTTTGACATCGAGGTATGTGGGATTGGTATAGTGTGCCAGTTTGGTTCCATTCTAGGAAATGTTATGTTGGCGTGATGCATCCCGGGATCTAAGGTGGAATAAAAAAGTGCCAGTGTTAACAAAATCTTATAGCTATACAGTTACCGTGCATAGCAGAGTCTATACATGTAAAAGCTTATTTACTTGTGCAAGAGAGTACGTTTTTGCAAACGTTGTTGTTTAGAAGTGCTGGAATTATCATCAGCAACTGGTTGCATCTGTGCTTTTATAGTTGGTAAGTTTTATAGTAAGTTTTATAAAATGAGTTTTTTAAGGTGAGTTTTATAAGGTAAGTAAGTTTTATAAGGTGGAAATCTTCAGCAGCAAAAGAGTCATTGATATAGCCTACTCGGATAGTTGAATAAAAAATGCTCATTCTCTCAATGAATGATAATTTCCGTCATTGCTGAACAAAATACTGTATAATTTCTTTCACTTGTCAAGTGCGCAAGAGCAGTAGCGAGTGAAGTAAATCAGACTTGAATTCAGATCAATCCATTGTAACTATGCTATCGATATATAGATAAATAGCTATCGATAAAATTTGCAGCTTATTAACCACTTGCACAAGCTCCGCACAATAGCTTTACTTAATAATCACTAGCACAGCCCAGTTTATCTATTCCATGCAGTTAATAATTGTGAAGGTTTTTGCAAATTTCACGACATTTAAGATGTTAACATTTTAAACTATATCATCAATTCAATAACATCATAAATAACGTTTAAATTAACATCATCAATTAGCCAGGCCTACTTACTTTGGTGCAAAGTTGCACTAACCTGCTGTCATGTTGAAATTAAAGCGAGTAGTTCCAATACAAGTGAAAGTTGTAGTCCACTAAAAATTAGACCAGCTACAAGTGAAAATTATACCAGTTAAGCTTATTCAAGCAGATGGTTTGCCTGGGTCTACAGTAGCCAACATTGCTTTATACAGACATACTTTACACGATGACGACGACGACGATAGGCTTATGGACAAAAAATTTACTAGTCGGCAAAAAATTATAAGTTTTGACTTCTTTTTCCATCACAAAAAATTTCTTGGCTATAATTGTTGTTATCAAAACATAATTTCTGTCTTTCTTAACCTCAGTGTAGACAAAAATAATTAGGTCTATATAATTAAAAGGATAATTTGTGCCCGGTTCCAAAAAGACCTTGAAGCGCCAAATCGAGATACTTTTAAGAATACTCACCGTATTGAAAGAATACCCAGCGGTTTCTTCAAGTTCTTGCCTCTTGAGAAGGTTTGAGGCCTCTAAAATAATAAAAAATACTCCATGGACTCCCTTGCCAACGTTACTTCTTATTCGCCGTGTGAGCTTCTGGGGCAGAGGGCCTATTCTTTTATCACTTCAAATTCACGATGTTCCCAGACTTTGTTGGATGGCTACTAGAGAGCAGCCAGACTTCGGTTTCATCATGTCAGACACGCAAACCTTCCACTCTGTTAAGTGACTTGAACATGGTGCAGTCATTGATAATGAGGTCTCGAGAAATATAAAACATCACGTATCACGTGACAAATCTTGTAACTTCTTTGTGGTTAAAAGTTCTGCTTGTAGATTAAATTATTTTGTAAACATGTGTTTGATTAAGATGATAACAAATTTATTTTAGTTCATTTTAGATTAATTTTAAATGGGCAAGTATTGGGCGGCAACAACTGTATAATAAAAGTTTAGCCGTAAAGTTTGAACAAGATCCGGCAACGCTGAATTTCAATACAACCTTTTCTTGGGAGGTACAGTAGTTAGAAATTCCGCACTCTAGAAATCCTTGGTTATGATGGGTAATGTTATTACCTTAACCCCATCTGGCATTCGTTCCAAAGATGTTCGAAAAGCACGAGACAGGAATTTTTAAGCCCACCCTATTTAATGGTTTATAACTCAGCCGCTAAATATCGCACATTTGAGAAAATTAATATGCACATGGTCGAATGCATTTATTTTTTATTGTTGTTACGCTTGTAAGTGCTGCAGAATAGCTACAGAAACCCACAATCGTCAGAGAATTGAAAATAGGTCTTAACTCGAGTAGAGCTATGTGTACAAGTAATAATAATAATGTTATGGTTTTATTTATTGTCGCTCTACAACAGCTAAGGTCTTTTAGCGACAGGGCTCATTTTTATTTATATCAGGTTTACGATGTTATCACATTACTACCCGACTCATTCTCACTGCGCTATGCAGGATAGAACACAATCGGTACCGTTTTTTAAAGTCTTCGGTTTGACCCGACCTGGAATCGATCTCAGATCTACCAGCACCAGAGCCGAAGGCGAAACCACTCGGCCACTGAGCTGGTAGGTGTACAAGTGAGAAATCACTTGTATAGTAGGTACCAAGTCCTGCTGCAATAATTACGAAGTAATCACAGCCACAGGGCGACACGACGTAATCAAGCGCACGTGACTCGGTGCAATGCACTAGTAATAAAGCAATAATCATAACATAAAACTAACGTTACTGAAATGTATCATTCCTCACTTATAAACTCTTTCGCGCCCAGCGATTTTGCACGGTTTGACCGCAAAACCCAGGCATTTTTGCTATTTTTTCTCTAACTTTATCGAGTTGATACGCGTGACACCGATTGTGTATTTTGACATGGAATATTTTATTGGAAAGATAATTTCAAGTTCTGACTATAAATGTTAGAACTTACTTTCCTAATACAACATATTTGAAGATGCAGTATTTTCAAATTGTGTACTTTTTTAACTTTTTTTTTGTTAAAAATTTTGTGAAAATGAAGCATCTTACAAAAAAAAATACTCCCACCTTTTCTGTAGAACCTAAAAAGATTTTTTTTCTTCAGTGGACTTCCTAATGGTATGAAGTGTCAAGAAAAAATCAAACACGCCTTGTTCCTTTAGTACATACTTTTCTTTTTACTGTTGGCTAAAGTAACTACACTTTGTCAAACTTGAGCAATTTTTTTTTTTTGAAAAGCACAAGAATATCAATAAAATAAGCATTTTACAAGGGACCAGTAAATTTATGGATATTCTGCTACAAAGACAACGTTTTATATCACACATCAAACAGCATCATTTTAAAATGATGCTGGGCGTTTCGCATTAAACCTAAAATCATTTTAAAATGATGCTGGGCGCTTCGCATTAAACCTCAAATCATTTTAAAATGATGCTGGGCGTTTCGCATTAAACCTCAAATCATTTTAAAATGATGCTGGGCGTTTCGCATTAAACCTCAAATCATTTTAAAATGATGCTGGGCGCGAAATAGTTTAACATTTAGCAATAGAAAGAAGACATGGCATTCCACCATAAACGTAGACTTTCACGACACACGATCTCGTGGAAAAACATTACAGCTGAAGGAAGGAGATACTAACCAAGTATTTGCAACTTAACATACACAACAATATATAGTGCATCTAACAGATCACTGCAATAATGGTCATGTTATATTTAAGGTCAGAAGCACATACGACTAACAAACGTATTGGCTAAGCTTGATAGAAATCCAGTTTGTGTTTGTTTCGAAGAGGATAGCGTCTCTGCGGTACAGCTTTATTATGCCCAGAGTGTTCGTTGGTATGGATCGGTTCAGACTCTTTCCATTGACTTAGTGCAAACTTATCTTTTCTTGAATTAGAAAAGTCACTTTTACTTTCGGTTTAAACGTTTTGAAACCTGGTCTGGAGTTGATTTATGTGTTTCCTCCAAACGCCTCGTTCCGTTCGTACATTGCACAGAACACGTCCACGTCTTTTAATTACCGTACCTGGTAGCCACTTCGAACCAGATGCATTGCATAGTTTCGAATACAAACTAATGAATCTTCTTCATAGCTTCACTTGTTATGAGAAGCAAGTCTTTGTTTTGAATTACTTTTTTTAATTGGCGAGAACAAGGACAGCGTTTTCGGCTGGCGCCCATGAAGAACTTCGGCTGGATTCTTCCAGTCGAGGCATGGGTGATGTGTGCTTCTATACGTCGTAAGTACTAACAGATGGGCATCTTGCTTTCTCACTTCTCCCTTTGCAGTTTTTGTCCATTGCCTTGTTAAAGGTTTGTACGAAGCGTTCCTCTTCACCATTTGAACCTGGATGGAACACTGGCGAGGTGATCTGGTCTATCTTTAATTTTGAAAAGAACCTTGAACTCTCCAGGAGTGAACTGACATCCGTTGCCTGAGACAATCATGTCTGGGGAGCCTTCTATCGTAAAGATCTGCTGCAGTGCGTTGATCGTTGCTTTAGAGGTTGCCTGTCCGATGTTCTGCATAGAAACATAAGGGTATTTTGAGTGTGCATCAACGCAAATCATCCACCATCTTCCCTAAGAAAAGTCCTGCATAGTCGAGATGAATCCGCTGCCACGGCTTTGTTGTTGAGAAGGAGCGATCTTCCTGGTGTCAACACTACCTGACTACTAACTATAGAACAGGGAGCATTGTGTTTCTCTAACCATACCGTTGTATAGCCTCCACAGTAGCCATCAAGACTTTTCCAAAAACATGTGTTTCTCGCCATTGGCGAGATACGTGTCTATCGCTGTCAATTCTAGCTACACTCGACGACTGCGGAGAGACACATGGCTTTGTTGTTTTCGGCTATGCTTGGTACTCTTTGTCCGAAGCTTTTGTGATAAGCCTGCAAGGTCCGCGTGACTTGACCATCTCTTCAATGCTTTTGTTCAACTCCGGCCACTATACGTATCTGTGTGCCTTCTGCTTCGTTAGGGTGATTCCTCAGTGACCTTCATCCAAGAGATCTAAAACTTGTGTCTGCAAACTTTGCGGAATTACTGCTGGTGGAAAACCGTCATTTTGTAAAAGTATTACACCGTTTTCTACCCACATCGAAAAGCAAGTTTGCAATGTTGCGTCCACCTAAACGCTGCTCTTTTCTTCAACAACGAATTCACAAGTTTTTCCTTCTGGAAGATTAGCTATAAAACTACCATAATAGTTTTGCGATTGGAGTAATTGCTTTATTGCTTCTTCTGATGTGCTCGACGGTCGCTTGCCGTCTTTGTCGATTCCATGACCAAGGTATTCGATCGAATTCTTGAAACATTCACATTTTTGTACTTTAACGCATAAGCCATACTCGCTTAATGTTCCATAAGCTTATCTAAGCTGTTCCAATGTTTTTTTTTTGTTGGACCTGTTACTAAGATATCGTCTAGATATGCTACTACACCAGGGATTCCAGAAATCATTTAATCCATGCAACGTTGGAATTGGGCTGGGATTGATGCCACAACGAAACACATGCGATTGTATTGGAAGAGACCAAAAAGTATTTATGATAGGCTACAAAGCTTTTTTGCTTCATCATCAAGCTCTAATTGCAAGTGAGCATTCGACAAGTCAATTTTAGGAAAGTACTGATCTTCTCCCAGCAATTCAAGCAATGTGTCCAACGTCGGCAACGGATGTTGATTCACTTGTATTTATTGGTTCAGTCCCTTGAAGTCACCGCAAATTCGTATACTTTCATTCGCTTTCGACACCGCAACCATTGAGCTGCCCAATCGCATTATTTTATTGGCTGCAAAACGTTACGCTCTACAAGTCTGTCCAATTCTTCTTGGATTGGTTGCATTTTAGAAAATCAAATTGGCCGTGATATGCAAAAACAGGCTTTGCTTCCGGTTTTAAGTTTATAGAAATCTTTATTTAAATACATTTCCCAAGATCACATGAAAAGACTCTGGAAAATTTGGGAGTTGACCCTATCTCTAGCGACACGGCATTTTTATGAAAATGTCCCACTCTTGTTATAAAATATTTCACAGAATTTTTATTCTTTTGCGAATTTTCTAAACCTACGCTGGTTTGGAAAATTATAAACCTACACTGGTCATTTTTCTACCTTCCTGCCCTTCACACTAAGTATTTTGTCTCAGGTGGCTAGACATTTTCGTGCAATGCTAGTTATATCATAGGTTATATATAGGTTAATGATGGTGCAATTACTTTGAAATGTAAAAACGTCCAAAGTTGCCTTATATTTATGAGCAAAAGTAATTTTTTGTTTAATTTAGCATTACCCTATGTAATAATTCAAAAATTTCAATTTTGAAGCTATTTTCGAGAAATTAGAATAAAAACCGAATTTTTGAAGATTTTTCATCTCAAACACTTTATTTCAATCAATTTGTTGGGTAAAAATTTAATTTCTATACGCACAAAACACATGGCGATTATCTTGTAAAATATTTTGGCTCTGTAACTTTCATAGCTTCCGTTATTAGCGATTATTCAGCGATAGCCGTGACGTACTTTCCGCGTACGAAAACAGCTCGTACTAAGATAGGGTTAAAGCTGAAACTTGCTTTGTCTGTTGAACTTGTGATGATACGAGAAGTTTTTTCTTGTGTGAAATTTGATCTAGCACCGAAATGCACTGACTAGTCAAGTCAAAAATCCACACAGATTCGTGTCTTTGTTTTCTTTAAGTACAATTAACTTCATCCTTAATTTTAATTGACAACCTATCTTAACATTTTCAAAAACTATAACATGCAAAAGTCTACCATCATAAGCATGTGGTGAGGTTTCTTATGGATAGCATGTGGGAAAATCTAACTCACGATATCCATGTAACCCAACCATGAAACATGTTGATCCAATGTTCCACTATGGCACGTGAACGGTTTGCCGTTGACCTCCGCCTGGATCCAAATTTGCTTTCCCGATGTGATGGTTTCGACTTCCGCTTTTCCTTCCATGGAGGTGTTTTTTTAATTTGGTTGCAACTGCTTACATGGCCTATAGCTCTGCTGTGATTTTGGTAAACCTAATATCCGCCATTTTGTCAAAAATGACTTTTTTGCATTTTTCTACGTTTAAAGACTTCATGCATCTCCTGACAAAAATTTGTGCTTCTATTATGTAGTATGGTTTTCGAGATAATTGCTGTGTAAAGCCTAACATATTCTAATCTGTGCAAGAATAATTTTCTGAAACCTAACATAATTATTCATCTACTCCAATCACGTAACAGGATATCGTCACGTGACAGCCATAATTTCAGCAGCAATTGCAGCAGGCTACTTCACTACATCTTACATCTCTTGAGTTGCATGAAGCGGATTTAAAAGCGTTTGATTAAGTAGATTGGGCTAAAATGTTGCTAATCACTAAGTAAGTTTAATTATGTAGGCTAGCCTAAAAATGTCCATTCGAACACACTAGCTTTTCTTTTCATTAAATGCCGTGTCATTTACATCTCGCCGATCAGTTTGATTTTTCCTAGCCTACTGGGGTGTACTGATGGCTTAGTTGACTTTACGGTAGGCTTAATAGCTTAGCTTGCATACGATTATTGAGGTTTTAAAGCAGAGGCCCGGGAGTACGCTACTCAGTGTGTTTGGTCATTTCTAATCAGATGCTGTGTAGCCGATGAGCCAATGTAGTACGGTAGCCTTAAATGAAGGCATGGTTATTAAGTAGGCTACCAGCAACTAATTTTAAATCGGCGAAAACCTTTAACCTAGCAGGCTTCTTTGATATCACCAAAGTTATCTACATATTACAGTGACGAAATGATACACAGTTCTGGGAAAAATCCAGAGGCTTACCGGTAGCCTACTTTAGGTTTGATTTAGGCTTACAAAGCCAACATAGTGTGGTCAAAGCCAACATTTAGCTTACATGAGGCTTTATCATACAAAAACATAACATTAAATAAGCCAATAAGGCGGTTAAAGTCAACATCGGGAGTATATATTAGGTTTTATCATACAAACCTAATACTTTTTTTATAACTAGTTATCTGGCAAAACCAAATATACGCCATGTTTTAATAAACAAACAAAAACCTGGCTCAAATTTCGTTCTTAAAAATTTTGTTTGGTTTTCCGCTCCAGCCTTCCAAAAGTCAACTTCGAGTATTTTTCCTTGGTAATTTTACAGCTATAAACACAAAAAGTCGTTTATCTCGAAAACTTGAAAATGGCGGATATTAGGTTCTGGCAAATTACAGCAAAGTTTCTACTCGGTCAAGAAAAACAATCCTGACATGATTTCCACGCCTTGCGATCTTGATTTGTGGAACCAACTGAAGGTTTCTTTCTACTCTTAATGTAGATTGCGAACATCTTATTAATAACCACTGCTTCATCTGATGCAACTTCCCTCTCAGGATGTTATCAGTTTGCATCGTTCTGATATAAGCTTCGTCTTTGTTTGGAACATCATCGAGTGAAAAACTTAAATTCATCAAACATTGACGCCTGAGTTCAGGGTGTGGGGTGTTTAACACAATAACATCTCTAATTTGCTCTTTGACATAGCTGAGATGATTGCACTGCTCACTTTTGCACGTAAACTCACAATTTTGAGCAAGCCCTCGTAAAGTTGCTATCCAATCTTTATAAGACTTGAACATGGATCGTTCCTTTGAAATGCGATGCTGGCTTATCTGAAATCTGTTTGAACGATTTATCACGTACGTTCGTCACGAAAAATTTTGTTTTTGACGATTTATAAACATGTAAAAAAATATTTTGAAACAAGTTATGTTTCTTTTCAATAAAACAGTATTTTTCATGTTCATACTGCATAAAACGGTTTTGAGGTGATTGTGATAAATTTCACTAATAAGTTCTCTGCGGGGGTTCTCGTCCCTTGGCATGTATCTACAACAGAATCTCCCAGGACAAACGTGGACTTCGCTATAATAGCATCTGGATTGGAAGCCAAACGCTAGGCTTCAATTTGCACGGCAAACAGGATTGCCAGATTGGCGGTTGTGACGTCAAATTGTAGAAACTTGTCTTTTATAGTCGACATTCATTTACATTGGTTCTATGTAACTCATGAACAGCGTCATTGAAACAATTACCTCCAGCGTTTTCTAGTGCAGACATGGGAATTGATTACCTTCGCACTGCGCGTCACAATCAATTAGCGTTCTGTACCACATTCCTCACTTGCATCCCTTGCGTTTCTTTGTTAGTATATATTGTGTCACTCTTTGTAGTCAAATTTAAGTCAAGTACAAGAGGTCAGACGATTCTACTGGGTTGGCTTACATTAGTACGCTTTAGTGTATATCTTGACAGTCCGTCAGTCACTACGACCTGACTTATTTCGTTTTTCCTATATGTCTAAAAATACAACATATAGTACATAACTAGCGTCGCCGGCAGGATTTTACAGGCATGAAGAAACTGATCAAAGTCCTGCAACAACAAATTGCCAACCAAGAACGTTAGACGAAGGAGAAAATTGCCAGACAAGAACAATGTCACCAACAACAAGAACAACGTCACCAAGATCAGACCAAACTACTCATGGAGCAACTACGAGAAATGAGATCCCTAACTTCAAGTCCACAACCAACAACAATACAGCAGCAGGTATCTTTACTTAAGTTCGCAAACATTCAATGCCACCACTGAAATGTGGGCAGATTATTGGAAGAGGTTTAACACCTTTGTAGCGGCACATTCAGCCCTACAAGACATTTCTGGCCAATCAGTCACCCACAATCTACAAAATGTTAACAAATTTAGCTGGACAGAAAACCAACCCCGAGGAGGTCAACGATCTAACCATGACGGAGATTACAGATTACATGTCTCAGCAATTCGACCCCAAACGCTTCATCATGAGAGAGCGATGCCGTTTCTGGAGCGAGATGAAGCTCAAGCCGGGTGAGACCACTTAAGAGCTAGCCGTCTGCATACGCCAAGCAGCCGCCACCTGTAACTTCTCGTCCTTTACAAATCCATTGGACGAAGGTTTACGTACTTGCTTCATTTGTTCACTCGGTAATGAGGCGGTGCTAAAAGCGTTGTTCAAAATTAGAGCTGATGAACTTACTAACAAACGTACGGTAGAAGTAGCATCAGAAACTGAAGAGGCGGCCAAGGTGGCCAAAGTAACTGTATACGGCACTCCACCGGCGCTTGTTGCAAAAGTAAGGACCATCAGCAAACCTCCAAAGGCTAACCAGGTTACTGGTACTTTCTTTACTTCAAAAAATAGAAAATGTTATCGTTGTGATAACTTCAACCACAACGGTAGTGACTTCAGTTGGTAGCCACCTGCATCCTACAGGAAACTTACAAACTTTTTGCCGAAAGGAAGTTCAACAATATAAACCTTCTAAGGTAAATTGTATCGAGGAAGTTAACATGCTTTCTAGTTCTTGCAGAAAACCTCGAAATTCAAAGTTAGAAGTACCGATCTCCATTAATACGGTAACATCAATCTGCTAGTAAGCATCTAGTGCATATTTGCGGTTTTTCGCAGACCAGGTAACTTGTCCTTCCACAAGAAGTTCAAATTATATTCCCTTTGTAGTCACAGAAATCAAAAGACTTAACTTGCTAGGTCGTGATGCAAATTCTTCTTTAGGAATTTTGATCGATAAATTTCTTCTGTCTGACTTCTGTCGGACTATTCTACTTTACAGAGCATTCAATCGTACGACAAGCCTGATAAGAGTCTGGAGCAAGCATGCTCCCTCTTATGTAACGAGTTCAAAAATGCTTTTAAGCCCGAACTCGGTTGCTTACGAGATTATGAACTAGTCATAGATTTTAAATCCGATGCTAAACCTGTTTTTCTCAAATCCAGGCCTGCACTTTTCGCGTTAAATAAACACTTAGCCCTGGCCTATGATTCTAGAATTGCACGTGGTGTATAGACACCAGTTCAGTTTTGCGATTGAGGCACACCGGTTGTTCCAGTCTTTAAGCTTTCAACCTCTTCTGAAGCGGCCAAGTTACGCGTGTGTGGCGATTATTTAGTAACAGTGAACCCTTACCTGGAGACTCATCGGCACTCGTTACCCTTACCAGAAGATTTAATGCACAAGTTGGGTAGTGGAGATGGTTTCAGCAAGATAGATTTGGCTGATGCCTACAATCAGATTCGACTTGGTCCTGACAACTCGCATTATGCACTCACTATGGCGTACTTTTACAAAACGTTTTATCTTTTGGTATATCTTCTTCTCCAGGTTATTTTCAGTAGCTAATGGACGTCCTTCCAGGGATCGCATTCTACTTAGTTCGACATTCTTGTAAGTGGCACTACTGCTAAGGAGCATCTCCCGAATCTTAGACGGCTCCTCGAATGATTTCACTCAAAGGACCTGAGGTGGAGAAAAAACAAGTGTAAGTTTGCACAACCTCAGGTAAAGTACCTAGAACATATCTTGTCCAGGAAGGGCATCTCCAAAGTCCCAAAGTAAACGCCATACTGGAGATATCTGCCCCCACTGACGTATCTTTTCTTCGTTCGCTTTTAGGTTCCTTACAATGTTATTTAAAGTTTTTACGGTTAAACGCTTCAAACCACTACACTGTCTAACGAAAAAATAACTTCTTTGAAGATGGGGAAAGCAAGAAGAAAGCTCTTTTGTTCAACTCAAGCATTACCTTCCTGCTGATGAGGTTTTACACATTTCCACGTGTCACTTCCGGTAGGTATCGCATGTGATGCTTCTAGTTTGGGTATTGGTGCTACTCTTTTCCATCGTTACCCAGATGGCACAGAACGGCCGATAGCAAATGTTTCAAAGATTTTAACAACCTTTCAAGAGAAACTATAACCCAATTCAGAAAGAGGCTTTGTCGATTATTTTTGCTCTAAAGAAATTTTATCAATATCTCTTCTAGATCTTTCATTTTAGTCACTGAACATAAACTGTTGCTTATTGGTTCGACCAAATTGGAACCTTCTTTGGCTCTTTGGGCACTCTTTTTGTCGCAATTTACATACAGGCTACCATTGAGTATGGGAAGACGAAGGATCATCAAAACGCTGATGCTTTGAGTCCCTTACCAGCAGAAGGGCATCAATTCTTCGATGAAGAGGAGAGTGCGGATGATTGTCTGTGCTATCGCTACCTAAAGATTTGCAAGTCCACAGCCAAAATGCTGCCTCACTACAAAAAAAATATTCAAAATATTCAATCATTTCCACGGTAATGTGTTTCAGTCATAAAGGATGTCGGCCAAGTCTTTTCCGCAAGAACCATTTTGAAAGTACGCAGACTCTCTTTCTACTTGTTACGGATGTTTACTTTACGGTTCCATAGTGGTCATCCCGTCCAAATTTCGTCCTTTCGTCTTTCAGTTGCATCACCAGGGACATTTTGGCATTGAAAGAATGAAAGAGTTGGCAAGAACTACCGTTCACTGGCAAAACATCGATCGGGACATAACTGAACGTTGCCACAAGTGTAGCACCTGTGGCGAATACCAACTCCAATGTAAACCCAGGTCCAATCATGGACGGTTCCAGAAGCACTGTGGAGTCGCCTACACTAGATCATGCGGCAGATCTCATAAGTTACAATTGGTTACTCAACATTGCTGCCTTTTCTAAACATCCATGCATTCATGCTTCTATCAACCTGCTAAAAGAAGATTTTGCCTATCCCCTTACTTTAGTTACCAATAGACTTCCAAATTTTCTGTAATGAGAGGGGTATGGTACAAATCTCGGGCGCCCCTTACCATCCGGAAACCAATGGAGCGGCAGAGCGGGTCGTACGTACGTTCAAGCAAGCAATTCGCAAGTCCTCCCTGCCGCCAAGACAAGCCGTATTGGAGTTCCTACAGCAGTATCAACGCACGCACACTTCAGGTGGCTACTCTCCACGCCAACTACTCAACAATCGTCAGATTCGAACCAGGATCGACACGCTTCTCCCCACATCGTCTGAAGTGATACCCAGACAAAACACTCGCAACACGGACGCCTCCGAAAATACAAAACGACATTTCAAACCGGGAGATCCCTGTTACGCGCTATCCTTCACTCCACAACGGAGCCTGGATCCTCGCTGGTTTCCAGCGAAAGTAATTAAGCGCTAGGGAAGCCGAATCTTCCTGGTCCGTCTACTTCCACATGATCCAACTTGGAGGCGTCATACGGATCAACTACAATCTCGCCATGCATTCTCTGAGGACCAAGAGCCCGGAAAAACTTCTACATCAATGGTCGACTCCTCTACCGTTTCTCCTCAGCTTGAACTGATTCCAAAGACACACCTACTGTACCGGAATAATGGCCACACAATCCATCAAGGAGTCGCCGCCCCAGACCTCCAGCTCTTTTCCGACTTCAAATTTTTATTGTTTAATTTTGTGTCCTATTCATTTTTTTATGCATAAAAATTGTCGGAGAACTCATGACCAAGGTCATTGCAACAACTACCTCCAACGTTTACTGGTACAGACGTTAGAATTGATTACCATCGCACTGCGCGTCGCAATCAATTAACGTTCTGTACCACATTCCTCAGTTGCATGCCTTGCGTCTTTTTGTTAGTATATATTGCGTTACTCTTGTATTCAAAGTTAAGTAAGTACAAGAGGTCAGAAGATTCTACTTAGTTGGTTCACATTATTACGTTTTATACCTCGACAGTCCGTCTGTCACTGCGACCTGACTTATTTCGTTTTTCTTATATGTCTAAAAACACAAGCTATGTTTTACTTCAATAAAACAGTATTTTTCATATTCATGCTGCATAAAACTGTTTTGAGATGATTGTGAAAAATTACACTAATAAAGCATCATCAGGATTCAGGGAAAGTTGCCTTTCCAAACCTAATTTTTTGTAAACAGGCTACTGCGCATTGACAAAACAGAGTTTCTTAAACTATTAAAACTAAAATTAGAAAAAAGGCAAAAATATATCAAAATTCCAAAATCAAAGTAGCCTACCAAACGCATCAAAAATCCTTCAAATTTCTAACATTTGGTGTTAAAACCGCCAATACGACAATCTTGCTTGTCGTGCAAGATGAGGCCTAGCGTTTGGCTTCCAGTCCAGATGATATTATAGCGACGTCTACGGAACAAATATATACTGCAACTATCGCTTACCCAGCCAGCAAACAATTTTTTCCATTCATTCAGCATCTGATGATTGATTTTTTCGTTGGAAATAGTTTTATTACATTCTTTTGAAGTAGGTATCACGGCTCCAATCACCTGTTTTGTCAGTCGTTTCACATAATATAACTCTCAAACTGTCGAAAATGATTTTACATGGCTAAGCGTTGAAACAATGTATTTATTTATTTGCTTCAGATAAGCACACATGTTACACATCCATATGGAATTACATGAGAAAAAACAAAACAAAAAACAAAGCCAACTTCTGCTGGCTGGGCTGATGTTCTTTCCAAAAATTGCTGAACAAAATCATGGAAAGCTCATTGAAAAAAAGACGCAAGATAAACGTAATCTGGCAATGTCCGCGCGATAACGATAATAGGGGAGACCGGGGCAAGTTGAGCAGGTTTTTTTTAAATCCAATTTTTTTTTATTTTACTAACTTTTTCGAAGACTCAAGTATTGCATTTCAAAAACATGCTAATAAGCCAAGTTTTAAGACAAAAACTGGTTGGTTTTATTTATTATTTTGCACTGTAATTCAAGTTTAAGTAACGATTGCGCAACTTGCCCCGGATTATTTTTCCGGGGCAAGTTGTGCAACACCATGGTGGGCGAGCTGTGTAGCACCATGGGGTAAGTTGAGCAACACTAGTGCCAGGGGCAAGTTGAGCAACATATTACGACCATATTACAGTTGCACAACTTGCCCCGTCATCAATTGCACAACTTGCCCCATTCACACTTTTTTAAAGAACAAAAAATTTCAAGAAAACTAACAAATGTACAAAAAAATTTTGCCTGCGAAAATACAACTACATCACATGTCTACTGACCCCTACTTCTAAAGTTTGACTAGTTCTATTGTGCATCCAAAAAATCAAAATTTCGTTTGCATCCGAATTTAGATCCTAAGACCTAAACATCTTAAATCGTTGATCAAGCCTAACCTGCCCAAAAAACTGATAACTGCAATTCACGTGCTTCAAAGGCATTATAGGTAAAATATAATAAGGCGTTAAAGATTCATTACACTCTTTATTTCCTTTCAAACGGGGACTTGCACAACTTGCCCCGTTGCACAACTTGCCCCGGTCTCCCCTAATGTTATGGATTCATTTATTGTCGCTAAGGTCTTTAAGCGACAGGGCTCATGTTTAATTTTTGTATCAGGTTGAGATGTCATAACATTATTACCCAACTTATGAAGTATACTTGATTTTACCATTCAAGATTCCAAGTTTATTTTGCGTCAGTTTTACGTCAACATACATTTATAAATGATCGTAGAGCTTGAAGATTTAGTTTCACAAGCACTTTTGTGCACAGAAGCATATTGCATTTGGAGCACTCATACGTTTTTATTTTGGACATTTAGGGTGTTGCACACGTCCCATGTATTTTAAATTCTCATCTAAACTCGCTTGACATTTTTTTACTTTTTTGTTAATGAAATTGATCAAAAATCCTAAGATCAAATATAATTTTTCCGTAACATAACTTTCATCAGTTCAAACAACCAACAAAAGTATACAAACACGTTCCAAACACTTTTCTCAATCAGACCTCTGGGGACGCTTATGAATGTTAGGAATTTTGCTTCTTTATTTTTCTGCAACCTGGACACAATTTTGAAGATTTTCTTCACTTTGGGAAGAATGTAAAAAATTGGTCACAAGCTGCACTTCCCTCTCAGTCATTGCAAACTCTCAGAGCGCATAATCGCTCTGCAAACGGCGTTCTCATTTTTTTTCGCTGTACTGCAGGCTTTTTAAGAAAAGCATTGAGGATTGCAAAATTTGAAAAATCGGTTTGTTATCAAATATGACAAACTGCGTCAAAGAAAGCTCTTGCGTAGATTGGATGTCTGGTAGTTTTGACTTACCAAATCTAGCATCAAACCTTCTCGTAATTGATTCATTTTCAGTGGCTCACTCAACGATTAAGTGCGTAATTAAATTTCGCTGGTCGACCGCACAGTGCGGAATTATTTTTCGCAATTTTAAGTGGTTAATTTCAATCGACTCTGACACTTTTTGTGTTGAAGCTACAGCAAAACAATCTATTAATAAAATGTTCAGTTTGAAATTATCTTTGAAAATAGCTGCAATATGATGACGTCATATCAATGACGTCATAATGGCAATCAAAATTCCACAATCAAAAACATAATACACAAAATGAGAAACATCAATAATTTTTTACAGTGTGTTAAATGCGGAAGCAAGGCTCTACACACAGTGCTTTGTCACATTCTTGGCACATGTAACAAGTTTCAGTTCGTTTTTGGTGTGAATAGCACACATGGCACCGGCGTGAAGGTCTTGCCTTTCTGGCAGTAGGTGAGATTCGTGCTGGATAATGTGAAGCATAAAGACGAATAGGAGTGTCCTCTCTTGATGGTCTTCCAACAGGCTTTGAAGGGCCATCTCTGTAATTTTCTTCTATCAGCCTGTCAATTATAGAGAGAATAAATTGTAATCTGGACTTTGATCCTCCATTTTTCTTATAAAGTATGAAGGCATTGAGTGTTGCCATGTCCATAACGTGCCGGAATTGTTTTTTGTAATACGTCTTCATTCGTTTTCTTGTAGTTGAATAGGAAGCCAAGTATGCATCACTTAGATCAACTCCACCCATTTTATCATTGTATGTTAAGCATACTTGGGGCTTTTGCTTTACCTCGGACCGCGTTGCTACTTCTGTGGTGGATGCATCATGGATGGTGCTGATCATATGGACATACCTCTTGTCCCTCCAGCGGAGAGCCATCAGTTTTCCCCGAAATATTGCCTTGACTTCACCTTTTCGAAGAACTGTTTTGCTGAAACCGTCAGGTAAACCTTTTCTGTTCGCTCGCAAGGTGCCAATAGCATCTGTGTTTCTGCCACAAAGTTTGTCGAACAGATCCGGTGAAGAGAAAAAGTTGTCTAAGTGGATGCAGTACCCTTGATCCAAAAGATGATGGACAAGGCTGAGGACACACTTGCTTCCCATATAATATTCATTTGCGTATTCAGGGCGGTAGGCAGTTCCTTGTCCAGTATATACAAAGAAGTCCCAAATGTAACCTGATGAAGACTCACATAGTTCGTAAGATTTTATGCCATAGCGAGCTCGCTTTGAAGGAATATATTGCCGCCATCCCAGCCGACCCTTCCACAACATCAACGATTCATCTACAGAAACATCTCGCTCTGGCATGTAAATTGTGGAAAATTTTTGTTTCATGTGTTCAAGCACGGGCCACAATTTATATAGCTTCGGTGGAATGTCTCCTGGATCACTTCTGTTATCAGTGAAGTGCAGAAATTTGGTCAGGAGAAGGAATCGGTCTCTGTCCATTATTTTGGCAAAAAAAGGTGTTTCAATAGATGCTTTTTTGCTGAAGTAGTCAGCGACAACAGGCTTCTGAACAATGCCTTGCAAAAGCAAGAGAGCAAGATACAACCTCATCTCTTTACAGTCTGTATCTATCCATTTTGTCACACGTGATCGTCGTCTCAAATGAATACCATGGACCTCTTTGTGCTGTGCAGCATATAGGTTAGTTTGATGAACTATCATATTCACCAAACTATCATCAATAAATAACTGAAAAAATTCAAGTTCATCCTCAGGATTGACTATATCAACCTTCATACCAGGAACACCAGTGAAAGAAAATCTTTGTCTAACTTGGCCTTGATCAGACCAAGCAGCATCCTGAGGAGGAGACTGTACATCCCAAGGTGTAACGGAAGTTTCACTATCAGTCACAGGCAAATGGCTAGGATTGTCTGTTGGCCTGCCCTGTGGCACAGTCCAGCTTGAATCAAGAACGTCACTGTCATCGTCACAACTTATTGCCCCAATCAAGCAGGGCTCTTCATTTTCACTATCATCCTCATCTGAACTTGAAGCAAGAAGCTCATCAATATCTTCTTCAGTCATATCAGACAAACATATTCTTTTACGCCTAGAAGCCATAATTTAGCTATATTTATGTACCTAAACTTGTGGTTATTCTGAAACGTTACCAAAAAGTTATCATTAGCTTTACAAGTAGGCCTATACTTGCTTCCCTTTCTCAATCTGCATTCTGTGCTACGCCAGGTAGCCTAAGCTATATTTGTTAGATAACTCTTCATTTGCACGCAGTTATACCAATTCTTGGCTAGAACATTGCCAATAACAACCAATGTGTATTTAGCCAACCGTGAAATATCTAAAACATAGAAATCTAAAACTTGTTTTTATAGCGATAAGGGACAAATGAGTTGAACTATAACTGACTAATTTATAATGTAAATCATGAGAGGAGTGGAGGCGGCATTAAATCTTGCATTAATCCTCTTAAATCTATGAAAACAAAAATTCTAAAGATACAGAGATTGAGAATAAACCTTTAACGTGATAACGCAACAACTTCTCATACGAAAAAAAACAAAACGTCACAGCTGCACAACGCTTTGTAGTGAGACCCCACCTTGACGTGATATCACGTCATACGCACTGTAAGGAAAATTTTCCATGACGTGATATTCCGTCATACGCACTTAACTGGTTAATGAAATTGATCAAAAATCCTAAGATCAAATATAATTTTTCCGTAACATAACTTTCATCAGTTCAAACAACCAACAAAAGTATACAAACACGTTCCAAACACTTTTCTCAATCAGACCTCTGGGGACGCTTATGAATGTTAGGAATTTTGCTTCTTTATTTTTCTGCAACCTGGACACAATTTTGAAGATTTTCTTCACTTTGGGAAGAATGTAAAAAATTGGTCACAAGCTGCACTTCCCTCTCAGTCATTGCAAACTCTCAGAGCGCATAATCGCTCTGCAAACGGCGTTCTCATTTTTTTTCGCTGTACTGCAGGCTTTTTAAGAAAAGCATTGAGGATTGCAAAATTTGAAAAATCGGTTTGTTATCAAATATGACAAACTGCGTCAAAGAAAGCTCTTGCGTAGATTGGATGTCTGGTAGTTTTGACTTACCAAATCTAGCATCAAACCTTCTGGTAATTGATTCATTTTCAGTGGCTCACTCAACGATTCTTGATGCCTTATTACTGGATGTCTGAAGCCTACAAATACCAACAAACGTTACCTTCTTGCTGGTATTTCAAAACTTCACACATTAAAAGAGATATTAACAGTGAAGTTGAAAGGCTAAAGCAAACATTTTACAAAAGACACCCTCTCTATGGACAAACTGCTGCACAGACGCGGTTATAATCAAGAAAAAGCTTCAGCTACTGATCTCAACAAACAGCAAGGCTTTAGTAATGGAAACAACAATTCGAAAATGACCCATAACACGAGGAAATGAAGGTTCCACCATCAGAGTCTCTTCTCCCAGGAGCAAACGCCCCTGGCAAAGCGGAAAACCTTGAATCGACTCCGATCCGGTGTTGGCCGTACTAAATCTGCAATGGTAAAGTGGGGCTACAACACGGTCCCAGTTCCATGTATCTGTCGTACCAAGCCCTAAACAACGGACCATCTTCTTGTGTGCCCGCAGCTTACCACCTAGTGCAGCAATGCAGCAAGTGGGATTGCCTCTCAATGTACAACTCCTTCGTACAAGAATGTGTCGATCTGTAATGTATCAACCAAATTTAGAAGACTCGATAGAAGAAGAAGACCTATATGTTTAGAGCATTTTTATGACCGTGTGGGCATTTTATGGTCATATGGTCGTCCAACTGCCTGTTGCAGAGTAATACAATAGACAAAAGTATTTTGTTCACTGCTCGACGATGGACAATTTCTTCCTTGTCACCCAACGTTGCAAGGAGCACATCTACATGATGAGCAAGATATGCATTTCTTTGAAGAACCTTAGCCTAACAGCCACCTCCCGAACATTATTTCTTGAAACCACATCACTCCTTTAACAATATTAAATTGTTCGTTGATCCATCAGTAGGCCTAATCTCGCTTGATTTGAAACCAACTGAAAAACAAACTTTATTGCATGTTCTGCTAATATAGGCAATTCAAAGCAAATGATGGGCTTTCTTGTGACGTATAATAACAAAGTTAGTTGGTGGGTTGGATTTGAATCTTCATCCTCTCACTGATAAAGCCTTGACAGGTTATTTCTAGTAGTTTCGCATACTTGCAGAGGCTTTTGACACAAGGCCGGTTACCGAGATTGACAGAGTAAAGTTTCCGACGGTTGAAGTGTTGTTGCCGAGAAATTATTCTATCCACTAGGTGCCGCTAATTGAAGAGCAGTCCTTAGAATGCGTTGCTCAAGCGCATACCCCGAGAGTCGAACCAGCACCGCTTGATCTTGAAGCTTCTTTGTTCACGAAGTTACGCTCTAACCAACTGAGCTATTGGAGGGGACTAAACCATTCACAGTGCTTGATGCTTTGGTACCAAATACTTTGATTTTATACGTCACAAGAAAACCCATCATTTGCTTTGAGCTTTTTGCTTTCCTTCATTCTACATTAGCAGAATATGTGATAAAGTTTGTTTTACAGCTGGTTTCAAATCAAGCGAGATTAGGCCTACTGATGGATCAACGAACTTTTTAAATATTGTTGAACCAGACATCTGGTCTTTAAAATATAGTGGTCGGAGGTTGCAATTAGGCTAAGGTTCTTCAAAGAAATGCATATCTTGCTCATCATGTAGATGTGTTATCCACACCCACGTCGACAACTGTAGACATCATGTAGATGTGATCAAATCAACTCATTACGGGGAAAAATATTAAGATTTTAGTGACCCAACTCATACCCATGCATCAAGAAATGTTGTTTGTTGATGTTGAATTTTGTAGTATAGTTTATAATGAGCTAGCATAGCAAATTTTAGTTTTCCATTACATTTACAATACAAGTTATGGGGCCTTGAAAATTGCAAAAATTGCTATAGGCTATCCCCACAAGCCAAAATCGAGTGTGGTATTCGTAATTCAAATGGCCGCCATAGACGTACCCTTCGAGATATTGATCTAAAACTTTTGATTCTTTCGTTTGGCAGCCTAAAGCATAGCATGAAAATTTTTACCCAAATCTGAGAGATATCATATTTGAGATATTTTTATATTGTCTTTTATCATGAGGAATGACCCAATTTTTGTTTTTTCAAGCTCGATGTGGACCCGGTAGAGTTCATCCAAATTTGGTAATATTTTACGCAATTGATTTTTTCTAAGGATAGTACAAATTTAATATACTTCACGGGTCGGCAACCTTTAGAATTGAAAGAGCCATTTGGTCTCGTCTCCATCAAACTAAAACCTGCTCTGAGCCACACCATCTAATTGACTGCTTACATCAAAAACCTAACGCTTTCAGGAAAGCCTTTTGTTCGAGTTATTCTCTTCTTGCATTTAGCCATTATTTATAATTAATCAATACAAATCTATTCAAGGAATGCTGATATTAAATTTTTAGCTAGAATATTTAGCTATGCTGACTAGCTACAAATTACCATTACTAGCTGCAAAGCACACTGTAGCTACAAAGGTAAAGTGTTGCGCCTCCTTGTCGCAACTATTCGGTTTTTGATTATTGTACTACAATGGTTTTATTGTGACACGAACTAGTACAAAAAAGTATCACGTGAGCCAGAGCGCAGAGATAAAAGAGTCGCATGCGGCTCCGGAGCCGCAGGTTGCCGACCGCTGATATACTTCCATGAGAAAATTTTTTCATGAGGTGTGTTGGATGCACCTTATTGAACACTCAATCCATTGGCTGTTGTGCCTGGATATTACTACGTGACCTGCGGCGGCTCAAACGGAAGAAGGAGAATTAAACCACCAGTTGGGTTATTAAAAACAAGAATACAAAGTCCACAAATCATTTTGTAATTGGAAGTTTGAAGCGATTCCTGGTAATTTTCAAAATCTCATGGACTTAATATATTCAGTTTTACTTGTTTTATGAAGCAGTAGAAGAAACTCCTCTGCTTCACTAACTCAGCAAACGTCAAAATGATCGGTCAGCGTTGAAGTTGAAAGACAGAAGTTGAAATCTTCGATTCTGCTTCAGCATTTTCCCCTTTGTTTTCTTGTCCGGTATAAACCACAAATATGATCATAACTACAGCCGTAATTTTTCTTTCTTTGACCACATCTTTTACTGGAACGCCTTTCCGTTCAATCTGAGAGGTGTTTATTGATGTTGTATTGTGCAATTCGGCCATTCTTCATACTACAAAAAACATCAAAATATTTTCCATAGTTGTTTTATTTTTTATTTGAGGTTTTCTTTTTTTAGTCCTTCCATCTTTTTCGATCGTCCCTAGGCCAAAATGGCAATATATTTATTTTCATAAGGTGAATTTAGTTTAAGACATAGGATCTATTATTGCATTTGATTTGCAAAAAAGGTGAGCGAAGATAACACTGTACGATTAAATCACTATGGTGTTATCTTCTTTTTTTATTGTCGCACTTGATTCCAAGCATTGACAACCTCTTGTATTAAAAATTTCCAAGATTGTCTGTTATTTGCCGTGTGTATTAGGTGTATGTTGATGTTGGTCTTGTCGGTTTGTTGGTTTAAGTTGGTTAATCTTTATCTCCCTTGGGCACGCTTCCCTTTATTTTGCCTGTGAGAGAGAGATGTTCTAATTTCAAATGTATTTTTCTATATGGTGTTATACTTGGTAAAATCATACAGTAGATTACAGCACTCTAGTGAATCAAATCATTTGATTTGATTAAGATAATGTTTTTCTGCCTTGTAGTGGCAGTATTACAATGGACCAATGCCAGAAACAAAACCCTAACAGAATAAAAGGGGGATATACCAAATTATGTTCTAATCGGTTGAGTAGTTGCCAAGAAAACGCAGATTACATTTTCGGCGCTAATGGCAGTGAAAAGATATAGATGAGTACTAATATGCCCATATCTATAGACCCAAAGTCCCAATCAGGGCAAACGTTTTTCAAATTGTTTAAAGAACTAAAAATAATTTTTTTTAAGTTTATTTAATGACATAACGTTAACATAGCGACCGCTAGTGGCAAAAAAGTTGATTTTATGGGTCACAAAGCTGCCCATGTGGGTGGGGCAAAAGTTAATGAAATATTTTCAAACTTTAGATTTATGATCAATATTCATTAACACAAAACCAAAAAATTCAAGCTGTTTTTGAGAAAGTCAGGGCGTGTGCAACGCCCTACTGGACGCTGTAACATTGGATGTATCAATGTCACGATTCTTTCTATTTCTTACCAAGAAAGAGACTTGGAAAGGTTCAATGACGTAGTTTAATGGGACATCACCGAAAAGCAATGAAAATACTTGAAGTACTTTAACGAATGGCTCAACACTTCCAACAAAAAATCAAAGTAACAGTGAACAGCAATATATTCCAACGTTTGTAACTCTTAATCGACTTTAACGTGGTTCACTCACAGCTTCTCATGTACAGTAACTCTATTTTCGATCACAATTTATATCAGCACCAACTCTCATCTACTAGTATTCAATTACTTCAACTCTCAATCAACAATCATCTCTGCATCTATTACCAACTATAACAATAATAATAATCATTACGCAAATTACATCATTATTTAAAGCAGGTTGTTTGGTCTAGTAACTTCCAGAAGGTACCATAATGTTACATCATAAGAACTCATTGTTCTGTCAAGTTATAACAGAGATGTGCGTATACGCCGCAAATTCTACGCCACATACTTGCGGCGTAGACTTTTTGTTTACGCTAACGCTTGCGGCCACAATTTTTTGGATAGTTTGCACTTGAGGCTACGCCGTAAAGTTTTCGCGGTTTTTCAGCGCATAGCGTCAACGCATACTTTTTAATGTATTTTTTTTCGCTACAACACGCCAATACCTTCCAGCGCTGCAGTTCAAAGAATGTCTTCAATGGGCAAAGACATATTGGAACCAAAACACAGCAAAATGTCAGATGAACACTTTCAGATGCTTGTGTTTCTTCGTCGAAATTCAAAATAAAACTTGTTTGTTTCGAGTGGTTTATACCGTGTGAATGTTTGGCACCTAGCAAACAAAATTAGTTTATGCTAGTGTATGCGCTGACGCCGCCAACTTTTTTTACAAGTTACGTTGACGCATACGGCGTATGGTTTTTCGAACGTTTGCGTTTACGCTGACGGCGTCAATATTTTTTGTATGCGCGTACATCACTGAGTTTTAATACACGTAAATATCTTCGTGACGTCATAAACCCTGCACCTGGGAAATTCTGACAAGCAAGCAAAAAATATTCCCGACTTGCACGTATCAGAATGTTCTGGAAATACGTCATATAATAAGATTTCGCAATCAGAGGTCATTACAGGACAATAACCGATAATAACATATCGTATAAGAATTTTACCATTACAAACAGTACGCTCGATCAAGACAAAATGTATCCTGTCGTTAGGCTTCGCATATTGATTGTGACATACGCCCCCCCCCCCCCCCTTAGAATATTGTTGCAAAAATGTAAACAACACAATCAATACGAAACACATTACAAAAACAATTAATTACTCAATAAACAATTCTCAAATGACTCATTAATCTATGGTTGCATGATCTACCAACGACAGCGTTTCTCAAAACAGTAATTATCATGTTTACTGCAAAAGTTTACGCGGTACTCAATATCTTCAGTGCAGTGGCGAGCAAGATGACCCATTTTTTTACATCGAAAACACTATCTCTCCACACAGTCCTTGGCTAAATAACCTTCTCTGTGACAGTTGTAGCAAGCCTTTTCATCAAACGAGCAGCTCCTGGCTATGTGTCCAATCTTCTCACATCGGTAGCAGTGGTTGTCACGGCAACGTCTGTTTTCCGAATGTCTGCCGTCAGCAACGCACTCCCTGGCGAAGTGTCCGCGTTACTGCATCTATAGCAAACCCCAAATGGTCGTCGCCTGCCTCCTTTCCTCGGTTCTTCGCGCTCGTAGTATCCGCGATAGTGAGATCGTCGCTGATTATCTGCAGAACAATCTCGAGCAAAGTGACCATTTTTGCTACAAGAATAACAAGTAACTTCTCTCTCAGTAATATTTCCAATTATAGGATCAACTAAAATCAGGGGTCACCAACCTTTTTTGCACGCGGGTCACTTTGGCACTAAGGAGAGCTGTGGCGGGAAGCACTAATAAAATTTTAGGTAGGTTGATTCTTATGCTAGAAAAGAACGCATGTCGTACCCAGTATCCAGCGTTACATGTTGTTAATATTTATCTTAGAATAACGCAGCAACAAAATTAGTCGAACAACGCTACTGCCAGGCCAAGCTCCTTTAACAACACTTTTGACTTCTTTAACAATGCATAATAAATGAGGCCACTTGTTTTGCGCACTTATAGCGAGGCGAGCGGTTTCATCAGAATATTCATTGCCAAGTAAGAGTATGGTATAGTTACTTCGCTTCACAAAAGATATCTTGCAAGTTGCAATTAACAGTTTCAGTAAACAAAGAAATGTTTGACACATCGCAATACAGGCAACAATAGTGACCTGCAAACATATCAGCGAAAAATAGGCTCCAATAACAGGGAGAAAGAAACCAGGCACCATGAAACAAACGCTTGTGGAAATCATAGAAAAAACGTTTCTATCGTAACTCATGAACAGGGGTTCCCTCAGTGGCGTATTCGCCATGCATGCAAGGCATGCACTGCATGCCTTACAATTCTGATGAAATCAGAAATCTTTCAGAAACAACGAATTTATTCGCAAAAATTGAAAATGTTAAAAGCAGAACCTCCTCGCTCTCTTAATTTCAATATTCGAAACAACTGTTTGTTTTCAAAATTTGGCAACTTTGCTGACCCTGGCAACCCTGCATGCTGAGAAGAGCTCAGCATGCGTTGATAATACTATTTGCCTATTCGCCGCTCTTTTACAATCCTGTGGCGCAAATGGAACCAAGGCATGCAGATTTGAAATTGCATGCAAAACAAAAATCACTATCTCGAGACAGGGTTGCCAGATTCGTCTTTTTAAGGCCAAATTTCAGAAATTCGGGGTTTTTAAAAAGTGTTTGGCCGGACTATTTTTGTTTGGACGCTTGGTCTTTTTCCGATTGGCATTTGTTTGGCCTTTTTTCTTTTGGTTCTCATAGTTTAAGTCCTTGCAGTTTTGTACTGTAGATAGTATGATATACTTGAGACCTAAGCACAGTAATTTAAAAGATCATCAAGAAAACGGGTCGGGTGTATGCTGAAGGCCATACGCCGCTGCATAGCGCTTCAAGTCCGCTTTCCTGCAATGCAGGATAAAGATATAAAATTAAGACATTGGATTCATGGTGCATTCCAAACCTCATTTTTGCAAAACAGCTCAAATAATTATCAGCCAAGTAAGGCTCAGATTGCAAGAAAAGCTATAAAACCTAAGGCAAATTTGCAGAAATTTTGTGGGTAGGGCATTCCCCCAGACCCCCCTACACTGACTATGACCCTCCTTCCATTGCATGCCTACAAAAATCAACCAGGATACGCCACTGGGTTCCCTCTAAAAGGCAATGAGTTAGGTTTTCATCATTTTTCTGAGAGTCTACAAAACCGTCTTTCTTTGATTATTATTAGACAACTGTCATTTGCGGTGCTTATCAGCATGGCAAGAATTGATGATTAACAACATTTTGCAGTACTAAGCTAAATGTTTTTATAATACAACCAGAAAAAGTCTTTAAATTTATATATATTTTGCCAATTTATTATAAATTGAGTTGGCACACCGGCCTATTTTGCCAACAAAAACTTGCATAAAGGGAACACTGGTCGTGGAACACAATAAACGTGGACCACACACTAGTGTTTACATGACATTTACAAACATAAAATAAGTAACCCTATGCTCACAGACAATTTCGAAATTCGAAAACAGACATTTTAACCCATTTATGCCTAGCGTCCTATATGTAGGACAGCTACTAAAATTAAAATTTTTCTTCGCACGTTCAGTTTTTAGATTTAGACGAAGTCAAAATACATTATTGAGTATTTTTGAAGCATACATCACAACTTTTCTTTAAATTGCTTTTTTGGTTGAGACTTGACATCAGTTTCAATTTTCCTGATTTTGCTAAGTCTGAAATTTTGAAGGTGCATGTCGAATTATAATAATAAATCTGCATAATTATGCAAAAAAGCTTCCAAAAATATTTGTCAATGTCTTTATTCGTTATGTATCAACATATTTTACAGCAAATGTTTAAATTTAATTGGCAGCAAATTTTTGAGGAAATTGGTTCAAAAGATTGGTGTCCTCTATATAGGTCGCTAGGCACACGTGTTAGCAAAATGAAGCAAAAGCGTCAATCAATTGCCACGCATCAAGCGGTATCAAACAGCGATTCCCTACGATTTCTACGCTGTATAACAAAGTAGTTGTGTTTGTTTTTAGAACAATAACATATTTATCGTAATTTACTGAAAGATTTTGATACATTTTTAGTTTTCTCTTGGCGTTTTCACATGCGCATCGTGATGTAAGCGAAGTAACTAAGGATCTAGTAAGTAAGTAAGAAGTATTTTAGGCCTTGGAGGAAACCTTGTCAACAATTTTGCTAATGTCCTCGCCAGCTGCGACAAAACGTTTTTCCACTTGCGCTACGACAACTTGTTCAGTAGTGTGAAATAGGCTACGACGCTGAAGGACTAATTATTGAAAGCAACAGGTACAATTCGTGAAAACAAGACCGAAAAATGTCCGCTGATCGCTAAAGATGCTCTTAAAAAACAAGGAAGAGGCCAGTTCGATTTTAGAACCGATACCAACAACGGCGTGCTGGTTTGCAAATGAAATGACAACAGCGTGGTAAATTCATGCTCGAATGCGGCCGGAGTTTATCCAACTTTCAAGCCTCTCGATATTCATTCTCCGAAAAAAGCGTGTTCAAATTGAACAACCTTGATTGATCAAGCTCTATAACGAACAAATGGGAGGTGTTGATAGAATGGACCAGAACATTTCGAACTATCGCATCGCAATGAGAGGTAAAAAATGTTATTCGTGCTTGATTTCATACATGCTCCATATTTCCGTCAACAATGCATGGCAACTGCAAAGAAATTGCAATAGCGGCAATTCAATGGATTTGCTTTCATTTCGAAGATATATTGCCAGAGTATACTTGTCACAACATGGAAAGCCACCTCAACAAGGAAAGCGGGGCAGATAAACAAAACAAAGGTTTTATCCGATCATTGCGTGCTACCCCAGGACAAACAAACTCGATGCGCCTATTGCCATGCAATAAGTACTACAAGATGCAAAAAATATGATATCGGTCTGCATGTCAAATGCTTCAAGCAATATCATATTTTGCAATGACTTGTTTCAGTGATGTGTTGCTTTGCTACTTTTCATTTTCGTATTTTGTGAACTTTCATTTCAATAAAATGCTCGATGATAAGACATTTCCCATTTATCACTTTGAGCGATAACGATTAGGCCTACGCATTACGCACAAGAAACTTGCAAAATTTGATAACGGATTTGCCTAGCGTCCTATATGTAGGACGGTCTTGTTCTCCACCAATATTGTAAAATGTTTTTTAGGTCATGATTATGCAATATTTAAATTTTCACAAGGTTTTGTACTCACTTTATCACAAGGTTTTGTACTCACTTTTTCTTTGAACAGTTGATTTAACTTGTTGAATTGGAAAATTTGGCTTATTCCATAATTGTTTTACTTCACTTGCTACCAACACAACTCTCTCCTTTTGATTTTCATACATGAAGATAAAGTTTTGTATCTATCCAAGATACGTTGTTCTTTGAAATTTATAGCCTTTGATTGAGACTATCCACAGTTGTATGATTTATCGAAGTCTTATCTTCCTGGAATTGCACCGAATTTAAAGTTTTTTTTCCCTTTTCAAAAGGAGTTGCATTCTCAGACAGCCACTTTATCTGGTCAAGATCTTTACCATATCGGGTACGGATCTGACAAGATCTCTACCAGATCTGGACCAAATAAAGTGGCTGTCTCGGTTGTTCGATACGTTTAGCTCTTAAGTTCAAAATAGTGTGGAAACCGTTAAATCACACTTGCTTTTATATATATCTTATTAACGGGCAATACGTGAAAACGTTTCCAATGAGGAGGGTGACTTTTTATACTTGTTAAGCTTTGTTACTGATATTTTCTTCCCAAGCATGAAAAACCTCCACTCATCATATGGTGGCCAATATCAGACACTAAACAAATTTGAATCATAATAGGCTCAAAATGGTTTGCGTGAGATCTTAAGCGTATAAATAGGCCATTGCATAAAAATCACCAGTAGACGTTTTGATGATATCACAGTATGGTTTAAGTTTAGACTTCCTTCATTATTATTTTTAACGGGCTTAGTAATCATGATATTGGCGTAGGGGTCAGTGGCTCTTCACCTTTCAAGAATAAAAGTTCATCCGACCGGTAAAAATATAAAAATCCTTTTTGAGGATCGATAACTAGATTATCGAAGATACAATTATTTTAGAGAGGTGCGCTGGGAAATTTATAAAAAAACAAAAAACTTACGCATAGCTACGCTTAAATATTCAGTGTAGCCTTGGCAGCCTACTCAAATATTCTAGTGTGTGCAAGTGACTAAATTTATTTAAAAATTGCTTGTAGCCTATATAATACTTATGAGATTGAAATTCAAAGTGATGGTTTGTACGCAAAAGCGGATCCAGAAAAAAAAATTGAGTGTTGGGCGAAGGTACAAGACAAGACGAAATGTACAATGAAAATTTTGAAATAAAAAAAAATCCATCTTTTTACTTTTTTGGTAGCATTTTGTGCATATTGTTCTCTAATATTCGGCTTTTTTCCTAAGACTGATGCTTTGTATTTGACTAAATATACCAAATTAAAATATATTATTATTATCCTTGAATAAGGAGCTTCTGACGATCCCCCTTTTAGGGTGAAACAGGCTGTAAGGGTTTAGAGAATAATAACTACATTTGATGTAATTAAAATCTATATTTTTGTAGAAGTTAGAGCTACAAAGTTTGTTTTAGCATTGAAGTTAAGTTTCAATTAAAGTTTTTCATGGCGACATGATTTGATATCGCATTTGATTTGATATCCATCTTCGACGAAGACTTGCCTAATAGTCGATTAGGAAATTTCGAATATCCGTCCGTGGCGTCCCCATCTTATCACATAGGCCTAGTAGGTATGCCTATACACATTTATTGGTTATGTAAACAAGTGCGAGAGCACTTACGTAGTGTGGATGTACTAGCACTCCAAGATGTTCCAGCTAGGCATCTCACCAAGTTGTTGCGTGTTGATAAATAAGAATGTAAGGATATCAACTAATTAACGTAGTTCAAAGGAATCAAGTGTTTTTTCACTTTACCCTAGTATACGGAAGGCACACATTGGCTATTGTACCATGTACATAAATGTGGATGCCCACTGAAAATAGTTGTTTCAAATATCTTGGGGAAAAACAGATTTCTTATTTGTTGTAAAGGATAAGGCATGACGTAGTCCAGGCATGTGCAACCTTTTTCACTGGAGGGCCAAATACAAAATTTTGAATGATAACGTGGGCCACATGATTTTTTCAGAAAAAACAAGTCTCATAAAACTACTTTCCTATGAAAATAGTTTATGTAGTTAAGAAATAGATTTAATGTAGTCAACGACACACTTGTGCGACAGTTTATTGAAAAACTGTGAATAATTGTCGATGGAAGATGAGGAATCTAAATTCAGTCAAGCGTATTTAATCACAGATTAATGTGATTTTTGCTGCTGCAGGTCTTCGCAAACTTTTGGAATATTTGCTTTCACAGAACTACAAGCAACTCGAAGTTGACTTTTAAAATGATGGTCCGATAGTTGGCCTCTTTGCTTTCCTTTGCAATATTTCATCTTATAGAAAAATTGCTCTCAGCAATATGTGCTTCCAAAAAGCGAAGTTTTTAAGGCATGGTCGGTAAGATTCTGGTGCTTCCCCCTAACATAGTTTTTATAAAAGTTCAACAAATCGTTTTCATCAAAAGCTCTTTTCATGTCTGTCATTGTCTGACTGCAAATCAATCAGTTCAAGTTGAAGTTGATCAGGACTTTGATCTACAGCTGTGTTAAATGGGTTTGAAAAAATATTAAAATCACTTGCAAGTTGTCGAAAATCCAAGAAGCGAGCATCAAAGGCAGCAGACAATTTTTCTATCATAGAGCCGTATTTTTGGTATTGATATCTTGTCCTTCATCATGTTGCATTTTCAAACATGGAACGTGTGTGAGCACAGAGTTGCTAAATTGACCTATAAAAAGAACCAGTTTCCTCTGGAATGATGTAATGTGCTCAAACATTTTATTTGCCAGTTGATTCCTTCCTTGTAGTTGTCCATTTAATTGTGCGAGATGTTGCGTTACATCGGAGAGGATTGCCAAGTTATTTAACCACTTTTCATCTTTTAAAAAAGAGACATTTTGATTTTTAGTTGATATGAAACATTTGATCTGATTTCTCAAGTTACAAAATCTTTTTAAATTGTTGGCCCCGCTTAACCAACGAACCGACGAGAAATAAGTAGGCTAATATCCGGGTAATCGCAATCCAGTTCTTTCAAAAAAACCTTAAACTGCCCATGGTTTAATCCTCGAGAACGAACGTAATTGACACAGTGAACAACTTCTTTCGTGATATCAATGCCATCAGGAATTTAATAGACAAATTTTCCTGATGGATTATAAAATGGTTCAAAACAACTTTTTGTGCTCCAAATGCTTCCAAAAATGTTTTACAAAATCCTTTATGCTTTTTATGTTTAAATCAAGCAAATGGGATTTGTATTTTGTTGAATAACAAAGTATTTTACAAACCATTCGTCATTAAACAACCGCCGTTCATCGTTATTTTTTTCGCTTTTTACTCATAATATAATTGGATGTAGGCTAAAAACTAAATTATTGTTAAAAATTATAACTTTTTATCAACTGTAAAAGTGTCGAAATTAACACTTTCAACTCAAAATAACATAAGTAAAAGAACTAGCAAATGATGCCAACTACTTAAGCTAAAACAAAATCCAACAGTAGACTATCTATGTAGCACCAACAACTCCGTCAAGTATCAACTACGGTACCGTACAATGCCACACAGCTCTTTCTTAGTGCTAATCTCGCATTGCGAAATTATGCAACGCAGCATCACAAAGCACAATATTTCTGTGCACAGCGTGCAAAAATTTCCATTGCATTGATGTAAACTGCATCAAATAGTGATGGCTAGTATGAACTTCTAACATTTTGCTGCGCACCACGCGGGCCGTACGGAACAACCTGGCGGGCTGCAGTGCGGCCCGCGGGCCACTGGTTGCACATGTCTGGCGTAGTCGAACTTATGGCTTTTCATCCCTTTTGTAATTGAAGCTCTAAAGGCCTTACAGAAATGTAGCAACTTGAAACTAAGAACTAGATCGGAAGCTGAGTCATTACTAAAGTACTTGAGCAGTTTCAAATCTATGCTTCTCTGGTATTATGTGAAGTCGGCCTACAGTCCTAAACGAGATTCACTGACTTTAAAAAGAATCGCTCTGTAAACAAAATGCCAGTGTAGTTATGCTTTCCCACTACTTTGTTAGCACATCTAATGTGAATTGTCACTTGAAACCACCTGAAATAAGTCTCATGTCCTTTTCTATTAGACTAGGCCCATTTAGAAATTTCAAAAGATGTGTATAGGTTGGCTGGAATAAACAAGATTACCGCTGGTGGCGATAAGTGCTGCCCCTTAATTCCCTTCACACTTCCAAAAACCATGTCACACATCCAGAAACAAGGCACGTTTCACCTCACACTTCATACACAGCAGTAGTAGGTCAATTTCAATTGGTAACCAGTCGCATGAGGGAGCAATGTTTTTACTTCAGAATGTTGCATTTGGTCAATGATGGACCCTATCGTTCTGGGGACCCGGAGCATTACACTGGCTGCACCTGGCGTTGTTACGGCCCCACCTGTCGTCGTTACGGCTTCACCTGCGGTAGTTACGGCTTCACTGGCGGTAGTTACGGCTGCACTGGCGATAGTTACGGCTGCATTCGTGGTAGCAACCGCAGCACCGGTGGTAGTTATGGCTTCACCGGTGGTAGTTATGGATGAACCGGTGGTAGATACGGCTGCACTGGTGGTAGATACGGCTACACCGACGGTAGTTATGGCTGCACCGGTGGTAGATACGGCTGCATTGGTGGTAGCAACCGCTGCACCTGTGGTAGTTATGGCTGCACCGGCGGTAGATACGGCTGCATTGGTGGTAGCAATCGCTGCACCTGTGGTAGTTATAGCTGCACCGGCGGTAGATACGGCTGCATTGGTGGTAGCAACCGCTGCACCGGTGGTAGTAACAGATACACTGGTGGTAGTTACGGCTGCACTGGCGGTAGTTACGGCTGCACCAGCGGTAGTTACGACTGCATTGGTGGTAGCAACCGCTGCACCGTTGGTAGTTACGGCTTTACCGGTGGTAGTTACGGCTGCACTGGCGGTAGTTACGGCTGCACTCGTGATAGTTATGGCTCTGTTACTGGTGTTCTTGGTCCACAGAAGTAAAGGCTGTCAGCACTTGAACAGCAGCCATTTTGAATATCTGTTGATGCGTCCACTCATAACGTAGTGAAACATTCCCCTGATTATCAAGTTCTTTAGTGCCAAAGGTGAGGTACTGATGCACATTCTCCAACAGCGATCAATGCCACATGAGACTTTAGAACAGGGCGTAAGTTTCATCGTTTCTGCTCTTGAGGAAATGAGCTTGGGCTAGAAAGTAGAGAGCTCATCTGTGCACACTCGAAGCCAGGTATGCTGCACTAACTACGCACACACCAACCCAGTGGACTACATTATGTATTGTGATCGAACAGATGATAAAATTTCAGGAGCCTTCAAAGCAGTATTTTTGTCACTGAAGTGTACACGGGGAATTTTTGTGAATTGTTTTAAATCAAAAGAGTCCCTTGTTATTAAATAATTCCTTTACCATGATCTATTGGACAACATAACAAGACGTTGTTGTTACTGTTGCAAAGCACAAGTGAATAATTTTCTGAACTGGTTAGTACAATCGAGTCTAAGAAGGGGATGCGAGGGCTTGTGAAGTCATAAGACTTCCAACGAACGAAAATGAAAGACGCCATACTCGAGTTTCACCCTTGTTAGGGATCATCAGTGGTGCATATCCATGTATCAAGTTACACCCGAACAAGAGTTTTCACCAAAGTAAGGGTGAAACTCAAGCATGGCGTCTTCCATCTTCGTTCGATCGGAGTCTTATGACTTTATAATTGAATCTTTCAAGGTGACAATCTCACAAAGTCGTAGTTCTGACTTTTAAGGAGCAAGAACAGCTGAATTACTGAAAGGAATTGCTAAGGGCCATGCTGAGATGCTACCCTCAAGCTTTCAATTACGTCATCACTCTGGATTATATTGACAAATGGTATCATCAGGGGAAGCACCCAGCTAACATTGGATGGACATTCCTTAGAAATCGTAAAATATCAAGAAGTAAAAGAAATGGCAGAACAGATTGATCTTCATGTAGAGATGACAAATGAGTTGTTTGATGAGGTCTCGGACATCAACTCTTTACTCGATATATTCCTGACAGCGCATTTGAGATTTTCTAGTTTGGCGACTTCATTTCAGGTTTGTAAATCATCAATAAAACCAGTTGGTTGTTACGTCAATAACAAGGGAACGTGGCATAACAGCATCGATTCCGGAAGATACAAGAGAGGTTGAAGAGCACTGATCTAGTTGTTTCAGAATCGAACCCGGCATCGTTGATGTGGATGAGTTTCCTAATCACATGTTGCTTATGATCAAACTGGAATTATTAAAAATAAAAGGTTATCAATTGTTTGGGATGCCATCAACCACACAGGGAAAAGCTTCAATGTGGAGTGTTGCGCTCTGCGGATTGGAAACGTGGACATTAATAAAATCAAAGGAGAATACAATCAATGCTTTTGAAATGTGGTTATGGAGAGGAGTGTTGAAAGAAAGTTGGACTGACAGACGCAGGAATGAATGGGTGAGAAACATAATTGAAATCCGGGAAAGTCAAAGTATGCTGACGAACGTCAAAGAGAGGAAGCTTTGCAAATATGGTCATTGGAAAAAGGGGGAGATAGTTTAGTTTTGGCTACTATCGAAAGAGAGGTGTATGGAAAAGGAAAACCTGAAAGAAGAAGAACAAAGTGGATGGACAAAGTTCTCGATTGGAGTGGTGGACTTGATCGGGCAAAAAAAGCTGCTCTGTAGAGAAATGACTCCCACCCTCCATAGGGCTACGGCCTATTGAACTGAACTGAATGCTTCCTTCTGTCAACCTCTCTGAACTATTGTGACTTCAATGCCTCCTTCTGTGATCACCACATAGGCTACTCGAAGAAAATCAGAAACTTCATACTTGCACTAGCAAATTCTCAATTGATGAGAAAACCTTTCGGTACCACGTGGACTCCGCTTTCATAGCATCTGGATTGGAAGCCAAACGCTGTCGTGCAAGATGAGGCTCAAACAAGATAGCCATATTGACAGTTTCAATTCAAAATTTCAGAAATTTGGCGTTTTTTTAATGCGTTTGGCAGCAAGCTACTTTGAGTTTGTCATTTTGACATATGTTTGGAGTTTTTTAATTATATTCAGCATTTGATATGTTTTGAAAAACTTGATCATTCAATGTGCTGTGGCATATATACATATTACATTTGGCATATTACATTTTAGGTTAATTTGCCAACAGCATGATTACTCCCATAGCCTAAGGCAGTGATTCTAAACCTGTTTGTCTTGGCGGACCCCTTGTGGTGCTTTCGAAGCGGTCGCGGACGTCTAAAAAATGTTTTCTTGAAGTTTTGGTATCTCGCGTCTCCTAATGGAATCAAATGTTTCATAAGTTTCGAAGCGGCACACAAGAATTTGCTGAACTCGCGACGCACTTATGACGATTGATGGCATTGACGAAGTTATGTTATGAGCTATATGTTGGCACGCAGGATAAAAAATCAGTAATCTATAGCCTTGAAGTAAACTTAATTCACTTGTACAACAACCTTGCAAAGGCTTTAATAAAATAGAAAGCAACTACATCTGCAAATAAAAGGATACATAAATAACTGCTTCCGAACGTACACAATGCTGCAACAACAGAACTGAATGAATGAACGAATGAAGAAAACGTAGAACCAAGGCGTGTAAAAAACAAGGCAATAATTAACTGAGTAGAAAGCTTGAGGGACAGAGCGCCGTGCTCAGAAACACACGACATTCTCCCCCTCTCAAAATTGCATTATATATAGCACAACCACGCAAAATATAGTTCATAAGCGTAACTTGGACAGCAGGCGTGATTTTACGTGAAATCAAAGCAGACTGCTAAAAATATGGCACTGCACCATAACGATCAACCGAACGACGAATACGAGTAGATCTGCGTAAGTGTGTTGTATCAGTGGTGGGCGAAGACGATGACATAGAGTGATCAGTAGTTTCACGTTGTACAATGTCGCCATCGTCACTACGCACACTTAAATTTACATCCGGTGATGTTGAAGTCACGTCATTATTTACAAATCCATTGGGTAGAGCAATAGCCTCACCATTCGCCACTGGAGGAGGCAAACGTGTTAAGTTTGCTTTGACTGGAACATCCTGGTCAACCGGTAAAACAGGTTCATCCGATTGTCCCAATGGTGCAATATCTTTGAGAGAGACCGTTGTGTCTCTGCCAGAAGGAAAACGTACACGAGCATAGTTAGGGGTGGCATGCATGAGCTCTACTTCGTCAACAACAGGATCATACTTTGATAAACGAACATGACGCCGTAGAAACACTTTATTTGGTGTTGATATCCATGTCGGCATAGAAACTCCAAATGACGATCGACGTTTATACACAAATAACCTTTCGTGAGGGGTTTCATTTGTAGCGGTGCAAAGCAAAGAGCGGATAGAATGCAAAGCGTCGGATAGCACGCTTTCCCAGCGCGACATGTCAAGTTTACGAGACTTTAATGCTGATTTCACTGCAGACCAAATTATTCCATTATACCTTTCACATTGTCCGTTTCCAGGAGCATTATAGACAGACGTCCTACTGCATGCAACACCATGAATATTAAGATACGATGATAGTTCTTTGGACATGAAAGCCGAGCCCCTATCGGAGTGTACATACGCAGGCATACCAAACAACGCAAACAATTGGTTTAAACAAGAAATAACAGTTCGTGCATCAGTACTTGCGCAAGGAAACGCGAAAGGAAAACGAGAAAATTCGTCCACAACTGTTAACATGTATTTGTTCTTGGACACAGACAGCATAGGGCCTTTGAAATCTAAACTCAGTCGCTCAAACGGCTGGGTAGCTTTAACAAGATGCGCATTAGATGGTTTATAAAAGTTAGGTTTGATTTCTGCATATACGCTGCAGTTTTGCACCGTTTTCCGAACGTCGTCGACAGAATAAGGTAGATTTTTAGTTCGAACAAAATGAAGCAAACGAGTTATACCAGGATGGCATAAAGATACATGAATATCGTGTAGCACATTATTATGCATCGTAGCAATGTATGCTCTGGACAGTGCATCGGGAGCGGAGTTATATTTCCCAGAGCGGTAAACAATGTCAAAATTGAACTCACTTAGTTCCATGCGCCATCGTTGCACTTTATTGTTTTTAATTTTGTTATGATTTGTGCTTGAGTACATAAATGAAACTGACCTTTGATCCGTCACAACCGTGAAATGACGACCACTTAGGAAATGCTTCCATTTTCGTACTGCTTCGACGATCGCTAAAGCTTCCTTTTCTACGCTGGAACATCGAATTTCACTCTTGTTTAGCATCCTCGAAAACAAAGCTACAGGGCGTCCTTGCTGATTCAGCGTTGCTGATACTGATGGGTTGTCGGATGCGTCGGTTTCAAGCACAAACGGGAGTTGTTCATTTATTGTCCCAAGAGTAGCAATGCTCAAATCTTTTTTCAACGTGGAAAGAGCTTGTATTGCTTGCTTGTCAAGTGGAAAAGTCTTTGACAAAACCAGAGGTTTAATTTTTTCCGAGTACTGAGGGATCCACTGCGCATAGTAAGCAAACATGCCTACCACGCGCTGAAGTTCTTTAGCAGTGTTAGGAACAGGCATTTCAATAACTGGTTTTACTCTTTCAAGATCTGGTTCAACCACACCTTTCGAGATGCGATATCCTAACAATGTTATTGTTTCTACGCAAAAACTACATTTGTCTTCATTAAACGTTAGATTACAGTCTTTTGCAACACCCAGAAAAACTTGAAGATTTTTATCGTGCTCCTCGCGCGTCTCACCACACACCGTAACGTCATCAAGATAGGCAAATGTTCCTTTGCAAGCATATTTCGAAATGATTCCATTGATAACTCGTTGAAAACAAGGCACTGCATTCTTAAGGCCAAACGGAATCCTTTTAAAGTGATACAGCTGTCCGTTGGCTTCAAAGGCGGTGTACTCTTGTTCTTCAGGCAGCAAGGGAACTTGGTGATAAGCGCTGCGTAGATCCAGAGTAGAAGATCCAGAAATCCTGAATGTCAGGCTGGCTTCAGGCCGTCGCGTAGCACCACAGACATGATATTTTCCCTCAGACAATTGCAAGAAAAGTGTCGTGAACAACATCAACCACTGTACATTAGGGTGGAGTGAAAAAAAAGTTTTTCTTTCAAATCAAAAAGTCTAGTTTACCAAAATTCGGTGTTGACCCCAAAAACACCTTCAAACACAATTTTGGGTCGGTGCCCCCCAGGGAGTGCAGGCACACTCCCCCTAAAGTTCAAAAAACCCCAATTTTATAAAAAAAATTAATATCTCATTAACCACAGACGATAGAAAGTCGGTTGATGGCTCAAAATTATCAGAAGGTACAAGTTCATATTACCTTTTAGAGAAGTATTTTTACTAAAAGCACTACAAAGTGGTCGTTTTTGCAATAATGTAATTTTAGTCGTAAATTTACGTCAAATTTGGTCGATTTTTGTATATTCAGTTGATATTTTAAGCTTAGTACGGTGTAAATGCGTACAGTGGCGCTTGGCTACAAAACCGCATTGTTAATGACTCCCTTAGTCCTAATCTGTTATGATTAGGCAAGGATGTAGCTTCAATAATTGTAAGTTTATTTCAATCTATGTTCACTTGTTCAGATTAATCACGTGCTCGAGGTTCTTCAGCTTTGTCAATATTGCCAACCAAATCTACCACACAAAACCGATCATCTCTAAAAGAAGTAGCAATAACTTGTGAAAGATTTGGAATTTCGGATAGAGCAGGTGCTGCTATTGCTACTGCCACTCTCAAAGCATTTGGTATAGTAACTGACATTGATAAATCACAAGTTATTGACCGAAGTAAATTAAGGAGAGAAAGACAAAAGTAGAGAAAAGAAATTCAGAAGGAAGAAGAATTGCAGTTCGATATTGTGGATGGACTTTATGTTGATGGACGAAAGGATGCCACCATTACCAGTGTGAAACAAGGGAGCAACTATCATCGAACCAGAATCATTGAAGAGCACTATAGTATGTAGTTGTCGGTGAACCCTTTGAATTTTACATCACTCATATCACACCAAAAAATGGAACTAGTCAACAAATTGCTCAAGCCGTGTAGGCTATGGTGCAATTGAAGGCACAGCAATGGAAAGCAAGCTAAACATCATTGGGACAGACGGAACAGCAACTATGACAGGGAAAAAATCTGGTTTCATTACTTCCTTTGAAAAAAGCTTGGGCGTCCATTGCAATGGGTGGTGTGCTTGCTGCATCTCAATGAGCTCCCTCTGGTTCTAAGGCATATATTTCAAGAATTTGATGGTTCAACAAGTGGTCCAGAATCGTTTTCTGGAACAATTGGCAAGCAATTGAATGGAAAAGTGTCAGCTTGGGCTGTGGCGAATTTTCTGCCTATCTTAAATGACGAATTTCCTATTCTTCCTGATGAAGTAATTGAAAGTCTCAGCAGTGATCAGTATTATGCTATGCAAATGTGTCAAGCTGTTATGACAGGCGTTGTTACACAGGATTTGAAATACCTTGAAGTTGGTGGATAATGCCATTCCCGTTGGTGGACCTTAGGATGTCGAATCCTACGTTATTACGTTTCAAAGAACAGGCCTTCAAAGAATTCGCGCACTTTGACTGAATACCTTGTTCGAGTCTATTTTCCCTGTTGGTTCTGCATCAAATATCATCATGGAATTACAGACGCGTCCAAAATTTTTTTCTTTATGCTAAATGCCATTTTTCATTTTCCAAATGTACTGGTAAACAATGTTGGACTTAAAGTTTTGCAAAACAATGCTTTTTTTGCCCACCATGAAAACATAATTTTGGCAATGCTGGGAGATGATGACCGAAGCGTTCGTATCACTGCAATAAACAAAATTCTTCAAAGCAGAATTCAAAGCATCCATCAAGAAAGTGGTTCAGCTAAGATACGAAAGTTCATTCTTCCGAAGTTAGATGCGGGAGCCAAAGCCTATTACGATATGTCAAGTTTGGACCTTTCCGATTTTCACGAGCCGTCTGCAGTCAGAAACATGACGAATAAAGCTGTGCAACAAATTATCACAGATAAACTTGAGCTAAACCATCCCTGCCATAACCAGGCAGTGTAAAGGCATGTGCACTTGGTAACTGAAGCTGCTGCAAGCGTTGAAGGTTTTCACAGACGAGATGGCATAATCAGACAAAAAATTAAGTCTCGTATGCTAATGCCGTGCTTCAATACCAAAAATCAATTTAATGTCTGATGAACAATTTGCTGAAATTTGATTTATGATAAATTTAAACTTGGTCGTATAACTTACACGTAATTGAACATTTTTACATCAGCTCACTGTAGTTAAGTGCATTTCTTACAGCAGTTTTCTTCGCTAAGAAAATTGTAAAGTAAGTATTTTCCCAAAGTAGATTAAAGTACAAGTTTGCCCAACGTATTTTTTTCTGCTTTAGAAAAATTTTGCCCATACTTTTACTTCAACACACGAATTTTTGAAATAATATGCCAAAATTTCACACAAATCTATCTTCACATTTTTCAAATCAAGGAAAAAATTGCTCAAATAATTTCTCAACTTTGCACCTTAGAGCGAACGCTGCATTACAGTTACCATTTTATGATATTCATATTGTTAAATGACAATGAATCTGCTTGATTTTTCACTTCTATGACACATACTAAGCCCAAAGATTAACTTAATCTACAAAAAACGACCAAATTTGACGTAAATTTACGACTAAAATTACATTATTGCAAAAATGACCACTTTATAGTGCTTTTAGTAAAAATACTTCTCTTAAAAGTAATATAAACTTGTACCTTCTGATGATTTTGAGCCATCAACCGACTTTCTATCGTCTGTGGTTAATGAGATATTAATTTTTTTTATAAAATTGGGGTTTTTCGAATTTAGGGGGGGTGTGCCTGCACCCTCTGGGGGGCACCGACCCAAAATTGTGTTTGAAGGTGTTTTTGGGGTCAATACCGAATTTTGGTAAACTAGACTTTTTGATTTGAAAGAAAAAATTTTTTTTCTCTCCACCCTACTGTACATGGCGTTTATTGACCTCTCTAAGGCCTTCGACCGCGTCTCAAGAGATCTCCTGTGGGATGTACTTTCGAAATACGGATGCCCAGACAAATTTCTTCGTATTCTGCGTCTTCTTCATGATGGTATGTTTGCCAGAGTACAGACCAGCAACAACAGTTCTGAACCTTTCCTGGTTAACTCTGGAGTGAAACAGGGCTGCGTAATAGCACCAACTCTTTTTGTAATTTTTATTGCATCTATCTTGGAAATAGTCCACCATGACCTTCCATCTGGCATAGACATATCTTACCGCATGGATGGAAAGCTCTTTAACCTCGCCCACCTTAAAAGTAAATCAAAGACTACAACACGGAGTATCATGGAATTTCAATATGCCGATGATAACTATGCGTAGCAGCACTGAGTGAAAACCACCTACAACAGATTCTGAATGCTTTCCATCAAGCATACAAGAGGCTTGGACTTAGCGTCAATATTAACAAGACTCAGGTCCTCTTTCAACCACTTCTTAAAGATCGTACCAGTGCTCTGCCAGAAATCCTTCTCGATGGTACACCTCTAAAGAATGTGAAACACTTCTGCTACCTCGGAAGTGAAATTTCAGACAGCGCCGACCTTCAGGATGAAATACAACATCGTTTAAATTGTGCTAGCACTGCTTTTGGAAAACTTCGCTCACGAATATTTGACAACCATAACATACGAAAAAGTACAAAGCTCGCCGTCTACAATGCAGCAGTTATCACAACACTACTATATGCTTCCGAGACCTGGACCACCTACCGAAACCATATTAAAACTCTTGAAAGATTCCAACAACGCTGCCTGCGCAAAATTCTGAATATCAGCTGGGAAGAGAAAAGAACAAATTTGAGCGTGCTAGAAGAGGCTGAAACAACAAGCATTGAGTCCCGCATTATTTGAAATCAACTCAGACGGTGCGGGCATGTAGTGCGAATGCCAGATCAGCGTCTCCCTAAGCAAATGTTCTACTCGGAATTGGCTAAGGGTAAGCGTTCGGTAGGTGGACAAAAGAAGCGGTATAAAGACTCACTGAAGAGTAATCTTAAAATGTGTAACATCAATTATACAAACTGGGAGGAAACGGCAGAGGATAGGCTGCTTTGGAGATCTGCCACTCAGAAAGGTGTTGCCACGTTTGAGAAGAGCAGATCTAAAAGGTTAAAAGAAAAAAGAATGCAAAGAAAAGAACGACAATCACACTCACAACCAACTCTCCCAAAGGATCTTAAATGTACCAAATGTAACCGAACTTTTAAAGCCAAGATTGGACTAATTAGCCATTTAAGAACTCACCGTTAGCTTTTATTTTATTGCGAAGGCCATCATCCTCGAAGACGAGGGATAGCCATCATCATCACTCTTGTTCTTCAGGCAGCAAGGGAACTTGGTGATAAGCGCTGCGTAGATCCAGAGTAGAAGACCATTTGTACTGAGAAACATTATCTATAATGCTTTGCATGTTCGGAATCGGGTAGGCATCGAGCAAAGTAAATTTGTTTACTGTTTGACTGTAGTCCACGCACATGCGTTTTTTATGGTTTTCATTTTTTACAATTACCAATTGAGCACGCCATGGTGACGTGCTTGGTTCAATAACATCATCACACAAGAGTTGAGCGACTTGATTCTTAATAAAACTTTGATCAGCTTTAGAATATCGACGTGATTTGGAAGCAATTGGGCAACAGTCTCCTGTCATATGATCAAATAAACGTACTGGCATTGGGCTCCTCAAAGGTTTTAAGGCCCCAAGGTTCAAAGGTTGTTCAGATCCTCCAAAGTTAAAATTTACGCATTTATGCTGTTGTAAAAACTCACGTCCAAGAATTACGTCCCAGAGTAGTCCGTCCATGACACTGAATTTCACATCAGCATAATCGCGATCCAGGAGTTGTAGAGTTGCAAAGCAAGAGCCTCGAGTTTTCACTGATGAGCCTTTTACAGCTAAATCCACATGCTGCTCGTCAGTCGTCACTATAGCTTACTTTCAAGTTAGCGCGATGACTGAATTCATGGCTTATGTGGTTGTTTTGGGCGCCCGTGTCAATAAGGCATTTAGCTAGTTTTCCATTGATCTCAATGGATACGTTTACGTTTTGATCTGACTTAGACAGCGATGTGAGAGCTGCCAAGCTTGTTGATTGACATGTAGCGGTTGCGTTACTGCTCGTCGAACGGCACACATTAGCGAAGTGGCCTTTTTTGTTACCTTTGTAGCAAATCTGTTCTTTGGCAGGACATTTGTCTCTGGGATGAAGTCTTCTGCCACTAAAGAAGCATTTTTTCTGCTCTATTGCAAGGCAGTCGCTTTTGCGAGGTGGCGTTTTGTTGCTGGATTGGGAATCCCAAGAACGTGACTCGCACACAACTAGAGGATCATTCAAAGCCTCGCCGCCAGGGGGCATAACGTACGCTTCGGCATTACGTTGGGCATCATAAACCGACCGAGCTTTTTCAAAGACTCTTTGTAGTTCCAAGACATTGTCTTCAAGAAGTCTTTGTCGGATGTAACTTGAAGTAATTCCCGCAATAAAGGCGTCCCGAATGGCTGCTTCTTTGTTTTGAGCTGCAGAAACTGCACTAAAGTTGCAGTCAGCACTGAGCTGTTTTAGTCTTTCAAGAAAACTTTCCAGGGGTTCGTCCACTTTTTGCCTGCATGTGTTAAGTCGGTGTCGCGCAAAAAATTCGTTGATCGGTTTATTGTAAAGGATGTCCAACTGAGCAATGGCGTTATCGTAAGTGTCACTTTCGCTGATGTGCGCATACACATGTGACTCTAGTAAATTTACTAGGATGTCGAGCTTCGCTTGCGCATCTGCACCCTCAATCCTTGCGATATAATTTCGAAACCTCCGCTTCCAATGTTGCCACTTTCTTGAGGCTTCCGGAGAGTATGTGTCGACCCCAAACACTTGAGGTTGCATGAACTTATGCATAGCTATTATTTTATTAAATTGAAGTAAACTTAATTCACTTGTACAACAACCTTGCAAAGGCTTTAAAGGGGTATTAAAGGAAAAACCTGACTTGGCGATTTTCCATGTTCTTTGTGTTTAACATGCTACCATAAAACGATTTTCAATAAAATTTTGCCCCATTGCGGTCTGACCACCATTGTGCGCGTGCTTTTGTCAGAGCTTTCAAAATGAGATTGGCCTGAGCAACGAAGCGTGCGACTGTAAAGAACGTCATAAAGTCTACGTCATAAAGTCTAGCAATCAACCGATCACGCAATAATTGTTACTGCGGGCGATTTGACTGTAGGCTATGTATGTATTTACATCAAAACAGCACATTTTAACATCAAAACAGCAGACAGTTTGCTCAAAACATCAGATTGGTAACGTGGTTTTTGTTATTGCTGGACTTTATGACGTATTCTTGAGCTGTGTTTGCACGTTTTGGTCATTTTGAAAAAAATGAAAATAAATGAAACACTGGACTTTGGGCCTTGCCAGCGCCATTGAAAACAAATTTTTTTGGGTAATTGTTTTTGAAATGTATTTTTGAATGTTCAGTTTACTCATTTTAATGCTTAATTCCGGTTTGAAATTTTCCTTTAGTATGCCTTTAATAAAATAGAAAGCAACTACATCTGCAAATAAAAGGATACATAAATAACTGCTTCCGAACGTACACAATGCTGCAACAACAGAACTGAATGAATGAACGAATGAAGAAAACGTAGAACCAAGGCGTGTAGAAAACAAGGCAATAATTAACTGAGTAGAAAGCTTGAGGGACAAAGCGCCGTGCTCAGAAACACACGACAAGCCTACGCTCATTTAATTGTTTTTATAAACTTTATCAAAAATTGATAGAATTTTTGCGACCGTTGACCACTGGCCAATTGTGTTGCGACAGTGCCTTGTGAGATTTCATTAAAAATGCCAAATTTCTCAAATTTAACATTAAATCCGCCAACATAGCAATCCTGTTTGAGCCTCATCCTGTCCGGTCGCATTTGGCTTCCAGTCCAGATGTTATTATAGCGACGTCCAAGGGGAGTGCAACAAATGAACAAATGAATTGACAAATGAACCAAAACAGTTACAACTTAAGTTGAGACACTAATCTACAAAACTGATCAATCCCCTGTAAATATTACAACGTCAATCATGATCAGTTTATATAGCAGGTGCCTTCGTTTGCTTTATTTTAGGTCACAGATATGGTATTGATACATTAATGTGAAAAGTAAATTAAAACCTTTTTCTTTGCATTCGCTCTTGTTTCAAACCCTATCAGCTACCCATTATTATCTCAAGTATAATTTAATATTTTCTTACAAAATTATTACATGTTACAAAGTATATTTTTTCAAATTCACATAAAATTTACACCAAAATAACACATTTTTATCCAATAAAAGCCGTAATTATGATCATAGCACCCCAGGGTAAGATAAAGAAGTTGACTGTAATGATGGAAGGGACCAATGAAAGGTGATATATAGTCAAATATCTTTGTTTATTATTTATAATTAGTAATGTCAGTTGAGCAATGTCGTGATTCAATTTGTTTGATTCGTTACCTCGTTCAATTTCAGTTGGTTTGGACCACGTAACACCGCAACTAAATGCGATGGACGTTTCGAATGCTATCGTGGTGAGGATGAATGTGGAGCTGGCTGCCCTGGTGAGTTGCAGACATGGACAGTTTCAACATAAATTCATATTTAATTTGATTTGTTTATTAAATTCTCACTGAAATCGCATATTCCCTTTGAATGAATGTTTGTTCAAGTGAGCAAAAAATCATTAACTTGACAAACGTCGTTCTGCCTAAGCAATGATCCGCTTGACCAGAATGTCTAAAAGTCTAACTTCATGTTATGACGTTGTAAGTTTTACAATTTGGGTAAAAATGTTAAGATTATAAACGATATAGGCCAGGGAGATCTACAACTACGAAATGGCTAACTAGAAAATAGCTATGACAGGAGCAGGCCGACGCCAAAATCACCACATTGTAAAGATACGAAGCAATCAGGAGGCACTCAGTCATCTATGTACAAGTACAAAAGTGTACCATGTGACTAACTGTATATTTATGGAATATTCAAGCTTTCGTCGGCATGTAGCCATCAGACTAAAGAAAGCTCTACCATAAACGTTAACTATGAATATGGTAAGCAATAAGAGAAAACAAAGTGGGTATGCATCATAACAGGAGTCATAAATTCAAATTAAAACGTGTGCAGTTGATATAAAGCAATAAAACAGATAGTTTTCTTGTAGTTGCACAAAATAAAGCACAAAAAGACTACCCTAAAACACAATAGAGCAATAGCGTGGTTGGAATAGCGAATACAGTAAAGACGTATAATAACCAAGCACACACAGACATTAGTGTCAAAATAAGCGTTGACAGTGACTAGCTCGTCTGCAGACCACTGATAACCGAGGAGCCTAAAAGGTGTGATAATATTGCGTGAACTCCAACTTTCATGACCCAACACCTGAAAGCATTCTCGCTAATGTGGATATAATGCTAGCTAAGCAAGAGCCGAAAAAGTACTGGTATCGACTGAAATCAGCTTTGAAAAGCACTTCAGTACTCCATACTTGGCTCAAAATGTATTGTTGGTACCAGACTAGTAGCGGTACCGGAAAAGTACTTCCCACCTTTAATCGCAATGAATTATAACATTATGCACAAATAATACTGGATAGAAGTCTGATGACAATTATGCGCATTATACATATAGTGTGAAAAAAATGAAAAATACAAGTTCAATACAAATGATATGTGAAGACATGTAAGCATATTTACTACAACTTAAAATTAGCTGTTACTAGAAGCTTTTGATGTTAGTTTTCGGATTTTTCGAAGCAGTTTAGGTTGTGGTGTATCAACAGTTGGTTGACTGTTAAAACGTTTAAGCTGATTTTCTGAAAAACAATTAAAAGCACATTGCACAATTAATTCAAAATTACAATGCCCAGTAGAACATTTTGTATTTAGTACACTAACAAGAATCTTTGATGAGCATAGCATCTTTCTGATTGCATCAACAAAGGCACGCTGATGACTGTATAAAGATAAAAACTTTCTCATCATAGAAGGATCATTAATAATTGCCTGATAACACTGAGCAGCCAGTACAGTTGTCCCAAAGCAAAATTCAGACGGAACAAAGTATCCAAATTTTATAGGCTTAGTATATCTGCAATATAGTGATTGTTTCTTTACCTACTTGCTTATGTCTGTACATATATACCTTTAAAACAAGTTTTAACAGAAATTACTTTCCAAATGTTGGTGATAAAATTGATGTATCAAGCAGTTTCTGAAAATGCTGAACAAGCTGTGCTGTAATATTCCAAGCCACAAACAATTGATTCATTGAAAACACCTGCATGCCAAAACATAACTGGTCAATGGTCACACAAAAATACTACTAAAGCATTGACATGAACACAAACACACACCTTGCACATGAATACACAAAATTTATCACCAACTATGGCTGTGTAATACAATACAGAATTAGGCTCTTTGCAGTTGATTACATGTTCTTCAAGTTTTTGAAGAAGTTACATTGAATGCATTTTCTACCACTGTACATTTGTACAATACTATAATACATTTATAAGAACACTAACCAAACACCTACTGAGAGCATGTAGTGGAGATGTCTGTGAAATGCTGCTTGGATTTAATGAGGATTTCTTCAGTTTGTTAGCAACCTTTAATGCTTTGTATTCTTTCATAGCATACAGGCGAGACAAATGATGAAATTTTGCAACACATGACTGACCAAGCAGGTGCTCATGGCCAGTACAAGGGAGATGCATCCTTTTCCTTTTTACAAAATTGTTGTAAATATTCTTCAGATTATGAGTAAAATAAAAAGATAAAAACAGCTTTTCCTCTTTTCTCAATGGATGCTTTATGCTGTGCGAAAGCTTTCCACCACAAAGATCAACCAACAATTTCCTATAAAACAAAAAGTACAGATTAAAGTGGTGAAAATGGTATCAATAGATGTCACTTTTTTTTAAACAAAAAGTTGCAAAAGCAACAGGCAAAATTTTGAGTTTTTATTTCATTCAGATAACTTAAGAGACTATCGAGCATAGGAGAATGAAAGCACAATAAAACATTTTATTTAAACAATTATATAAATAGCTTACGTAGTAGCCTAAGTACCCAAAAAAACTACTATGATGTATATAATTAGAAAAATGTTATCTTACCTGTTGCAGACATGATTGTCTGCAGGCATGATTGTCTGCAGATACAGCAACTACAAAAAAGATATCATTGAGTGCAAGCATCACACGTTCAAACCAACTCTTTAACAAATTAGTGTCAATTTTTTCTACTGGAATGAGACAAACAACATCTTTGTACTTTCCACTTATTGATTGGACCATAAATGTCAATACAGTTTTTGCAGGCTGTTCAGTTCAGTTCAGTTCAGTTCATTTATTTGTCACAAACACAAACATGAAAAGAATACAAAGTATACAATAATCATCGGTTGTGTGTCATATGACGAGGAGACTGCGAAAAGACCAAACGGTCATCTAGTCAGCAGCCACCTCATGCTTGGTGATGTAGGCCTAAATAACATATATACAGTAAATACACAAACACACATACAAAAAAAGAAAATCAAGCATTTGGTGATACAGATACACATGTTTTCATTATGCAAAAGAGGAAAAAAAGCAAACAAACTAAGCAGGTTTACCATGCTGCTGAATGAATTAATTGTGAGTGGAGTTTAAGAGATATCAATCGACAATTTTAATCAGTAAAAAAGATAAAAAGCAACGTATACCAAAGAGATGAGCAAACCTTCTTCATTCAGCTGACCTTTTTCAGTCAGACCAATGAAAGAACCACTAGCATATTCAACACGCAGAACACACACATGCTTGAACTTCCAAAGCATCAGTAACAACAACAGAGGATAGAAGTTTGGCTGCAAATGTGGAGTCTTCAGAAATGGCAATGTAATGAAACTGGATATTTGATTCTTTGAAAATAACGACATAACCACTTGGTAATACTTCATTCTGAATATTTGTCTTAAATGAAGCAAAATTTTTGATCACCTCTTGTTGGGACAAATTTTGATTTTGTTGTTCAATGACAGAATTTTCTTTTTTTAACCTGGCAGATGCAGATGATGCAGTTTTGCGAGGCACAGAACTTGCCTTTGTCAGATACTGGGGTAAAGCCAAAAAACATGAGGAACTGCAACAGATTTTAATCGCTTTCTTTGCAATTTACTGGAACCCCGTGCTTCCATTCGATCAATTCTTGTATCACAAGAATCCGTTACAAAGTCATTCTCATGAAAATGCAGGGAACATACTCTGGATGACTCTGTGACAATCTAATCTTTCCTCGGAATTACTTTTATTTATTTTTGTTTTAGCTCATGTTCTTTAGGAAACTTATTATATAAAGCAATTTTCTCTTTACTGTCATCCGTTTTATAACCAGTTTTACAACCTCATACACAACATTTATACACCATCTTTCAGTTTACATTAAATACAGATAGAAACGTAACACTGCAATTTAGCTGAAAGCAATACACATGGATCGATAATGGTACAAGCAGTGTAAATATTTTTAAGGTAGGCTGTCATGAAATATTTTTACTGGCTATCGGTATTTTTAGTAAAGTGACAGTTTCACTTTTCTGGTGACTGTCACACAAAATTCTTGAAGTCTAGTTTAACTAGGCCTAGCCTACTCCAGAAGCTGAACTGGCCTTTCCTGTCTGCTCGTTCATAAAAACAAATGATACCTACTGCCATTAATCAAACTTGTGATCAGGTCAGCACCTTCAGTGAAACTTGCCTAGTCACTTGATTATCAAGGTACCGTACCGGTACCGTAGCTGGTGAGAATCAGCAACAATGTTGGTACTGGTAAGCCTAATAACCCCATAGTGTGAGCATGTAGCCTACTGATGCAACCTGCCATCAACTTAGTGAAGTAGCCTACGCAGGGCCGGATTAAGGGTTTATGGGGCCCTGGGCTGAGCTGAAAGTGGGGGCCCTTATCAAGCGACATTTTTCGCTAAAAATTAATGGTGGAGTGGGGCTACAACACGGGCCGAGTTGCATGTATCTGTGGCACCGAGTCCCAAAGTGCGGACCAGTGGCGTAGCCAGAAAAAAATGTTGGGGGGGCCAAATATTTGATAAATTGAAGAGAACAACAAAGTGTTTGATTTGAAGCCATCGCCACTTGATGTGCAGTGGCGTATCCTGGTGGGTTGAAGCAATAAAAGTGGTAGAGGGGTTAGAGCGTGCCGAAGGCACGCGTATTCTAGGGGGGTCCGGGGGCATGCTCCCCCGGAAAATTTTTGAAAAATTACACTCAAATAATGGATTATAGCGCTTTCTGAAAACACTTTTAGGGTAATATTTGTATGAAATTTATTAGCAGATAAACAGCTATAAACTTATTAAAGATAGCTCTTACACACAAACAGGCAAAAACTGTGGCTAAATTAGAGAACACTAAAAACTCAGCTACACAAAAACTCAATAACTAACTTACACAAAAACCCAACAGAGTAAGCCATTCTGAAATTGCTTCCACAAATTAGTTAAAAGAAGCGTAAATCGCGTAAATTTTGCGCGATTTACGATTTGCAAAATTTATTGGTGTCTTTCTGTGTGTCTAAAACAAGTCCTTGGAGGTGTTAATAGCCAGATGTCTTGGAAAACGATATAAATTTCTACAAACTTTATTATATTTTTAACAAAAGGCTCAACTTTGGAATCCAAACTTGGAAAATTTGGGGGGGGGCATGGCCCCTTTCGCCCCCCCTGGCTACGCCTATGCAGCGGATCACCTTCTTGTTTGCCCTCGGCTTGCCACCCGGTGCAGTAGGTGAGACCTGTCAGTGTATAACTCCGTTGCGGAAGAATGTGTCAATCTGTGGTGTATCAACAAACTTTAGAAGACTCGATAGAAGAAGAACTGCATCATATCTAACTGACCATCTTGTATCAGATAATGTCTTCAAAACAGGCAAACCATCTAGGAATTTTCGATGGACTTGCCAGCGATGATTAGACGAGACGAGCCATGAATAAAGGCTTTGCAACAATTCAAAATGCTCAGCGGCAGAACGGCATGTTTCTACAGGACATTTAGGCTACCGATTAAATTAAGTGAATGTGCTGTGCAAGGGACATAATGAGCTACACTACATTTCTCGCGCAGAAGAGCTTGAAGACCGTTATACTTGCCACTCATATTGGCAGCATTATCATAACTTTGACCCGTAATCCGTACCATTTTCGGATATGAAAGTATCAAATAAATATGTTTTTTGTTAAAAAAACGAAGAAAAATTGAATAACTGGGGCTGGGCAGGGGTGCTGCAGCACCGCAGCACATATGGGTGAGCCGCCCTTGCTTGTTTGAGATACGAATTAAAGCAGTAATCTCCAGCTGTGCAACTAAAAAAATTAATAGATTTTTTTCTTTGAAGTGGGGGCCCCCAAAAGTGGGGGCCCTGGGCTTCAGCCCAGTCCGCCCCCCCCCCCTAAATCCGGCACTGAGCCTACGGCTAGTACATGCTGGCAGGCATAGGATTGTTGTAGTAGTAGGCTACCATACAAAAAGTTAATGGCATTTAATGCCGTATAAAAGACAAGGGGAAAGTCCATTTGCATTGTGAAATTACAAAAATAGATGTTTCTACATAGTTATAAATAGCCTAGACTCAAGTTTTTAAAAATTTTGACTCAGCAGAAGTATGTTTATATCCTAACTTGCATATATTGCTTCTGCTGAACTCCTAGCCTAGCACACCATTTTAGTAGCCAGCCAACCTAAGCAAAGAAACATTACAAAGCTTTACATTTACTTGCTTTACTTAATTAAATCATAACCAAGAAACAGAACTAATTCTGCAGTGACAATCTAATAAGCACAGAGTTATGAACTCTCTGGCCAGCACACTGCAAACTTGCAAAGAAATTGAGGAAACACTTCAAAGTTCAAAAATACTGTCGGCCCGCTTATGACAAAATTGCTGAGTCATTAAACGTGAGTTAGCAATCCCGTAGTTGTAGATATCCCTGATATAGGCTAATAAAGTTATAATATTAGGTTAAGGTTAATATTTTGAACCTATAGTTTATTATTTTTTGAACGATATAGAGCCTAACTAACCAACACCACAACATTTAACATTATCATATACAAAAATAAAATACAAAAGGTTTTTGGCCATGAATATAGTTCATTTCAAGTCTTTAAAAGAAAATAACTTTACTTTGTATAAGAATTACTTTGGAAACCTACAGTATAAAAACTGAAATATGGTCTGACCTAAACCACTGAGAACTGCTTATTTTCCTCACATATGAAATGATAACTAAAAGATTACGCAGCTCAACAGGTCAAGTATTTGATAGAGGAAAAATTAAGTTCAGAGGAGAATTGTTCAAGCAAATGATGCAAGATAAACGGAAGCACAACACGAGATTATTGCATAAAAGCACAATATTAAAGCACAATACGTGAAACAAAACACGTGACAATGTAATCACGGAGAGATAAGAGGTTCAATTAGTGCTTCGTGGATCTTGTGTCGAACTCGGACAAACAATTACCAACAATCAGGAAAGACTCCAATGAGGGTTTATTATGTGGACACGATCGGCTGTTCCCAATATGATCTTCAATAGCACTATTTTCGTCTGCCCCGTTAGCTCAGTGTTTACGCGCCCGGCTCACGATCACTGTTTCTACTAAAGTCGTGTGGTCATATCAATGTATGTCGAACTCGCATCATGCGAGCAAGTGATCTTATACGCGACGTTCGAACATAGATCACGCCACGCAGATCGTTATCAATCATCAACATAAGCAAGAGCCATAACTTGACATGCCAAATTACATTTATTGAAGATTCGGGCAGATTAGCCAACATGCTTCTCTTTAGCAAAACTAAAACCTGTAGCCTAACATTGATTATAAGTAGCTTGCAGGAAAACTTGTTAGGTATATTCAGTTCCAACGAATAACAACATGTTAGCTGTTCAGCTTCACCAAAAGCCACCAATGAAATCAACACCACAGTAGTGTCGTACATGTGCATTTGAATAAAACGTTATTTTTCACGCAAATCTCTTGTTTTTGTCGTATCCAGGCCTACCTTAGCAGTTCAAGATTTAGATTAAGTAGATAGGAAAGCAAGGAAGCCAAACTTCGTGCCCACTTTCAGGCATGCCTTTAACCCTATCTATAGCGACACGGGTTTTATGATGACCTCCTACTCTAGTAGTGAAGTATTTCTCAGAAGGAAATATGCTAGAAATGTGAAATTTCTTGACTTTTAGTTTTTATTCTTTGCGAATTTTTTAAACCTACACTGGTCATTTTTCTACCTTCCTGCCCTTCACAATAAGCATTTCGTCTCAGGTGGCTAGACATTTTCGTGCAATGCTAGATAGATATAATTTGATGTTAGTGCAATTCAAATATTAGTGCAATTACTTTGAAATGTAAAAACGTCCAAAAATGGCTTATATTTATGAGCAAAAGTAATTTTTTGCTTGGTTTAGCATTACTCTACGGCAGGGGTTCTTAACCGGGGGTAAATTTACCCCCTGGGGGTAAATTTCACCTACCGAGGGGGTAAATTTACTGACTCATAAGTTAAAGCAAACTTTAGTTTTTCAGTTATTGAAGAACTGGTAGTGTTGCACTCGATTCTGATTCAAATTTATGCTTAATGTAAGTTTTCGTCTTTTTCTTTTATCTCCACGCAAGTAGACTACCAGTTTCATTCAGCAGCGTATGTGTGTTACATTTTTGGAAAAAATGGATACTGGAAAAAATGGACAATTTCTTTTAACAAAATAATATATCCTGGAATCATGTGGGTTTACTTTGCACAGAAGGTGCCCCTTCTATGCTCGGTACTAAGTCTGGCTTTACTACTCTGGAGAAAAAAACGCGCACCTAACATCATTTTTACTCACTGTGCCCTTCATCGACATGCACTGGCAAGTGAAACCCTTCCAGAATATTTGAAAGCAGTATTGAAGCATGTGGTTGAATGTGTGAATTTTATCAGGGCACGTGCTCTTAATCATCGTCTTTTCAAAGTGGTTTGTGATCAGATGGGATCAGAACACTCTGTTCTCCTATATCACACCGAAGTTTGGTGGCTCTCTGTAGGGGTCTTGTTTTGTCTCGAGTTTTCGAACTACATGGTGAAATCGAGATTTTTCTTCGAGAACGCAAATCCGCGTTGAGTAAGCACTTTGACGACAACAAATTTATTGGTGTATTGGCTTACTTAACAGACATTTTTTCAAGTTTGAACCAGCTCAATATGCAAATGCAAGGAAAAGTGTTACCATTATAGATGTAGGCTAGCCTACATGATAAAATTCAGGGCTTTCAGACAAAATTAGATCTGTAGAGTACAAGAGTTCAAAAAGGAAATTTTTAGTACTCATATTTACGCAAATTTTCCAACATTTGATGATTGGAAAGTCAGTAGAAGTCGCGACGAGATTTCTGATCTCGAAGTCAAAATATGCCAGCACCTTGCCGCCTTAAAAAAGAACTTTGACGGTTACTTCGAAGGTGAAAGTTTTAACAGTACTGCGGTACTGCTCTTTGGATAACTCCTTCCTTCGAAGCCAAGTTAGAAAGTATTGCTGACGACGATCTTTGCAAAGATGAATTGATTGATCTTCAATGTTCAACAACGCTTTGTTCCAAATTCTTATCGTGCAATGGTGACTTTTCCAAGTTTTGGTGTGGATTAGTCGAAGAGTTTCCTACGCTGACTAAGCGTGCATTTGAAGTTATTATACCTTTTCCAACTACTACTTATCTGTGTGAAGCAGGGTTCTCTTCATTGTTGACTATTAAAACAAAACATCGATCTCGCTTAGTTCCCAAAGACAACATGCGAGTAGCTCTTTCAACGACTGTTCCAAGAATCTCCAAAATTGTTCGTGGAAAGAAAGCACAAAAGTCATTTGAGTAGACATTATTTTTCACAGGACCCCGTCAAGAACAATCGTGTCTTCGGCAAATAAACAGCTTGTTTTTGATATTTGCCAAGGTAAATCCAGACAAAAAAAGATGTTTTGCATTTTTTCGCATGGTTGACTGGACACGATGACATCACAATGGGCCACCAAAACAGTGGGGGTAAATTTTACTTTTATCATTTGGCAAGGGGTAAACGAGACAAAAAAGGTTAAGAACCGTAGAGTCTACGGTATGTTATAATTCAAAAATTTCAATTTTGAAGCTATTTTTGGGAAAGCAGAATAAAAACCGACTTTCTGACGTTTTTTCATCTCAAACACTTTATTTCAATAAATTTGTTGGGTTAAAATTTAATTTCTATGCGCACAATACACATGCCTTTATCAGAACTGACGATGCACTATAGCAAGTGCGAAATATATTTTCTGTTACATCTACTGACAACTGATCCCTGTTACCTTAGCAATTGAGGTTTTAGCTTTCTAGATATGAAACAGGGATCGTTTCAGAACAAGACTAGGTCAGAAAGCGAGGCAGACTCCGACTCAGCTCAGCAGCAGCCTAGAGCAGTTAGCTACACAATACACATGGCTATTATCTTGCAAAATATTTTGCCTCTGTGATTTTCATAGCTCCCGTTATTAGCGGTTAATTAGCACGGGGCTAAGATAGCCCGTACGAAAACACGTACGAAAAATAGTTTTTCGTACGAAACAGTTTTTCGTAACACGTACGTACGAAACAGTTTTTCGCGTACGAAAACAGCTCGTATTAAAATCGGGTTAAGTGTCTTACCAAAGACACAGCCGCATACTTTTAAGCGGTGTCGAACTCCCTTTTGAATGTCGAACCATTGCATTCATTACTCAGTTATGCAGATATCTCCTGTGGCATGGTGGAAGTAGAAAAACATTCTTAAAATAGGTAGACCTCTGAGTTTAAAAAGGGAAATCATATCTTGTCTTACTGCAAAACCTGGGACGAGAAAGCAAGGTTCTCGTAGTCAGGAGTGTAGAAGCTGGTTGAAAGGAGTAGGCACGTTGTAAGGTGGTAATCAGTCATTGTTGATCTGTATCGTACTTGGATTTGATGATATTCATGTGCGAAAAGTAGTCTCGCACAAATAAGTAATTAAAAAGAGCTGTAAGGCTCAAGGCGCATCTTCTGAGATTAGGATACTTCTCCTCTACCAGTAGTCTCCAGAACACCACATTCGCTCTGATATTTATTTTACATTCAATGTAATTTTTCAATTTTTTAAGTCAGAATCTCATGCTCTAGCAGGGCCGGATTAAGGGCTTATGGGGCCCTGGGCTGAGCTGAAAGTGGGGGCCCTTATCAAGTGACATTTTTCGCTAAAAATTAATGGTGGAGTGGAGCTACGACACGGGCCCAGCTGCATGTATCTGTGGCACCGAGCCCCAAACAGCGGACCAGTAGCGTAGCCAGAAACAAATTGTGGGGGGGCCAAATATTTGATGAATTGAAGAGAACAACAAAGTGTTTGATTTAAAGCCATCGCCAGTTGATGTGCAGTGGCGTATCTTGGTGGGTTGAAGCAATAAAAGTGGTAGGGAGGTTAGAGTGTGCCGAAGGCACGCGTATTCTAGGGGGGTCCGGGGCATGCCCCCCCGGAAAATATTTGAAAAATTACACTCAAATAATGGATTATACTGCTTTCTGAAAACACTTTTAGGGTAATATTTGTATGAAATTTATTAGCAGATAAACAGCTATTAATTTATTAAAGATAGCTCTTACACACGAACGGGCAAAAACTGCAGCTAAAATTAGAGAACACTAAAAACTCAGCTACACAAAAACTCAATAACTACACAAAAACCCAACAGAGTAAGCCATTCTGAAATTGCTTCCACAAATTACAATAGTTCAAAGAAACGTAAATCGCGTAAATTTTGCGCGATTTACAATTTGCAAAATTTATTGGTGTCTTTCTGTGTGTCTAAAACAAGTCCTTGGGGGTGTTAATAGCCAGATGTCTTGGAAAACGATATAAATTTCTACAAACTTTATTATATTTTCAAGAAAGGGCTCAACTTTGGAATCCAAACTTGGAAAATTTGGGGAGCATGGCCCTTTTCGCCCCCCCTGGCTACGCCTATGCAGCGGATCACCTTCTTGTTTGCCCTCGGCTTGCCACCCGGTGCAGTAGGTGGGACCTGTCAGTGTATAACTCCGTTGCGGAAGAATGTGTCAATCTGTGGTGTACGGTATCAACGAACTTTAAAAGACTCGATAGAAGAAGAAGAAGAACTGCATCATATCTAACTGACCATCTTGTATCAGATAATGTCTTCAAAACAGGCAAACCATCTAGGAATTTTCGATGGACTTGCCAACGATGAGTAGGCGAGAGCCATGAATAAAGGCTTTGCAACAATTCAAAAAGCTCAGCGGCAGAACGGCATGTTTCTACAGGACATTTAGTCTACCGATTAAATTAAGTTAATGTGCTGTGCAAGGGACATATTGAGCTACACTACATTTCTCGCGCAGAAGAGCTTGAAGACCGTTATACTTGCCACTCATATTGGCAGCATTATCATAACTTTGACCCGCAATCCGTAGGCCTACCATTTTCGGATATAAAAGTATCAAATAAATATGATTTTTGTTGAAAAAACGAAGAAAAATTGAATAACTGGGATTGGGCAGGGGTGCTGCAGCACCGCAGCACATATGGGTGAGCCGCCCTTGCTTGTTTGAGATACGAATTAAAGCAGTAATCTCCAGCTGTGCAACTAAAAAAATTAGTAGATTTTTTCTTTGAAGTGGGGGCCCCCACAAGTGGGGGCCCTGGGCTTCAGCCCAGTCCGCCCCCCCCTTAATCCGGCACTGTGCTCTAGGACGGAACTTTTCAAGTCAAAAAGTATTTTGATTTGGGCAACAATACCCAAAAGCAATAACCTACTTCTACTAATGTGAATGGATATCGCACAGCCTATAGTTGGCTACAGGCACGATGGATAAAAAGTTAGTAAACGCCTTTCAAACTCAAATAACTTGCTCCGAAATATGCTCCGAACATGCTCATCACGGCGTGCACTGGCAAGCTTTGTCACACCTTTGTTTTGACGTTGTACTTCTGCTTGCATGTGAGGGAAGTTGCGTAGATTACAATGTTGCAGCCTACTTGACATCAGCTGCAGCTTACTTTTAAACGAGTTCAAAGAACTCATCATGTTGGCTACACCTTTACCTTCACCCTGTAGCTCTACACTCAATACACTGAGCTCGCCGGTTTAATCAATGCGCCAGACAATTAGTTGGAAGGCAAAGTAGGAAAAAAACTTTTGACTTTTTATTGTTTCTACACCTCTCGCGATCGACTTGAGACCAATTCACGATCTACCGCTAGATCGCGATCGAGTGGTTAGGCACTCCTCAATTATTGATAAATAACCTACAAGCACACACCACAAGAGAAGCCAAGTAAATTAAGCCAGACTTTGTATTGTTTTTAGAAAATGTGTGAGCATTCACATGGTTCTAAAATATATTTTGACTCAATGCTAAAGAATTGTTTTGTGGAAGATAAAAGTTTTCTGAGGTTTAACAAGAAAGACAGACGAAGCCAGATCTTGGCAGCAAACAAAATTGTAGACATTCTAGAGACTTTTGAAGTATTTACTTATAATATTCCATACAACTCCACGCCGGAATGTAGCCTTACTATTAGTGAATTCTAAACAGTGAAACAAATTTTTCAAGTCAAACAAGGCGGACAAATTTGGAATAAAACTTTAGATGTTAGCAGAATTGAACCAAGTACGTTTGCAGTTGTTTGCCTTAGGTAGAAAATTTGGGCATCTTGAGCTCATCTTGTAAAGGCTTATGAGCTGAGCAGGGAAATCTAAAGAAAGGGATGCGTAACTCGCTCGGGGTTAAAAGAAAGAGGGTCACTATAGCTTGTGAGCAGTTAGGTCAAATCTTTTTCGAGGCGTTGTCATTAGTGTTTTTATTAATGTACGCATATTGTAAAGCATATAACTACGTCGGGGCTTGGCTGTGGGTAGCCTACATAATTTAGAAAAAACATTTAGTGGAGGTAAGCCAAACTATGAAGTTCATTCCATCGTATTTCAGTCATATGTAGGCTACATTCATACAAATAACTGTAGAAAGTGATGTATTTGCGGGGTGTGGAGTCGGATAGAAAATATACGACTCCGCCTCTTCGATTTATAACTGGCGGACTCCGACTTCAGTGTTGCCAGATTTCTTTAATTTTTTAATTTTTGGTATTCAATTCACTGAAACTGTGATCGAACCTGAAATAGCGACTTTCACAAAAACTTCCATTTTCTGGTGAAAGTTTTAGAGTGCAATGCGTAAAACAAGCAACAATATTTAAAAAACATGCAAACAAATATTTTATTGTTCATCGTTTTGTATCAAGTCGGAGTCGATTCTTTTTTAACGACTCCGGACACCCAAAGATCTCCACAATTCCACAGCCTTTCTTTAGATATTCCTGACTTATATTTCAACATACGTTGAAGTGTTGATGTGATTCAAAGTGGGACAACTATAAGTTTTAGCATTTGAAACTGTAGTTAGACCAAATACACATAAAAAAATGCAAAAAAACGCAAAACCTTCCAAGCAGCATTTGTATCAATTGAACATTTTTTTAGTGTTACAGCTGTTATGTGATATAAAAACTCAAAGTTTATATTGTTAGTTGTTAGTACAAAACATTGCAAGCAGGGCCGTGTGAGCACCATTTTGCCACCCCCTCCCCCCCGAAATGCACGAGTGGGCCCCTATATTTAGTGATAGCGCTTGAGACAAAAAACCTACTCTTTCAATGGTGGGAAAAAGTTTACATTCATCATTTTGGCAAAGAGTAAACAACTCTTAACCCTATATGGACATTTGTGATAGATCTGTTACGTTTCAAATTATTGCTATTTATTTTACTGTAAAAGCAGTCATTAGTTTCAATTTTAAAGAATATCATTCTGTGTCATCTGACAATAGTGCTATTTCATTTTGGAAACACTACGGTCTCGCTTCACTAATTTTTTTAAACACAAAGTTCTTTGAGTCAGGTTCATGGCAGCATCAGCTTAGCCTAGATGTTCTCTCGTAAAGTTTTGGATTTTCAGAACACCCAGGTGCGTTGAATTTTTGTTGTACTTTAAAATAAGACTGTTGGAGTAGTTGATAATAAAATATTTCATAAATGATGTTTATATATGCTACAGTCATCATAAGTTCAAACGTAACAAATCTGTTGACTTGGTCCATCATGCAACTGTTTGTTTGATCTCAAAACTTTTGTCTTGTTAGATTTGTCAACAGTAAAGTTTTATTTTCATAGGTGCAAAATGAATGCATGATCATTTTATAGAAAAACTTGGTATACAAAACCAGTTGGTGGAAAAAGAGAAGATGAATGTTTTGATATCGTGGAGTCTGACGCTAAGTATACTTACGCTAAGTATACACTAACTGGTAATACACTAGTGTATACGCTAAGTATACACTACTGGAACATATATGTTCCAGTAGTGTACCCTTCTACTTTTATTGATGTGCCAGATGACAGCTTTAGTGATTCAAGTAAGTTTTATGCAAATAAACGCTATCTGTGAACACGTATAATGGCTGGCCTTTCATATAACCAAGCATTGACTCAGCTTGAGTGGATTTTGTCACAAAAGAAACTTACATGTACTGCAAAAACCTCCATTCCATGTTATAATGATAACCAGAGGCTCACATGGCAACGGCAACTAAAACTCTAAATCACACCTCTCTACTATCAAACATTATTTGTCTTATTGATGTGTTCGGTATATACTCTGATTGTAAAAAGGACTCTCCACCATGCTCTCTTGAGCCACATTGAGTTTTGTATTTGTTGGAGAATGTCTGACTTATTTCTCAATCCCACAATAGGTAATGTTTGTACTATGCATATGTAGCCTACTAGGGTGGGCCAAAAAAACCGACTTTGGAATTTCGTTCCAATAAATTGGAAAAAGTTGCCATTTTCTATATAATTAGCGATGGTAAAAAAAAATTTTTGATTAAAAAACTTTTAAGGGTCTCGCAAACGCCCCAAAGTGCCCCAGTTTTGTCAAATTTTACAAAAAAAACGACATAAAACGACAATAAGACCTTCTAAATTACCACCAATCTTCCTCACATTTGATACGCGTATGAAGCAACTGGATGCGCAGCATATTAAAAAAATTTGATGAACATGGCTCAAATACCTTGTGAGATATTCATGTGGAGAAGATGTTTGAATATTGAAAATTTCAACCACATGGTGGCGCTGTAGTCTTATATTTACTTTAGTAACTGGCGACACATTGAAGCTAGCGACACATTTAAGGTATCAATGGAAAGGTAATTAGCAAGGCTAAGCGATCATGTATTAAACTTGGCCAAACTAGTATTTGATGCCGTCACTATGACGTCATATTATTTAAAATTGCCTTTCTGCAATTAATCAAATAAAATGTATTGAAAGAAAAAACTATGGCTAATTGACGAATCACCTTTGCTATATCTCAACGCTGGTGCCTATAGACTTGGATTTATTGGAAAGTATCCTCCATGTGGGAAAGAAGTCTTGCTTCAATCCCATGGTTATCTCACAATTAAGCAAGAAGAATCTAAAGGTACTTCCCCGAAAAGAGAAGCAATAATTCTAGTTGTCGAAGATATTAAACAATGGTGGAAGAAAACAGGAATCGGTCTTAAAACCACAGATACTATAACTTACATGGTCAAGAAGTTGACAGACCGGTACGAAAATTTGAAAAAATGCAAACACAGAGAAGGAAAAGAAAGCGAAAACAGAAAGAAATTTTTAGATGATCTGCAATATACGCTATGAGTTGTTAAGAAAAACGTAGAATACGATTTGAGAACGTCTTTCAACCCTAAGAAAATGGAGGACTGGAATTATCTTAAAGCAATCCGGGGTAAAAATCGAAAAGCCACTTTGGGTTCTTTAGATATTCAAGAGCAAATAAAAATGAAAAGAAATAAAAATGAAAAGAATGAAAAGAAAGAAATGAAAAGAAAGACAAGATCAAGGTATAAAACGTAAACTTAAAGATGCTTTAGATACACCACTTCCACAAGCTTTGTTGCAATCCAGTACTTCTTTAGAAGAAAGTGAAGAAGATGTGGATCAAACCTATGTGGGGGATTTGTCGGCAAAAACAAGCAAGACAACGGAAACCAAGAAAAAGCAAGTTCTTACACCCCAAGTTTGCAGCCTGGCAGCCAAATATTCTTTGTCGAACAGGCAAGTGTTTGAAATGGTAGGTGCCGCAACAGCAGAAAATAGTCTTAATAACAAAATTCTCTCTGTAAATACTGTACGCCGAAATTGGATGAAATTTTCTACAGAAGCAGAAAGAAATCTCTTAGCTAATGAACTTGCTGCAGCTACTGATTTTTTCACACTTCACCGGGACGGGAAAATATTTAAAGCTCTCACTCACTGTGCTGACAAGGAGGAGCGAGCGGCCGTGCTACTAACCACTTCTGAGGGAGACGAGATATTACTCGGAATAATACCCGTGAAAAATGGATCTGCAGCTGAAGAGCACTCCAAAATTCTTAATCTGCTAATAGAAAAGGGCATAGAACTAAACAAAATAATCGCATGCGTATTTGACACTACCGCAGTTAATACTGGTGTAAAATTTGGCATTGTGAAACGCTTGGAAACTTCCTTATCTGATGCACTGTTGGAATTAGCCTGTCGGCATCATATTTACGAATTGCTTTGTGGTGCAGCAAGTGAATCCGTCCTCGGAAAATTGTCTTCTTCGTCGTATGAGTCATTAGCTCTTGTTTGACAAGCTTCGTTTCGCATACGTATTTTGTATAATTTCGTATGTTACTGACGGGGGGGACCACGAGTCTGTCTTTTTGAACCACTTTTTAAGAAGCTGTGTTCTGCTTGGAATGATATTAATACAAATAAACAAAATCTCGAACTCTTGGATAAGAAGAAACTTTCACGTACTTTATTCCGCCACATTGAAGAAGCTAAACAATTTTTGAAAAGTTGGTTGGAAAATGACACAGTGTTAAGGCATGATTATTTAGAAATGGCCCAACTTTGCTACGTGTATCTTGGTGGTATTCTTCCACGAAAATATATGCCATTTAAGCTGCGGCACCGTCTGCCTACCATCATGCAAGATGGATGTCTAAAGTTCTCTACGATATGAAGTTAGCAATGCTTAAGCCATATTTTGCCCATGACATAGACTTCGTTCGAAGTTTGGCAACATTCTTCAGCGTTTACTATGGCAAAGCGTGGCTAACATGCATGTTTGCTTCCAAAGCTCCCTCAAATGACTTGGCTTTCATCAAAGCACTAGAGCAGGGGTCACCAAACTTTTTTCTCTGAGGGCCGGATTGCTGCGAGATTAACAGCTGCGGGCCGATGCAAATTGCGAAAAGATATACAACTATTTAGAATCTCCATTGACTTGAATTGAGCACAATAAATAACAAAGTCAGCGGTGGAATAGCAAATTTGTGATGAAAATCGAAAGGCTGCTGGTCGAAAGGCTGCTGGAAAAGTTATCCCCTGCTGTGATACACTACAGAGCATCGTGCTCTTGAAAAAACGTTACATCTTTCCAAATTTGGCCTAGGCTGTCCCCATTTGTGGTGGTCTAATGATAAAAACAGAACACCAACATGTAGGTTGCCTGGTGGAAAAATGTACAAATTTAACATACAACAACGAACTATAAGAACGAACAATTTTAACAAAGAAGTCTCTATTACACAAAAGACAAACCCAACTTTTTTCCTTAACAGTTGTAGTACAGCTGTTGTTTCCGCAGCACGTGACGGGCCGGATGAAATCAATTCGCGGGCCGGTTCTGGCCCGCGGGCCGTAGTTTGGTGACCTCTGCACTAGAGGAAAACTGCAGTGGTAAAGGAATATTGCCCTATGAGTTTTTAAAGATTGTCCAACCTGCTCTAGATAAGATTCAAGATCACACTTGGTAGGCTACTTGAGTGAACGGCTAGTAGGTCTTGCTCTTTTCGATACATCAGTGGATAACTCAACCAATGAAGCAATGCGCTCAGCTTTGTTGAAATACAAAGGAAAACCTCTTCAAAAAAGTCAGGAGATGCCACAATGCTCTTCATTTTCCAATAAGCAATTGAAAGATTTTGTTGGGGCCGACACATATAGACTTTTTGATCTTCTACATTTCAATGAAGAGTTGCTAAAACTGTCAGCGTTTAAATGGCCTGAATCACCAGATTATCGATATACCGTATCTGTTGTCAAGAATCTGTCAGTGGTAAATGATTGTGCCGAAAGAGCACTTGGCATGGTAACATCTTTTCATGGTCCTACAAAGCTAAAAAATGAAAAGCAGCTACAAGCAACATATAAAGTGATTGATGCAGTTAGAAAATTCCAACGATCTGCAGCTACTGCATCTGAACGAGTAACCAAAAGAACTTTGGCTGATTTCTTGACTTATAGTGTTGTGCATTAGTATCAATTATTGTCTGTATAAGTGTATAATTACAAACCACGTACTTCCGATTACCTGCATCCAAAAGAAAATGTTACTTTAAACTGGGAAGAAAATATCACTAATTAAAAGTTGTGCTTTAAGAATTCGATATACTGTAAAAGGCAAATGAATCGTTCATATGAACTCAATTTCCAATATATTACGTCATAATGACGTCATCAAAAATTATCATGACCAAGTTCAATACACAATCGCATAGCCGTGCTAATTACCTTTCCATTGATACCTTGTATGTGTCGGTGGCTTCAGTGTGTCACCAGTTATTAAAGGAAATATAAAATTATAGCGCCATGTGGTTGAAATTTTTAAAACTTTAAACATGAATATCTCACTAAGTATTTGAGCCATGTTAATCAATTTTTTTTACATGTTGTGTATCAAGTTGCTCCATATATTTGTCAAGTATAACAACGATTGGCGATAATTTAGATGGTATAATTGGCGTTTTATATCGTTTTTTTGCGAAATTTAACAAAATTGGGCCACTTTGGGGCGTTTGCGGGACCCTAAAAACCTTTTTATTCCAAAAAAATTTTTGCCATCGTTAACCATATAGAAAATGGCAAGTTTTACCAATTTATTGAAGCGATTGAAAGATAAATTTGAAAAACGCCCAATTTTGGCCCACCTTAATTGTAGGCTATGCCAAAATCATAAATGGAAAATAATGGTGATTCTTATTTATTTCTATACTACAGCTTTGTAGTATTTTTCTTTACTCTTTTACAACTCGTTGTTTTTAGATGAAGGCATAATGAAATCTATCAATCCACCAACAAGGCCAACCAAGCCACCCTGTTCAGTGTTCAATTTAGAGCTGTGTAAGAAAAAGTCTTTCCATGAGAAACACTCCTTCGATGACCACTGTGCGTAAACAAGCTGACCCACATTTCATCACCAGCCCATTACTTCAAACTGTTATATGATGAAGCTATTGTGGAGCAGTCCTATTTGTATTTGGTCCAGTTGGACCCTTCCAAACGTCTTGGCAAAACAGCTAAGAAGTTTGCATATATATTTACAAAGAAAGGGGGTTATGCAAAAAGTCTGGCTGCACAAGCTGCCTATACTTTTGTTAGAAGTGTGAAGAACACCCTTGCATAGACAAAACGAAACACTGACTTGAAATTCCACAAAGAATGAACAATTTTGTGCTGTTTTGAGTGAAAATAAACTAGTTGCTTGTTACTGCTTATTGTGTGCTTTTGTTGCTAGAGCGCCTGGTGTTACACATCTGCTACGTTTCAAAATTCTGTAGGTAGTGCGAATGTGCCTGACGTAACAGATTTGCTACGTTTGAAAAAAAATTAAAATACTGGAAAAAAAATTTTTGAACATAAAACATATGTTGACTAAACTAAAATGTTTTCAAAAAATAGAAAACAATTTTTTTTTTCAGCTAAACGATAATTTTGTCCATATAGGGTGGTTTTCTGGAAAAAAGTAGCTAGGCCTAATTGGCTATGCCGACAAAGCAGTAGCGGATCTAGAAAATAGTTGTTGAAGTTAAACAAATTGAAAGTGGGTGTGAGAGGCTTGACCACCAGAAAAGATTGACAAATATAATCTTGTTTTGGTCACTTTTTGGGCATTTTTAGAAACAAATGTTTATTATCAAGACGCACCCTTGGTATGTAACTCAATTTATCAAATAAAAACTGGATTGGGGTAGAAAAATTCATTCACGATCACAGAAAGATTTCAATAATTTATTTCTTGAAAGTTTATATAGTCGAGTATGGTGTAGCCTTTCAGCAGCCAAGAACTTCGAAAATCTATCTGAGGTGTCCTGACCTTCTTTTCACCAAAAGCATTATCACAGCACTTTTAATTTGATAACCTATCTCGATTAACAACGAAATTTGTCAACTTATGCAATAAATTGAGTTTCGCTTTTAGCAGCATGATCGTAGTCTACTTCACAATATGTATATTGTGAAGTAGACTACGATCATAGTAGATACTAACGACCTGCTTTAACCTGATGTTGCGAGTTCGCTGTGGTAGTAGCGGTATGCACCAGCTTTCGGAACACTGTTCCCTAGTCATGTGTTTTATAACTTGTCCACTTAATTGTGAATGAACTAGGCTATTAGAGTAGCCTACGCAGTGTTTTGTGAGACACAAACAACTATTTAGGCTACTCCCTTAATCCACTGTTGAAACTATGCATGCCCATTCCAATATTGCAGATTAGGTGAATGAAACATGGTTGGGCGAGCAAAGCTAGCAAGAAAATTTTACTAAAATATAAACAAAATTACGTATGAAATGTTGCTGGTACATATAAAATTACAACCCGATAAACGCTGCACGAACTAAATATGAGTGGTCCTCCAGCCGTAGGTTTGGGAAGCAGTCAATACGGCCTTGCATGATTTAAGCTATTACATATCCAGCTTTTGTAGCAACGTTTCTATGTTTTGAACACTCAAAAAACATTAAACAGACTAAAATGAGTGGGCCCCTAACCAGCAGTGGTCCCCCTCTCGCCGGCGGGTATAGGGGCGGGTAACACGGCCCTGATTGCAAGCAATTTAGATTTTTACTTCACAGACATGATCTTCCGAATGCTAAGAATAAACTCAATGAATTTTTAAAAAAGGCAGGTGCTGTAACCATCCAGTTGCAAACATTGCACTATTGATTCAGACACCTGCAAGCAACCAAACAGATTTGCATTTAGTGATCATGTTATATAGACAAAGCAATGATTGCCTGCACGCTTATGTGAGTCCGTAAATGTAATCTGAAATGCAGTGGAAATACTGTCAATTAATTGGTATCCGTAGAGCTGAGTAGCGTTTTTGTAGAAAAAAACATGCATAGATCTAAGTCAGGATTGAAAAATATATGGGCTCCTAGCTTGCGTGAGTGCTAGGCAATACTGCCGTCCCAAGGTAAAGCGACGTAACTACAGAAAAGTAAAAACCGAGAAAAAGCGCTTCAAAGTTAATCGTAAACCATAACTACATTTTAATCGCAATTTAACATTTGATGCCTCTAACTAAAAGAACTTGCCTACATTTTGTTTGAATGAGAACAAAAACATTGATTGTTGTCCTAATTTTCGCTAATTAAGATAATTAGTGTAGTTACGTCGCTTTACCTTTGTTAACCTGATTGTTTTTCTGACTGTGCTGCAAAGGCAAACCAGCATATCTCAAACAATGCATTAGATTCACACACAAAATTTGTAATATTGTTCAAATACAATGCAGTATCTTTAGTCAACATCTATTAAGTCAAGTGAGTTGTCATTGGTGGGTAGCTGTTCCCAAAATTGACGTCGATTTGCCGGCATAAGCGGGCATAGCTTGCTTAGTATGTCCCGCGTTTTGATGCTGGCACACCACGCGGTGCTGAACGACATGATAGAACACTGTCGACTTTGAACCTCTTCTTCAAGAAATCAAGGGATTGGTAGTCAGCATTGATGCTGTGGGAAGTTTTGTACTTAACCGACCTCTATCCTCTCTGGAACAGCACGGCACTCATATCAGCAAGCTTAACACGCGGGACTGCCTTGGAGAGCTGGGCTCTATGAGAACCATCCACAAACTGCTGATTCTGTTCACTAAAATGATGCTACAAGGCGCTTTATGAAGAGTGTTTACTGTTTGAGTACAGAGGCTGCAAAGTCAACCCATTAACAAAAGATTAACCTCATTTATCAATACAAAACGAGCGAAACAATTGGCCTTGTTTGGCAGAGACTGACACCCCATTGAGAATTTGGGATTAACTCTAGACTCTACTGCAATTCGACGTAACTGGGATTATTTACTCTAGATTCTATGGTAAAACGACGTAATTGCCAGTTACGTCGTTTTGGCTTTGCATATATCATCTTTACATGTAGTTACGTCGTTTTACCAACAAATATCTCGCAAACTACTGCAGTTACGCTGTTGAATCTTTGCTTGAAAAAAAATATAGTCTTTGCGAAGCGTTTACCAATAAAAAGTGGCAAAATCAAAAATCTGTAGTTACGTCGCTTTACCTTGAGACGGCAAAATACCGGATTTAGATAAAGAGTGGCCCTTAGCCTAAAAATTCCCCCTTTCGAAGCCACCAAACCTTTATCTTAACGGCCACAAAGATGAGTATTTCATACAGTCATGATTGGTGGTGGAGAAACATACATCTAGCCTATGTGTAGAAATTAACCATTTGAAGACAACCAAAGTTTGTAATTTAATTTCGAACGTTTTGTGGAATATTAAAACAGAAAAGGTTGATCAAATAAAATATAAATAGCTTGTCATAGCTATTTATATTTGTCCTGGGGTAGCCTTTTTAAATCTACCAAGGATTTTTTGCTAGATCTGTGCTTGCGTGCCAGCTAGCTCGCAATTGTTGTTTCAACTGTAGATTTACTTGTGTCCTGGGGTAGCCGTTTTAGGTCTGTCAAGGATTGCATTGCTAGGTCTGTGCTTGCGTTCCAGCTAGCTTGTATGCTTTGTTTCAATAATTGTAAATTTACTTGCATCCTGGGGTAGCCTTTTTAAGTCTGCCAAGGATTGCATTGCTAGGTCTGTGCTTGCGTGCCAGCTAGCTCGTAATTGTTGTTTCAACTGTAGATTTACTTGTGTCCTGGGGTAGTCGTTTTAGGTCTGTCAGGGATTGCATTGCTAGGTCTGTGCTTGCGTTCCAGCTAGCTTGTATGCTTTGTTTCAATAATTGTAAATTTACTTGCATCCTGGGGTAGCCTTTTTAGGTCTGCCAAGGATTGCATTGCTAGGTCTGTGCTTGGGTAGCCACTTTAACAAGTCGAAATTCTGCCACTGAAATTGATTAGAATGCAACCGCCAACCAATCAGAACATGTTATAAGAGGCTACCGTCCAATTGTGATCCTTCTCGCACTCATCCAGAGAGTTAATGCTTGTTTTGAACTTTATTTGGTAATTACAGAAGAAAAAGAGCAATAGCAGTAGTGAGAATCGAACCCGCGTCAATGAAATGACTACTTTCTATCCCTAACCCTAACCCCTAAGCCAACGAGCTGACAAAAAATCCATCACTTAATTTGCTTTCTATGATCTTCTTTTCGCCATTTTTTACGTCACTTGAGCCGTAGCTCATGATTGGTTGGCGGCTGCATTCTAGTCAATTTCAGTGGCAGAATTTCGACTTGTTAAAGTGGCTACCCTGTGCTTGAGTGCTAGCTAGCTTGTAATCTATGTTTCAATTCAATTTTTTACTTATGTGTTTTGCTACGCAGCCCTGCTAGGTCTGCGCTTATACGCCATCGAGCTCGTAAACTTTATTTTAATTGCTAAATTAATTGTAATTAAATTTGTGTCCTGAGACATCCTTTTTAAGTCTGTCAAGGATTTAGTTTAATTGGTAAAATTATTTTGTCTTTTTGTGTTAATCCCTTGGTGCGAGGCACCGTACCATTGTTGTAGACACTTAACCATTGTGGTTTTTGTCATCTTTGATATAATGTTTAAGAATTAGTTTTGTATAATCTTTACTTTGTCGAAGTGATTGGTTAATTTTTTTTGCACTGTCTTGGTTGGCGTGAGCAGCCACATAGGGTTGCATAATGCATATGTCTTGCTACAGGTTTGAAGAGCCGATATTAAGGTAGTCTTCATCAAACCTTAGCTTACAAGAACCAAGGTAGGTAAAAGTATTTGCAATTTTGAGTTTTTGTTAGTCTGTCACTGATGACTAGGGGAAAAGACAGTAAGGGTTCTGAAAAAAAGTCGAAATGTTCTGTTCTGTATCCACTACTTATGAAACATCTTACATAGTAGATGTAGCCAATATGCAATTAGAGTTGAGCTCAATTAGTAGAGAAATTAACTCCCTGGTTGCAGAGAGTTGGTGTGTTATTGTTGCCGACATGAGGAATAAGCGTACCCTTCTTTTGGAAAAGATTTCACACATGCAAATAGCTATTTTACAGGCGGATATTGTAAGTGGTTCTCTTCTCGAAAAAAGTTAAACAATATAAAAAAGGAGCTTTATAGCTCAATGAAAAGGTGTAACTCGCTTGTCTCGAGTTGCAGTCAGCTCTCTATTAATACCCCTGTGAATGCAGATACTCTGTCAGGTGGTGCTGCTCAATCTAGTAACGTGACTGCAAAGGAAGTAGAGCAAAGGCCAGTCAAGCTAAGCCCTCATGCTCCACCCTTTCAAGTGCAGAGTGGTTCAGGACAAGGTGGGCCTTTACAATACAGTACAGGAGAGCCAAATTACTGGCCCGGTTTTAAACCTGTGACTTTGGGCCCCTTCTTAATTTAGAAAAATTTGATGGAAGTGTGTTAAAGTTTTGCAATTTCAAGTATAAGCTGAAAAAATATGTTGTTGCAATATCGGTCCACAGAGAACAGGCTTGCCTACTTAGAAGACCATTGTGTTGAGAAAGCACTGGAAGTAGTTTCAGGGCTAAGCTGTCTTGACGATAGTGAAAGGGCATATGAGATGGCATGAAGATTAGAGAAGCGCTTCAAAAGTCCAGGAAAGTTAATGGCCTGGGCAAAAGAAGACTTGTTGCAAGGTCCCCTCATTTCAGAGTGGGATGCCAAAAGGCTCTTGGATCTCTGCTACAAGATGCATGTGCGAAGTCAGCTTTGATGATTGGGGCAAGTCATATCTGCTTAATAGCGATGACATGCTCCAAAGGATTTTCCAACGTCTCCCTTACAAACTAAAAGAATAGTTTGTAAATATAAATTATCAAGAGGCAGACTGCGCAACCTTCTCTGACCTCAGAGTCTTGGTTGAAGATGCGACATCACGGGCGGACAGCGAATATGGACACTTAATGGATTCTGATACAAGTTTGGAGAAGCCGTCACAGCCAGTCAACTCGAGGGCCGGAAGTCAATCTATTTCCAAGCATGCTCCCGTTTAAACTGTGCAAGTAATGCCTGCCAAGTCCTCACCAACATGTGCCACCTTTGCTTTGAAGAAAACGGCAGAGGAGAATTTGACTGGTGGGGGTGAAAAAACTGTCAAGACAATTGCAAAGAACTTTTACGTTGATGATTAGTGAAAATCAGGCACCAACCCAGATGAAGCTGTAAACTTGCTGAGAGAGCTACAGCAACGTCTCAAGAGCGGCGGGTTTCACTTAATTACATTTTTGTCTAATGACAGCAGTGTTTTAAGCTCTATTCCACAGGAAGATATAGCGTAATCTGTCGACATCAGTCATTGCAGCCTTTCGGTTCAGAAGACATTGAGATTCCGCTACTGATCGTCTGAGGGTAAAGGTTAATGTAACAGAGAAGCAATTCACTGGACGAGGTCTGCTTTCGATGGTAAGCCAGGTCTTCGACCCAATGGGCATTCTGTGCCCGTTCGTTTTACCTGCACGCAGGTTACTTCAAGAAGTCTGTCGTCAGGAGTTGGGTTGGGACGCAGATCTTCTATCGGTCACAAGGTTAGGAGACCACTGGAATAAATGGTTAGGTGATCTTCCTGAACTTGAAAACGTGTTACTCTCGAGGAGCTTAACTCTTTCAGATAAAATCGTTTCCTCTGTTGAACTCCATACGTTTTCTGACGCCTCACCGAGTGGATATGGTGCATGCTGTTATGTTTTGATTCGTTACTCTGATAATTGTGTTACATGCAACTTTGTTATGGGAAAATCACGAGTAGTCCCTTTAAAACCCACTATTTTACCGAGACAAGAACTTGTAGCTGCTGTAACAGCAGTCAAAATGAGCGCGTTTGTGGCACGCGAATTGGAGTGGGAAACTTCGAGATCTTTGTTGTGGACTGATGCTATCGTCGTTTTGCGTTATATCCACAACAGATCGTCCAGATTTCGCACCTTTTTAGCCAATCGTTTGCATGTCATTCACTGTTTGTCGTCTACTGAGCAGTGGCGTTTTGTTCCCACGTCTTTAAATCCTGCCGAGCTCAGTTTTCGAGGTGTGTGGCCTGAACAAATCTATGCGGCCAAGTTGTGGCTACATGGTCCAGACTTTCTCTATGAGCACGAGACTAATTGGCCTACGCAACCCGATTTCTTACGATGTTTGTCTAAACACGACCCTGAAGTGAAAGACGTCAAACTTTGCAACACCCACTTAGCGACCGTCGCAGACGTTGCAACATTTGTTTCGTTGTTTTTCGAACTTTCATGAGTTGCAGCGCACCGTAGCTTGGCTACTTCGTTTTTTGAGGAAACTTGAAAGGTCGCGTGCGGAAAGAGTCGATTCCGAATGTGCTTTTGACCCGTGAAGATATAAATGCTGCCCGTCTTATATCTTAAACTAAAGAATAAACTGACGGTGCTATTTGGTTTTTGACAGTGGCGGCAAATGGTAACTGTATTGTTTTTGCAATAATGTCCAGCACATTTTCTGCGCTTTCCAGATGGTCGTCCCTGCTCTTCTTCTCTCTGACTGTCGGCTTTCGTTTCAGCACATGAGCAGTTCTCAAGCTCTCAATCTGGAGGATAAATCACGTCGGCTGATGTTGCTGTCGGAACGTTTTCTAAAAATAATCCAAGAGTTCAAAGCTGCAATATCTAGCATATTTGTCCAAACTGCAAGAGGCCATCTTCTGCTTGCTGCATGTCTGGTGTATTTTCTTGCCATTTGGTCAAACACATCAACTGCTACTTTGTTCTCGCTATAAAAATGGATCACAGAGGGTTTCTTTTTCTCTGTTGCATCGATACTGGGGCTATCATGCATAGCGGAAAGGAGATTTACATTTTTCTTTTGTTTGCACTGATAGTTTACAAGCATGCAGTTGTTCGTTGAATTGTAGAAGAATTTACTGGAAAATTTTTCTCCTTCACCCTTGGTCATCTCCTTTGTCAGTCCTTTAGTGTTAGCTCGAACAGTTCCAACAATGGTTATATTTCTTTCCTGTAGCAAACCAGCAAGATTCACCCTAGTAAAGAAGTTATCTGTTGTGACGTTGTACCCGCCTCGTCTGTGTAAATTGGTGGTGATCCTCATCACTACATCCTCGGCGAGAAGACTTCCATTTCGCTGCTCTCTTTCAATAGCTCCGAGATACGGTAATAAATTGCATACGTATTTGGAATGAACCTCGGCTAACACCCAGAATTTCATGCCAAATTTATCTGGTTTGTTTGGCATGAACACGATTAAAAGACATCTGTTTTTCATTGGAAATAGCTGTTCATCGATTGTCAGGCTCCAATCCGGCGTGGAATTGTAGATACAATTAGCAACAAGTCCTTCCAGTGGCTCTCGAATATGAATAAACTTATCTGTTGCTAATCGCTGGCTTCGACGATCTTTGTTGTCAAACCTAATGAATTTTTTCACTTCAACAAAATTAGCTCGAGACATAGTTTCTCTGAAAATAGCAGGTGCGTATATTGTACTCCACAAAAAGTCAATAGAGTGGCTCTTGCCGTAAATACCCCTTGCGTACTGCAAGGCGATGAACGGTTCCAACTTATCCATCGGCAAAAGGAAACTAGGGTTAGTTTTTATAGCTTCCCGCATGGTATTTGTTTGTATGGATGTCAAAATAGAATTGTCAATAAACAATTTCCAACAATCATAAGGGCTTTTTCTAGCTTTATGACGAACGTTTGGATTGACACCAGATCTCACCCGTACAATGTTTGATGCATTGGTACGGACTGCTCTGGCAGCTAATAATGGAGTCCACGTCTCCCCGTTATTAGCTGTGTACTGCGCCAAAGATGGACTTCCACCAAGATTATCGTCTTCATCTGAAGAACTGCATGCATCTTCAGGAAGATATAATTCTTCGTCATTTGAAATATTACTAGCATGTGCCTGCAAATCTTCTTCTGGCATGTGTCCTTCATCACCGGAATCATCGTTGTCAGAGTCTTCATAAAGCATGCTGGCGGCTACAGCAGCTGTGTATTAGGGTGTACCATTTTTCAAAAAGTTTTTAGAAATTAGTGCGGCTATGTATTACGGGTTTCCACTTTTGTTAAAAAGTATTTTGGTGAAGTTTCAGAATTTTCCCGCCAAAACTGTGGTTCTGCCGCCATTTTGAAAAAATGGCGACCAGATAAGATATCATGAAAATCTACAGCCTTAAACTGGCGCAATGTGATCATATAATATGTCGATTACGGGGTTTTTGGGGTCACAGAACACGAATCTGAAGTCAAAAACGCTCTACGGCAACAATTTTGTAAAGTGAATTTTGACATATAGATGTGTTCACACTGTTTTGGACTGCAGATTTACATGAAAAAAGCATCTTATTGTCATTTTAACCTTGAAATGCATGTAGGCTATTGTATGCAAAAAGTTTTCTAGTCTGTGTGATTATATCAATCAGTACGAGGAAAAAATGAACATGTACTTTCTCGTGTACTTCAGATCCAATAAAAATCTACTAACTAGTCTACAGTAGCCTGTATATTTAGTTGCTAACCTATACGTACTTACTAACTAACGGGCAGCAACAGAGTACCCCACGGCAGACCAAAACGTTCGAAAAGCAGAAGTAAACTCTCCCAACTGGGTAAATGTCTTAGCCTACTTCTACACGACGAAGATCATCATAAGCTACAATGACTCGAAGAGGAGCTAGTGATTCTACCCAAGCTACAAGATTCAGATCAGTTATGCCACTGAATGAGACGGCCGGTGAAGCACACCGGTCACTGGCACAATGACCAAAAAGAAAGTACTTCCTCATTGGAAACACTAGCAAAGACTGGGTGTTTCTAAGCTCCCTAAAAGCTCTGACGTTCTAGCTAGGCTGCTGTTCCTCAGAGACGAAAGTCACAGAATGATCAACCAATCCATCGTGATAGCAAGGGAGGAATTTTGCCAGGTATGGAAACATCATTTTGACGTGGGTTTGGTATTGGTAAGAAGAACGAGAAGCAATCTGGAACAGACAAGGAATCATGTAAGCTTATTGCTAAAAATGCGGATATAGACCGGCATGTGAGGAATTTCTATGAAACTTGGTATCAACTAGAACTTGATTCCAGGCGTTAGAGGAATAATAGTGATTCATTTAAAAAACGTTTGCGTGATATGGAAGAAAAGCTCAAGGATGCTCTGAATATATGTAAGACTACCTCACAGTCAATTAGTCAATTCTCATGCATTCTGGTATCATTGACTGGGAGACAGATCTGGAACATCTGAAAAATCCGCTCCAGCAAGATCAATTAGGTTGCGCATTGTGCACAGATGCTCTGCAGAAGAGACGGGACTTCGCTAGAGAAAAACGACACAGTACAGCTGGTAAAAAGAAATAAAAAGAAGATGTTGCTGACAATCTTAAAACATTGAAGTTGGAGTACAGATGAAGAAACAGAAAGTGACAGTGACAACTGGAAAAATCCTGAAAGGAAGAAAAAGAAAATGAATATTATGTCGTTTACAGCTTTAACATCTGATCGACTTTAATTGAGCTATCGGCAAAGAACAATGTTCGTGGCTGCTGTGGCTCGAAGATACTAATATCTCAGCCACAACAGCTCATAGACTGGCTAATAAGACTAGGTCCTCTCACTCCCAAAATATCAGAGAAGAGCTCCACGCCCCTGATTTGGAAATAATTTACTGGGACGGAAAGATTCTGAAAATGGGAGGATATGTTTCATCAGAACGGTTAACTGTGTATATGTGTCTGACGTTAGTTTTGATAAAGAAGGTAACGCAGTAATGATGCAGCTGCTGGGAGTGCCTGAAATACCAGACGGCACCGGATCATCTCAGGAACAGGCCGTAATAAGATTGGTCGAAAAGTGGAGAGTGAAAGGTGTCATTGGTGGTATGTTGTTTGATACGCTTGCAGCCAATTCAGGGAGGTGGCAAGGTGCTTGTACATTGCTGGAGGCAACAATAATAGGGAACAATTTGGAACTTACTGATCAAGAGTGGCTACAAATGCCAGCATCAGAATGGAAAAATTTCGAACATTTATGAGAAACTAAACAAATTCGCTTTGAACGTAGGGGTGGTCAACGATATTGTGGAACGCGGGATTAAGCTATTCACTGATTTTATTGGCAGGTGTTCTGACGAGAGCCACCGGCAAGCTCTCCTGCTTGTTGTGTAACGGCACAGAGAACAGTTCTCAGATTACAAAACGCTACGATAGCCAAACTCAATTGTTAAAGAAATTCGTCAAGAATTTAGTGAATTGGGTGTTTGCATAACTCTAGTATTGTATTGATGAAATACTGCGAATTGAAATCAATCGGGACTGAACCATAAGGAATAGCATGCAGAAGAAACAGGGATAGATCATGGCTGAGAGTGATTAACTCAATTTGTTTGTAAATGAATCGTGTTGTTATTTCAAAAGTTTGACAAAAGTTCAGGATTATTCATTCTGGCGTGAGATATTCTTGGTCAGGTTGTGTCCATGTCTGTAAAATTTCACCATAAATTTCAAAGGGTAAAATTTCACTTTGCAAAACTGTTGTCGTAGAGCGTTTTTGACTTCAGATTCGTGTTCTGTGACCCCAAAAACCCCGTAATTGACATATTATATGATCAGATTGCGCCAGTTTAAGGCTGTAGATTTTCATGATATCTCATCCAGCCGCCATTTCTTCAAAATGGCGGCAGAACCACAGTTTTGGCGGGAAAATTCTGAAACTTCACCAAAATACTTTTTAACAAAAGTGGAAACCCGTAATACATAGCCGCACTAATTTCTAAAAATTTTTGAAAAATGGTACACCCTACTGTGTATCTACATGTAAAGTCGTGTGCCGACATCTCCACCTAATTTTTTGAAGACACTGTAAATTCTATAAATGATTATCTGCAATGTGTGAACAAAATTTATTATCCTTGTAAAATAATCCGAGTTTTCTCATTACTCTAGATCTTCTACTTACATAGCCTACAGCACAGCAGAAGCAAATAAGATTTATTATTATGAAGACACAGTAATGCAGAAAGGAATTATAAATCTATCAGAATAGTAGACCAACAGAATTTTGCTTTCACACCAACACAGTAACACACTACCACCAGTTCTTTCAAGCGCCATAGCTTATGTGCAGTTACTGGAGCCCATTAATAAGTGGCTTATTATTGTATCACTTGACCTGTTTTTCTTGTAAAAGTAACTTGAATAAACTACAACAGTCAGTTCCTTGCTTTTTTAACGTTAATGGATGCCACGTTTTCAGGAAGATTCTAATAACTGGTAAACACGTATTCACCAGCAATTTTGTCCTTGTTAATGAATCAACCAGCGTGATGTTTTCCACGACACGCTTCATTGCACAGAGCTGCGGGAAAGGTTTATTTACCAGCATTGGGGAAAGCCAACCTGTGGAAAATGTGGTAGCCTACTGGTAATTGGAAAATTATCGGGCGCAAGGAATGTGCCTCGCAGCAAGAATAGGCTAACTGTCAAGACACTATCAACAAAACGGCAATTTTAGTTTGTTGTAGCTTAGTTTGAAACGCAATACAGTACTACTGCCCATACTCTCATATCTGCTCATATCTGCTCAAATAAATGTTCTACACGCGATCTAGAGTGATGTTATTCCTCTAATAGTATAGGTTTCCATTTCGAAACCTTCCATCATTACCGGTACAAACTTGTTTCCGTCGTTCTAATGTTTAACCCTGTCTTAATACGAGCAGTTTTCGTACGCGGAAAGCACGTCACCGGCTATCTTTGCCCCGTTCTAATTAATCGCTAATAACGGGAGCTACGAAAATCACAGAGCCAAAATATTTTATAAGATATAATAACCATGTGTAGGATTGTGCGTACAGAAATTAAAATTTTTCCAACAAATTTATTGAAATAAAGTGTTTGAGAAAACAAAAAACGTCAGAAAGTCGGTTTTTATTCTGATTTCCCGAAAATAGCTTTAAAATTGACCATTCGAACGCATTGTTGTTGCTGTCATTGATGAGTCGTCTAACCGCCGAAACCGTACAGGGTTCGTCCTTGGCGCTTCAGCGCGTAAACGACATCGAGGGCGGTGACGGTATGAATAGAGTTCTCGTGATAAAAGATAGTTGACGTGAGAACAGGCAACGGAATTGTGGACGCGTATTGGTTTAGTGCAGTACTGGTTCCCAATCTTTTTGTTGTCACGGACCTCTTTAGACAAATTATTGATTCTGCGGACCCCTACCTAAATTTTGCTTGAAACTCAATTAACATAGGCCTACTATTGACTATTGTAATATGACTCCTGCGGCAAATATTAGGTTAAACAGTCGCTCAAATAAGAAAATGAATGAATTGTTCAAGAAATGTCAGCAGTATTTGATTATTAAGGTGACCCAAAGTGCCAGGCCGAAACTTTTTCAACGTAAGCAAATTTAATGAGAGAAATGAAAGTAAAAAGATCGCTTTTCGCTTTTTTTCCAAAATTCATCAAGGTAATCACGGACCCCCAAGGGGTCCGCAGACCCCAGGTTGGGAACCACTAGTTTAGTGGATAGTGTGAGATATACTTTAAGCTGAATTACAGTGAAATTCGCTGAAGCTTACATGTATTTGTGCCATTGTCCCATGGACCATTTTTTTAAGAAAAAAATTCCATTGGCCATTGGCAATTGATGTCCATTATGTGAACCAATAAAATTCTCTTTGGACCACTAAAAATTCCAGGTGGATCACCAGTGGTGCAAATTGTTATATTGCAAATTGTGCAGTAGCTTACATGACTTTATAAGGGCATCTGCCCTCTCCCTCCCGCCTCCGGCGCCCCTGTCGGTTCCACTGTAGATGTGCTATTGTTAATGTGAAAATTGTTTGTACCGGTATTTGTTTATTTTGGTTTTTTATAACTGACAATTTGAAGTTTATTTTGTTTGTTGGTACATGTATTGCCGCTTCTTATGTTTTTGCTTGCTTGTGGACACACCAAGAAGAAAGCGTTTTCAAAAGGTCCATATTTTTGGATTTGGGAAGCCCTCCTTGAAAATGTCTGGCTACGGGCCTGGGCCACAGTCCGTAGTTACTTTTAATAATGTCTTTTTAGACATTATTTGAAAAAAATGAAAAAGAGTCAAAAGTCATGTAAATTTCACTTTGTGTGGTGCTACATGTACTTGAGAGGTAACTGTTATTTATATTATTCACTTTTTGATTTATTTATATCAGTTTGTATCCTCTGTGGATCCTTCTCTTGTATTATGAGCTAAACCTATACATGTTTGCCAGTACACCCCTTCATTTTTTTTGAATTATGATAAGTTAGGCTATATAAGTTGTCTGCTTTTCCATTATAAATTAACACATCCAGATAACACATAGAGAAAGTAGTAGACAAAATTAAAACATCACGGAGGGGAGAATTGCTCAGCTTTGATCTCGAGCTGTTCTTGTTTAAGATTACAACCGAGAACGTCTGCTCCCACAAATATGTTAAGCTAAACAAACTCAACGTTTGGTTTTTAAAACGTTTGCATTTTTTTTAACAACTTGCTAGTAAAAAAAAAAACAGAAGGAAAAGATGTTGCTATCGCCTTCGGCACTCGACGACGCAGTGAAGCTCAACTAGCTGCATGTGAGCTGGAGCCTCATCAGGGTTCACACAGAAAGAAGTGAGCATAGCAATAAGTTCGTTTCAATTGGGGCAAATTCCGAAAGCGGTCGTTGGATTTGCTAGCAGGATGAATGCTCGACTATCACTCATTCTTATATTCATCAGGACAAGCCACTGGACAACAAATTTATTTTAAAATTTTTTATCATAATTTTAGAGTGTTTTTGTATGTTTTTTGGTTCGCTGATTTCAAAAATGGCGCTAAAATGTTTGTAATGTCAATGTTTCTGTTACTAATTATAATTTTATGAAAACATGATTTCAAGTTAATATGTCCCACATATAGCTCTTACATGCCGTAAAAATGGCGTACTACATCTTAAAAGCACAATAAACACACAGTAAAAAAACAGTATGGACACCTAATCAAAAATGCACACTGGAAAGAGTTTTCGTTTGTATTTTGTGACAACCTCAAGTAACAAACCTAAATGTAACCTTCCATCATGACTTCATCTCACCTCCCTTGGAGCGTTTTTCCATAAATAAAATGCCTGAATGAGATTGTTCACCATGAATTGAAATTGTTCACCATGGTCCTCGCATCTCCAAAACACATTTGTAACAGTGCACCAATGTAATATCCTTTTTATAGATTCTCTTAGAAATTGGCTTTATCAAGTTGATGTAGGCTATTGTTGTTAACAATAAAATCTTAGACGATCATTGTAACATATTAAAAACCATTGTTTTGTGGTTGTCATAAGTAATAGTGATCGCCAGTTTTTTTTCCGGGCCTGATGCTTGTCAAGTAAAATTGCCCAAGTCAAGTGCGAATATGCCTAACTCCCACAATATGATTTAGGCAGATTAGCAAAAAGTACTTTAAAGAGTGTGAAGCGTCTCGAGCATTTTTCCAGGCATCACTAAAGTTAAAACCAGTGACTTGGGCTGAAAATCTCAAAATTGTCAAAAAGTGAGTTAAGCAGTTTTGTTATGAGGGAGACGTTATGCAAATGCAAATAGAACACATTTTATCTATAACGCAGCCACAATGGTGGAACGAAGAAAAGAAACAGCCTTTTAGTTGTCCGGTTTTAACATCTTAGATCGGTTGTCCACAATTTCAATGATATTTTTTGCAAGTAGGCTACATTCATAATTTCGTTAGAGCTGATCTTTCCTTACTGAAAAAAGTCAAGGCGTGGCTACTTGGAGATACTGCCTGATTTTGTCACATTCAGTAGGTTTTTGCGAACGTTGCTGTTTGACTGAAATTTTCTAAAAATCAGATTTTTTAAAAAAAATTTTCTGACCCGTAACAATATGAAAGCTTTTTGATGCCTTGAGGAAGCAGTAAAAAATGAGAAAAAGTAACCAATTGACAAACAGTCTGATCGAAGTTGTCTGGGTCAAACTGTCTTCGCTTTTCCAACCCTTCTAATGTTGAAACTTAGTGTCACCTGGAAAAATAATAAAAACTCATGATTATTAAAATTACACTGGGGAACAATTTTGAAAATTTTTTTTGTTGACTTTGATTTTGCACTTGAATTAGGCTAATTCCGGTGTGCTGATTTCAAAAATACCGCCAGTTTTCTTCTATCACGTCAAGCTTTTGCTCTACAGCATATATCCAAAATATGCAGCTTTTCACGACTTTAGCCGTATTGCTTTTCCATACGTAATAGGAATGCACAAGCTAATCATATAGTAAGTGATATACAAGAAGGGTCAACTGAATTATTAAGCAAAAAAGGCACAGGCATCGATTTAGGTCGATGCTACTTCCCCCATTTTTGGTAGGAGGATGCAATCACCCAACGAAACTAGATTAGAATGATAAAATTGAAGTTAGTTGCTTTCCACTTTCAACCATGTATGTATAGGCTACTATCACATGTTGGTTTGTTAGAATACTATCTTGTATGCGTCTGCAGTTTCTCGTCGTCAGTGTCTAAATAACCAGGATTTTTTTTGCTATATATGCGGCAGTTTTGCTATTCCTAGCCAAAGAAAATACTTCAGTGCATTTGTCAAACAAGCCTACTTCGTACATCTTAAAATAAAACTTTGTGCTCAAGATAAGTCTTGGGAACCCCAGAAGACATGCAAGCAGTGTATCGAGAGTTTGCGGATGTAGACCAAGGGAACACATGACAAATTGGCATTCGGTAGACCCATGGTTTGGCGAGAGCTCAAAGATCATTACACAGACTGTATTACATTTGCTTGGTGCAAACTTCAGGTTATAAAAGGAAAAACAGACGTAAAATTGAGTATTTAAGTCTTCCATCAGCTATACGTCCACTCGTCCAGTGCCTCATTTAGCTGAAGTTCCGGTTACAGGAAGCTGAAGTTCACCACCGGTTACAGGACCATCTATGATTGTTACCTTGACAGAGTCAACTCTGATTGATCATTAACGCTTTGGAGAGTAGCTAGTTGAGAAAATTCAGATAATACGCAACCAAGGATGTTTCCAGAAATATTTGATAAAACTACCATTCAACGTTTTATAGGCAGAGAAAACTTTTTTTGATGCAGATTTACCTGTAGATTTCCATCACGCATTGAAGCGGTGATCTGATCATGAAATTTTTAACGGTTCGAGAAAAAGTTTTCTCTCCGTATAAAACGTTGAATGGTAGTTTTATCAAATATTTTTGGAAACTCCTTGGTTGCGTATTATCTGAAATAACAATAAAACAATTAAATAATCAATAAAATCCTAAATTAATGGTTGTCTATGCATAGTGACATTTTCGAGATTTAGCTAAAAAATTAACAGGAGCAATTTCATGAACTGCACAGCAAACAAATCTGTTAGTAGGCCTACAAGTGCTTTTCACTTAAATTTAGGCAAAAACATTTTTTGAATGTTTATTTTGGCATCTAACAATTGATACCAAAATTCTTCTCTGTGGTTAAATTTAGTTGGGTCTGGTTCCTCCACAAACGTGATTTCAAAACAGTCCGGTAAATGAAGAGTCTTTATTGAAGTATACGTATGCTTTTTTTGATAATGTTGTAGTAGCACCGTTTTGTCGGTTTTGTCTGAGAAGTTGCCGCAGTTCCCTGAATTCCAAATGGAGCGATGTTTGTTCCAACTTGCAGAAAATGAATTTTTTGTTTGTCCAACATACTGCTCTTTGCAAATTTTGCAAGTCGCTACGTAAATTCCAAAGTTCATACATGTCAAGTTCTGTTTAACCGTATCTGTTACTGGCGTAGACCTTATGGTCTCGCCCTCTGCTAATTCAGCAATTTCACATAGAAGCAGTGACGCTAGAAACCTGAGATTTCTTGACTTTTACTTTTTTTTCTTGCCCCAACTTTTAATCTCGATTATGTTGGTATCGGATAATTGTGAAGTTCACAATAAACATTTTGTCACAGCCAGTTATGAAATGCAAGAAACTTGCTGAAATTCAATAGCTTGATTGACAGTTTACTATTAGCGTGCGGTTTCATTTTGTGTTTATCACTGATAATGATTGAGTTTATTTCCTTAGCTTGCGGAAAACGCTTTCAGCCATGCAAGTCAATGAAGAGGCTACGTTGATTTAACATCTACTAATGTCAAATTTACCTAAGATGAGATTTTTAACTAAGGAATTTCGCTATCGCCTATCCAAGTCGAAAATAATTGCTACAGGGTTATGTACAATTATTCGGCATTACTTGACGTGGAATCAACGTAAATATGGACACCAACCCATTAGTTACTTTCACATATGGCATTTTATGACAGTTCAGACGTTCACGCTGCATGAAGAGAGACCGCGCTTCGAATGAGTCATTCTTTGCTGGCAGACATCAATTAGGAAAGTAATTTGTTATTCGGGCAAATTGCTTTGTAGTGCAAAAAGTGCATGGAATACTGTTTGCACAGAAACGTAAAAATTAAATTGATGAAATTCTGTGTTCAAGGCAAAAAGACTTTCAAAATAAAATGTGAACTGAGAAATTTGACCAAGAAATGGCGAAAATATGTCAAAAATCGAGTCTTTATCACCTTTTCTACCTAAAATACACAATCACGAATATATTTTGCGAAATAAATTGATTGAAGTGATAGATAAGGCTTTTGACCAACGGCATACTTTTTCTCGTTGTTATTTGATATAAGCCGACGGAGTAATTAGCAATAAGAGAGACGTAGACCTGATGGTCTCGGCCAGTGACTCTTGCCGCCAAAAGGAAGCAGTGACAGATACGGTTAAGGTGAAGAAGTTTTCTTGATTGCGACATCAGGCTGTGTGCAGGGCCAGATTTACCAATAGGCTAGGCAGGCTGAAGCCTAGGGCCTCAACATCCAGGGGCCTCGAAATTCGGTTTCGAAGTTTGTAATTCTTTTAAAAACTTGACAAGTTCAAACCCTACCTAGCGTATATATATTAGGGAGGGCCGTCAATGCACTTTTTTTGTCAAATCACTTAGCAACTCGGCTCAGATAGGAGGCTTAGGTCACAAACAAATAATCTGTACATATTTTTTAGATCGGGGCGCGGGAAGACGTCGCACAAAAAAGTCAATATTACCCCAAAACGTAAAAAAAGCATTTTTTTTCCAAAAAAAATTAAATAATTAAAAAATAGAAAATACGCAAAACGACGAAAACAATCACAGAACGTAATCTTTTTTTTAGTCAAAACGTGAACGATGTGAGCGAGCAGCAGTTCGCATCAGAAAGTTCATGTCTGTTGTCATGGCCGATGGCTTCATCGCTTACTTCGGTGACGAGTTTGATTTCGCGCTGAACTGCTTGTGTGCCGGACGGAAAACTATCAATCGATATAGGAGCATCGGTCTCGACGAAAAGCTCTGTGAGCTGTTGGATGCTGAAATCGTGTAGAATTAGTGGCTCAGTGAGTTTCCACTCGTTCCACCGGAGCAACGAGTTTGTTGTCAAATCTGTGTACTCAAAGTTTAGTTTAGGAATTTCGTAGGGACGTATCCCACCAGTGTACTCGTTCCTTGCTTTCTGGATCCGATTTAGTCTACGCATTGGTTTAGAATCGTCATGCAGAAGGGCCAACACTACATTCTCGAATGCGCAGCGAAGGCGTTTGATTGTAGGCCACTGTCGACGACTTTTCTAATTGGCCTGTCAGATAGCGAGTCAGCTTAACCAACCGAAGAAAGGACCGAGCAGCAAAGTGACCTTCTTGTTTTGCTTAGTAGTAAACCAGATGGGAGCGTAAGCTTTAACGATGTACGTCGTCATTTCTATCAGCGCCTCTGTTGGTTCTGGCTCCGAGATATAAAGTCGGCATATCCTTGAAGCGAGATTAAGCCATCGTGCATGACCCTGTTTTCCTGGATCACGGAATCAAATGCTTTCTGGAGGCAGACTTCCCTCGATGACCAACACATCGAGCAGATACTTTTGATCGCCACTACTTCCATCACCTCATCGACTTCTGTCAGATTGGATTTTATCTTCTCGAACTCGACGACTGCAAATTCTCCCATTTTGCACTTATCATTAACGACGACACGGTCGATAAATCCTTTGAAGGTTTGCGGTCCTGATGATTTCCCTTCCAGCTCGCCGAAGATATGCCGAAGCAGGAGTTCATTGAGGTGAAACTGGCAAATCGATCATTGCACCGTACTTCCAATATGTTGCTCAATGGTGGTGATGGCTCCTGTGTGCATACCTGCATTGAGGGCAGTTCCGTCGCATCCAACGACCAGAATGCCTTTCACGTTAGTCCCTTGACTTCAAGAGCAGCCAACATCGTTTTGGCAATGGTCTTCCCAGTTGAACACCCTTGAATGGAAACGTGGTCGATATATTCAGATCCTGGGTATTTCAGCATCTCGTTGCCTAGTGGGCTTCGATTTATTTTCGACGATAGCTAGTTATGCCATTCAATTTAAGGGTTTTATCCTTTCTGTCGTCAAAGTAAAGGCTTTCAAGTATTGTGTCGAGCGAACTGGAAGCGAAGTGACTCGTCTCTAAACGGAGCAGTTTTCGTGCACGAACGAGCTTGTTTTTGTCGACTATCATCGTCGGATTGAAATCATCTTTTGTGTCCAGTAATGTTGCGGTTGCGAGGGCAGCTACTGCTCGACTTAGAATTCCATACCTTTCCACCTCACGCGCAACTGTACGAAGATCGAAAGTACATCACTCTTGCTCTTCTTCGAGTTCTTCTCTGCCGATCGAGCACTCTAAAAGGGAAGCGCCTTCTAGGAGTTTCTTCTGTATTGTAGTCATCCGAGTCGTGAGTACATTCTTCGCGTTCTTTCACTCGTTTTCTCGCAAAAGCAGTTGCTCCTTCCCTCGTCCCTCTTCTTTTCAGAATTTGCGTCTCCCAATCGACGTTTCTAATGAAACCAATGCGTGCTCCACGTTGGTCGATAACGAAATCAACTTCGGGTGAGTGCAGCAATTCGTCGTCAACGACGTCGAAAAGCGTGTGGAGGCAAAGACTGGCATTTAATGAAGTTTTCCATTCAGCCTTCTTTCTCGCCGTGGGGATTTTTTTCTTCATCTTAACCATGGCCCATTCCTTCAAGATCTTCTTGATCACTCCCTCATACGTAATAATCGCCACTGTGGCGAAATCGTAGATACTTTTTTAGTCGACACTGCTTCCGCCAATTCGTGCAGCTCCATTTCCTTCTTTTAATCTCCGGTGTCCTTATTCTTCATGATTTTATTTTTTTCACTAGGGCGCTTTTGTAGAGAACGTCACCACTGGTGGGGGGTAATATCCATGAAATGGGGTGATTTACTGATTATTTGGACCGTGTTTTACACAAGCCCGGATTTAAGGGGGGGCAGAGGGTGCATTTGCCCTGAGACAACCTTTTGAAGGGCCTCTCGACATGGAAAATGTGATTTTGTGTTATTATCATTATTTTCTCTCAGCCTTTGAAGTTTCTGCAAAATGCCTCCTTTTTCAAGGTTAATTTTAGTCACAAGGTGGCGACTGAGCTTAGCGTAAAGGCATTAGCAACCGTGTGGGTGACTTTCAAGTTATTTTGTAAAGTTTTTCGCGCCCTAGGCGCAAAATTTTTTTTGCACGGACCCCCCGGTCTAAGGGTGTCCCGAGCCTCTATCAGCTAAACTAGCCCCTGGTTGTGCGCCGTCTTCCTGGCGTTCAATTAAAACATTGTTTTCGATTTCGCTATTTACTCGACGAACCTCCTAAGAAACTCGAGTTGCTAAGCAATCTGTTTCCGACGGCCCTCCCTAATATATATATCAAGCTTTTCAGAGTAGAAAATTCTATACACAACTGGTTTGACAGACTTTCTAAGCGAAATTAGAGATAAGTTTGATCAGCAAACAAAAGCAACCTTGTCGAATAACTACAGAGCTGTCACTAGGAGACAAAGAAATCCGGAAGATGTTGACCCGAAACTTTCTGATGAACTTCTACATTTTCATTTGTACGTGAGATAAACACAAAACTAAGGGCTTGCCGGTACAGAAGAGCAATCTATTCACTTGTCTCATGGAGACCTTTATGAAATTATGTGCAATGAAAAATTAACACTGCCTTTCCTAATGTTGAAGCAATATTAAGACTGTTTCTAAGCTTAATGGTCACTAACTGCTCAGGAGAGAGATCTTTCTCAAGGCTCAAAAGCATCAAAAATAAACTGAGATCGACAATGTCTCAAGAAAGGTTGTTCGCACTGAGCATTCTGTGCATTGAGAGTGACAAACTAAAACTGATAAATTTTGATGAACTTTTTGCATGATTTTGCTTTGACGAAAGCTAGAAATAAAATTTGGTACCGTAGCCTAGTCTTACTCTATTTGATGGCTGTAACTATTTCTTATGTCCTCGTAAATAAACTTTACAATTATTGTAACGGTTGTTTGATCAAAGAAATTAAAATTAACAGCAAAACTGCCTTTACTAAATTTTTATTCTTTTAATTAAAAATTTGCACCCATGAATGTGGAAAATGAAAAGAATGAAGAGTTTATTGCACTCATATTTTTAATATTAAACAATGACATGTGATGTTGTTTAGAGAGAAATTCTAACCTCAAAAATAGGGGAGGGGCCTCACAAATGGAATAACCTAGGGGCTCTCATGGTCTAAATCCGGCCCTGGCTGTGTGTGTCACTGACTATACAAGAAAAGTTTTTTTTACTGCCACACAATGCACAATTTCCACACCTTTTTTAAGATCCAATGTTTTTATTTTTTTTGTTTGAAAAATCTAAATCTTTGTAAGTCGTGACATAAGATGCAATAATTGGTGGTCTTTTGATGACAATACTGGCCGAAGATTTTAATTTCTTTTCTTTGTCGGTGAGCGTCAAAATGTTTGTAAAAAAGAGGAAGCCCAAATGATTCTTTTTTTTGTCTGCGTTGGTTTTCTTCTCCAGTGCAAGTCTAGATTACCAAGTTTTCGCCAAGTCAATAATGCTTTTGGTGATTTTTTTAATAAAGCCAGAGACTATGCATTTATTGTACAAACGAGTTAAACTCTTCAAGTAATATGGTTCAATTTCATTCAATCGACGCATTCGAATGCATTCTCCATACACAATCGATTCCATACACTTGTTTGGCCTACTGTAGCACATTTGTTTGCTGTGCACTTCATGAAATTGCTCTTGTTAATTTTTTAGCTAAATCTCAAAAATGTCACTATGCATAGACAGTCATTAATTTTGGTATTTTATTGATTAGAGAGAGGTTCTTTTATTTGCATCAACAGCACATGTGGAAAAAACAATACAAGATTACAATGTGAACTAGGTTGTTTTAGGAACTAGGTTAGTTAATTGTTTTATTGTAATTTGCATGAGTAATTGTTTTAGAGCAGTGGTTCTCAACCTTTTATGAGTCATGGCCCCCCAGACTGTGGCTCTAAACAACCGTGGCCCCCTTGCGTAAAAAAAATGTATTTGTTCAAAGAACAACGAACGAAACGAAATCAATGAAAACAGCGAGTGATTAAATGATTTATACCTCACTGCGAAACTTGCGGCTGATTTTGTTTTAGCCTTTTATATTCGGCTCAGTCTTTGATACAGCAAGACGAATGTCACTGCGATGCATGATGATGGAACATGGAGTGAGAAAAAACATACGATGAAAAAACAATCGTTTACCTAGCTTTACCTATAACCTGTTGTAGTTCATTAATGAAGCCTTTTATCGTGCCTCTCCTGAGAACGCTCTGTGGCCCCCTTGGGGGCCGAGGGCCACGGTTGAGAACCCCTGTTTTAGAGCATCCATTAATTTTGTCAATTTCTTGAATGTCAAATCTACAGTGTAGAAACTTATTAGTTATTTCAGATAGTTTTTCTTAGTTCACATAAAAGTTCGGTCTTTGATCATCAACAACAGTGACACGCCGACTTTGAATTTAAAATTATTGCCAGAGAAAATGACGCGGTGCAATTACGTTTCAAAGAGGCCATATTCATCAGCAGACGAAATCCAAAAATCAACAACCGTGCCGAAAGGGAAGAACTACGTTACCTAATCTACTAACAACTGATTCAACAAAATTTCACAACAATAGCGCCTAACAGCACAGAAACTCAACAGCCGGCAGCCTCAAGCTAAACCAAAGAGCCACATGAAAGAACCACTCACTGAATTCAACACCATTCGTCATAGCACATGACTAGGGAACTGTGTTCTGAAAGCTCGTGTAATTCGATATTGCCACAACTAACTCGCAGCATCAGGCTTAAAAAGATCGTTAGAATCTACACAGTGAAGTAAGCAACGATCATGCTGCTAAAAGCGAAACTCAATCAATTGCTTATTAGTTATATTTTACTTCATTTGATAAAAAGTTATAGACTCTTTTGGTTTTCATGTTATTTAATTTTACATGTTACGTTTCTTCATTAGTAATTACGTAGTAATAGATTATATAATTTGTTTCATTGTTTCCATGGTAGCGCAACATGCAATTGTTACGTCATAATATCTAAACTTTTAACCTTTGAAGAACTTTTTATTATTATTTTGCTCTTGAAAATATCAAACTGAAGATGCTTTAAAAGCGAAATCGATATTTGATTACAAAAATGAGGCTGGTACACTGTTTGTTGTGTTGAGCAACAGGACGTGACTAATGATAAGAGAAAGTCAACCGCTTCAAGTGGACAGTTTGCTGCATAGCCGTACGAGACCAAACCATTTTGGGGGGCAGAACGTAAATTTGCCCAAATCTGCACACTTTTATAGAAATTGCCCAAATATAATGTATGCGGTGCATGGTAACATTGAAAAACTACCATAACAAGATCACCAGCTAGCTAATAGTAATCAAGATAGAACAACTGAATTCATCTTTGAAGATACCTTGCTTGTGCATTGCTCGATGCTTCTGCACTTTAGCATAGTAGGTAGGAGTAACAAACATTGCTTTACACACCATAAATAAAAAAAAAACACTTAAATATTCTGTATAAAATGTATAACCTAAGGTAGGCTACTGGTTAAAATTAGACCTAAAATAGTGCTACCATATGTCCTCTTTTAGAAGGATTTGTCCTCTTTTTTCATAAAAAATGAATTGTCCTCCGAGGACACTTGAAAATGCTCAAATGTCCTCTTTTTTGCATTGTTATCATTTTCAACAAGGTTTTGTGACCTTGGCGAAAGCTAAATAAGGCTAAGCAACGATACCAAAAAGGAAAAATATGTTTTCTGTGAGCTGTGGCAGAAGTAGGCTATCCTTGTTTAAGAAAAGTGTTTATTGACTTTGAGGTTGACAATACATTGCTTGCTGTGGACTTGGTAGATACATTTATTTCTCTTGCAAACGAAGGAAGTGTTACTCGATGACTATGTCAGATGTATTTCTATTGTTCGACTCTTGTGTCGCCTATTTGGATTAATAGACCACTAATTTCATTTTCCGAGTTCACATCCTTTGATTGGATGCTTATTGCTTATGCTGTCTTACACCAAAGAATAGGATAACTCTTTTCAGCGGTGTGTGGAAGTACAGTATCTGTCAGAGAAAAATGTTGGCATTGATGATGCTAAACTGTTCGATCTATACCAAAGCTAGTGCAAAGGCGTCTTAAACCTGATAGCTAGCTTGCATTAGCTTTGTTTAACTGATGGCACATTAGAAAATGGACAGAATAGTTCAAACATTGCATATAACTATAAATTTTTTTAATGAATTGTTAAAAATCGAGCAATTCTTCACCTGTAATAAACTATGGCTCAAAATGCAAATGTAAAACACATGTTTTCTGTGGAGAAAATCAAATGAACAGCAAAATGTTCATTGACTGAGCCTGACAAATAAATATGTTATGTTTTTTATTTGTCACTTTTGCTACATAGGCCTATAATCATCTAAGAAGATGTAAAAAATGTTTAAACTTAAAAATCCACTGGCATTTTACTTGCTTACTAAACATGTCCTCTTTTTGGGTGATGAAAATATGGTATGGTAGACCTATATAGACCAAGTGCACTGATTAATAGACCTTGAAGTTGAAAAAATGGAGCCTGTCTGCAGTTATATGATTGCAGAAATCATATCAGGAAAATCAGCAACAGGAAATATATTAGTACTTGCCAAAATGTACTCTATTGATTAATGAGAGTTACAGGCAAGAAAATATACCCACCTAATTTTCTAATATTACACCCAGCATTCTCTGAAAGGAAATTTTGAAATTGAGTATATTTGTAATTGGACAATATAAATGCACTCATGATAATATAACAAAACCCAAGTTTGCACATTTTACTTTAGATTCTAGGATGTCTCACCCTAATTAAGCACCTTTTTGAATGAAACCACGGTCTGAAAACAGAGTGCTCGGCTTGAGACTTGGCCAAGTTCAACAACAGAGCAACCCTTGCTTGATGCTTAAGGCAACGGCCTTGAGACACACAAAGAGACTGACAATCTTGCTGATGATTAATTGTATAATTTTTTAATATATTTTATAGACCGCTACACAGTACACACATAAATAATCCCCAACTGGTGGGTTGGACCTCAGACAGCATGCAAAAACATAAGGTGTGGCCATGAAATTAGTAAACATTGATCAAAAGAAATATGCACTAAAATTTACTACTTTACTGTACTGTACAGAATAACAATGCAAATCACCAGCTCGGTTTTAAGAACCACATCGTTGGTTTAAGGCTATATGTAATTATCTTTGTATTGATAATGTAAAAAAGCTAAAAGTAGCATAAACACTTCAAAATACAGTGGATCATCAAGTAATGCTTAACCTCAGCGCCTGGCAATACCAACATGAGTCTCCTACAAGTCAGCAGTTGTGAACTGAGCAAGTGACAACTGAGCAAGCGACAACTCAGCTAACAACATTTCAGCAAGAGGCTGAAGTTGGCTAATGAAGAAGCTGTGCAAGTAACAATTGAGCAAGCCAAAACTTGTCATGTCACAAGTCAGCAAATTCAGTTTCGCAAGCAATGACCAAGTAAATCCGCTGCTAGGTGAAAATCTTATTTGCTGACTTGAACAGTTGCTGAAATGCAATTGCTGAGTTGAAGCACTTGCTGAGTTGTCGCATGCTGAGTGGTACGACTACCTACCAACATTGCATAAACAATACCACATTGATACCAGGTGCAAACTTCAAATGTACCGGTATGTAGAGTTTAAACCTTGCACCAAAAAAAAAAACTCAAAATGTGTTCTATTAGCTAAACAGTAGGATTACACTAATCAGATACCAAAGGGTAACAGCAGGAGCAGAGTTCATATGCCTAGTAGGCTACACACTTGAAGTATATACTGTGGCTACATCTGTACTGCACAATAGTTTATCTAAGCACTTTTCACTGCCAATTTTACCTGCATACACACTTATGAATGAGCTTAACTAACTACCAGAGCAACTATTAAATATGGGCTTTTACATGCATATAGCTCTGTTAAAGTCAACATCAAAAAGGCAAAAATTATAACTGAAAAGGCGAATAAAATAAATATTAAGATCTACAACAAAAACATTGAAAGAGTGAAGGATTGAAAATTGAAATGGATTGAAAATTGAAATTGAAAAAACATTGAAAGCTTTGAAATAAATGAATATATTATGATTGGTTTGAGATTATATATTTCAACAGTAGCATTTTAAATGTTGGTGAAATTAACATGACACAGTTGCATAAACAAACTAAATATATTTTTTTTTTTTTTTGGGGCGCAACTGCATCATTTTAATTTGGGTAGTTTTATAAAAGTAACCAAACAAAGCTAAGCAACACCACAACATTAACATTACATTTAACAGGTATAACATTTTTTGTTAAATGTTGTGGTGTTGCTTAGCTATGTTCGTTTATGGTTGAAAAAGTAGCCTACTATAACGTCTCCACCCGAATTGTTTTATAAAAGTATTCACCAGATTTATATGAATTCATATTTTGTAAGTTAGTTGCCCAAATCAAGATGATGCATTTATGGATATTATGAAAAAAATTAAAGACTTTGTAAATTTTGATGCGGAGGCAACTGCATCATGCCAATTTGGGAAGTTTTATAAATAGACTATGATCAGATAATTTCATATTTTTTGTTGCCTAAATCTAAACGATACAGTTATGTAAATGGGAAAAATTAATGAATTTGTTCATTTTGGGGAAAGTGCCTCACGCTAATTTGGGCAGTTGCATAAATAGACTAATCAGTTTCATCAGATAATTTCATGTTTTCAGCTGCCCAAATCAATACGATGCATTTAATCAGCTATATAACAAATTTTGCGTTTTGATTTGGGCAGTTTCACAAAAGTATTAGAGACATATTTTGGTGGCTGCCCAAATTGGCATGATGCAGTTGGTTAAATGTATTTTGTACTACAGTTTGATCACCATGCAACACAATACATCAATGCGGTGTGCCAAATGAAAATTTTGCAGCACATTTCTTGTGCAAATAAGAGGCTGTACTTAGTTTGATAGGTAAAAGATATTAATTTATAGTTTTTCTTAATTCATGCAATTTTGTAGCTTTTCTTATAGCAATATTTGCCCTATTAATTGCAACATTTTGCCCGAATTTGCGACGTTTTGAAACAACAGGGGGGCGGCTTCTCCCCTGCCTCCCTGGCTCGTACGGCTATGGTTTGCTGGGTCGTTCACAAAAAAACAAAAAAGTTTTATTAGTCAAAACAACTAAAGTAGGTAGCCTAAACTTGTTATTATTTCATTTAGAATCTACGCTTATAATCTTTTCGTGCAGCATTTTCGTTTACCACTTGATGTTTTCGTCCTAACTTGGCCTATGCTTGGGGTCACTCCAAGTTTCTAGCCACTTCATGTTTGTGTTTGGCTCGGCTTCGTTTGCTCTTATAGAATTAATGTATTGATACAGAATCAAACAGCACTTATATTTTTTGCAATTATTACTTTCTGTCGAAATAGGAACAATCAAACCACAAGTTTGCAACACACACGCTTTCATTTTGAATTTGACTACAGCGCAGGTGGAACCACCCAATACCATAGTTTTTGGTTAGGCTCAACTACTGCAATTTCATTAAATTATTAGCCTACTATCTGTTGCTTAAATTGTTAGTAAATCTTTGACATGTTAAAACTCTAAGTAACTACAAAAAATTTATAGTAATGTAGCGTCAGCATGGTTGAGTGGTGAGAACGTTTGCGCGACGTTCGCAAAGAACTTCTGTTCGACACCGCTCCAGTGTTTGCGGCTGTGTCTCGGCAAAGACATTTAATGGCATGCTAAAATAAGTGTAACAGCTGACTCGACGACTAGGCTATATATCTCTTTGCTGCTTCCTGTTGTGTTGCATTTGTGATCGCAGTGAAGGCTACGTACTCTATATGTTGTCGCAATGGGGACAAAAAAAAACATGATTAGGCTAGCCTATTATTGGACCCCCATGTCAACGTTACTAGGTAGCCTATATGAAACTGGGTAGGCTAAACAAACAAACTATTGAAATCCTTTTGTGGTCAGAAAAACAATTAAAACATAGTTTTAATTTCAAAGCTAAAGTAATCACCAAACTTCTACGGAAATCCAGTTTTTATTTGATGAGTTTGAGCAAATGCAAAGTGTATAGGCCCATACGCCTTCATCAATAGGTTAAGCTGGTTAGCTTTTAAGCCCAAAAAAGCGGCCAAAACAAGTTATATGATAACAATAAATGTTTGCCGGCAGCCGATTGTTGCAAGAATAGAAAGCGATAGACAGTGGTGTTTCGTGGTGTGTAGTTCCTGCGAGCTTTACATGCGTCATATCTACGTTCTAATATGAACAGAAAAAAAAACGGAGGCCCCATAATTGCATCGGGCCTCAACGGAAAAAATTAACCTACGGCCTTGATTGAATGGCAGTCCAGCTCAATAAAACCACGGAAAATGCTTCCTCTACAGCAGTGATAGCCTACCTCAAATATAATTTTATAACCATTATCTATAATTATTGTTATTGCAAGTTTGTTTAATTTGGCTAAAATAAACGAGTTTGCTGAATGTTTTTTTAAACTTATGTCCGTTTAACAAGGCTTATTAGCCTACTCCAGTTGATTCATATTCAGTGCAATTAGGCCATGAGTGATATATTATTTTCACAAGTAGAAGCAAAATAAGGTTACAAACGGAAACCTACTTATCTTAAGCTACTTATTGTAGCAAATAAGACAATAATTCCCACTTATTATTATGAAGACACAGTAATGCAGAAAGGAATTATAAATCTATCAGAATAATAGACCAACAGAATTTTTCTTTAACACCAACACAGTAACACACTACCACCAGTTCTTTCAAGCGCCATAGCTTATGTGCAGTTACTGGAGCCCATTAATAAGTGGCTTATTACTGTATCACTTGGCCTGTTTTTCTTGTAAAAGTAACTTGAATAAACTACAACAGTCAGTTCCTTGCTTTTTTAACGTTAATGGATGCCACGTTTTCAGGAAGATTCTAATAACTGGTAAACACGTATTCACAAGCAATTTTGTCCTTGTTAATGAATCAACTAGCGTGATGTTTTCCACGACACGCTTCATTGCACAGAGCTGCGGGAAAGGTTTATTTACCAGCATTGGGGAAAGCCAACCTGTGGAAAATGTGGTAGCCTACTGGTAATTGGAAAATTATCAGGCGCAAGGAATGTGCCTCGCAGCAAGAATAGGCTAACTGTCAAGACACTATCAACAAAACGGCAATTTTAGTTTGTTGTAGCTTAGTTTGAAACGCAATACAGTACTACTGCTCATACTCTCACATCTGCTCATATCTGCTAAAATAAATGTTCTTACACGCGATCTAGAGTGATGTTATTCCTCTAATAGTATAGGTGTCCATTTCGAAACCTTCCATTGTTAACTGTGCAAACTTGTTACCATCGTTCTAATGTTTAACCCTATCTTAATACGAGCTGTTTTCGTACGCGGAAAGCACGTCACCGGCTTTCTTTTCCCCGTTGTAATTAATCGCTAATAACGGGAGCTACGAAAATCACAGAGCCAAAATATTTTATAAGATAATAGCCATGTGTAGGATTGTGCGTACAGAAATTAATTTTTTTCCAACAAATTTATTGAAATAAAGTGTTTGAGATAACAAAAAACGTCAGAAAGTCGGTTTTTATTCTGATTTCCCGAAAATAGCTTTAAAATTGACCATTCGAACGCATTGTTGTTGCTGTCATTGATGAGTCGTCTAACCGCCGAAACCGTACAGGGTTCGTCCTTGGCGCTTCAGCGCGTAAACGACATTGAGGGCGGTGACGGTATGAATAGAGTTCTCGTGATAAAAGATAGTTGACGTGAGAACAGGCAACGGAATTGTGGACGCGTATTGGTTTAGTGCAGTACTGGTTCCCAACCTTTTTGTTGTCACGGACCTCTTTAGACAAATTATTGATTCTGCGGACCCCTACCTAAATTTTGCTTGAAACTCAATTACTGTAACATAGGCCTACTATTGACTATTGTAATATGACTCCTGCGGCAAATATTAGGTTAAACAGTCGCTCAAGTAAGAAAATGAATGAATTGTTCAAGAAATGTCAGCAGTATTTGATTATTATTAAGGTGACCCAAAGTGCCAGGCCAAAACTTTTTCAACGTAAGCAAATTTAATGAGAGAAATGAAAATAAAAAGATCGCTTTTCGCTTTTTTTCCAAAATTCATCAAGGTAATCACGGACCCCAAGGGGTCCGCAGACCTCAGGTTGGGAACCACTAGTTTAGTGGATAGTGTGAGATATACTTTAATCTGAATTACAGTCGTCGTCGTCGTCGTCGTTCGTATGAAGCAGAAAGTTTGTGGTCAGCCGAATGGAAGGACTTGGAGCCAACTTTTCGTCAAGTCATCTAGTGTACGGAGGCCTGTTATTCCATTGGGAGGGGAATAGATGGGACACCCAAAGATGATGTGGTTAGCTGTTTGCTCCGTCGCACCGCACTGACAAGCAGCAGAGTCCCTTATGCCCCAGCGTGTCAAGCAAGCATTGAAGCGGCCAACTCCCGTTCTTATTCGGTTCAGTGTCACCCACTCCCTTCTCTGAAGCTTAGAACCAAGTGGGAGTGAAGAGGCAGGAGAGACATCAAATAGAACGAGGCGAGACTTTATTTTTGGCACAGTGCTCAATTCCTCGGACCAGGCATCTGACGTGCTGAAATCAGCAAGCTGGAGTTTTGCAGCATGCCTTACAGATTACAGTGAACTTTGATTACATGAATTACAGTGAAATTCGCTGAAGCTTACATGTATTTGTGCCATTGTCCCACGGACCATTTTTTTAAGAAAAAAATTCCATTGGCCATTGGCAATTGATGTCCATTATGTGAACCAATAAAATTCTCTTTGGACCACTAAAAATTCCAGGTGGATCACCAGTGGTGCAAATTGTTATATTGCAAATTGTGCAGTAGCTTACATGACCTTATAAGGGCATCTGCCCTCTCCCTCCCGCCTCTGGCGCCCCTATCGGTTCCACTGTAGATATGCTATTGTTAATGTGAAAATTGTTTGTGCCGGTATTTATTTATTTTGATTTTTTATAATTGACAATTTGAAGTTTATTTTGTTTGTTGGTACATGTACTGCCGCTTCTTATGTTTTTGCTTGCTTGTGGACACACCAAGAAGAAAGCGTTTTCAAAAGGTCCATATTTTTGGATTTGGGAAGCCCTCCTTGAAAATGTCTGGCTACGGGCCTGGGCCACAGTCCGTAGTTACTTTTAATAATGTCTTTTTAGACATTATTTAAAAAAAATGAAAAAGAGTCAAAAGTCATGTAAATTTCACTTTGTGTGGAGCTACATGTACTTGAGAGGTAACTGTTATTTATATTATTCACTTTTTGATTTATTCATATCAGTTTGTATCCTCTGTGGATCCTTCTCTTGTATTATGGGCTAAACCTATACATGTTTGCTAGTACACCCCTTCATTTTTTTTGAATTATGATAAGTTAGGCTATATAAGTTGTCTGCTTTTCCATTATAAATTAACACATCCAGATAACACATAGAGAAAGTAGTAGACAAAATTAAAACATCACGTAGGCGAGAATTGCTCAGCTTTGATCTCGAGCTGTTCTTGTTTAAGATCACAACCGAGAACGATTGCTCCCACAAATATGTTAAGCTAAACAAACTCAACGTTTGGTTTTTAAAACGTTTGCATTTTTTTTAACAACTTGCTAGTAAAAAAAAAACAGAAGGAAAAGATGTTGCTATCGCCTTCGGCACTCGACGACGCAGTGAAGCTCAATTAGCTGCATGTGAGCTGGAGCCTCATCAGGGTTCACACAGAAAGAAGTGAGCATAGCAATAAGTTCGTTTCAATTGGGGCAAATCCCGAAAGCGGTCGTTGGATTCGCTAGCAGGATGAATGCTCGACTATCACTCATTCCTATACTTATCAGGACAAGTCACAGGACAACAAATTTATTTTAATACATTTTATCATAATTTTAGAGTGTTTTTGTATGTTTTTTGGTTCGCTGATTTCAAAAATGGCGCTAAAATGTTTGTAATGTCAATGTTTCTGTCACTAATTATAATTTTATGAAAACATGATTTTAAGTTAATAGGTCCTACAAATAGCTCTTACATGCCGTAAAAATTGCGTACTTCATCTAAAAAAAACACAATAAAAATAACAGTATGGACAGGAGACCCAATCAAAAATGAATTCTGGAAAGAGCTTTTCGTTTGTATGTTGTGTCAGCCTCACATCCCAAACTCAAATGTAATTTCCCATCATGACTGTCTTCATCCCACCTCCTTTGGAAACGTTTTTCCAAATGAAATGCCTTGATGAAACCGTTCAACATGCTTCTCGCATCTCCAAAGCACATTTGTAATATGTACTGCACGCATTTGTAACCCTGCAACAATGTAATATCCTTATTGATAGATTCTCCTAGAAATTGGCGTACTTTGCCTTGTTGATGTGTTGTTGTTAGCAATAACATCTTAGACGATCATTGTAACATATTAAACAACATTGTTTTGCAGTGGTGGCAAGCAATAGCGGTCAGCGGTGAGGAAATTTGTGACGAAATCAGAAAAGTTGAGAAAAAGAAAAAAATGAGTGAAGCTAATCACGAGAAAATGAGATTAAAAACTATGACGCCGACAGAAAGGATTGCAAAAATACTTTGCCCTGTTTATATTTTTCAATTCTCGCCTCACTTTTAGCATAAAATTATTCTTTTACTCTGATATATTTTATATTGGTTCAACTATTTCTAGATTCAAGGCGTGTGGAGGTTGCTGATTGCCAATTTAACTATTTTGTTACCATGCGTGAAGCGAATCGAAAAGATTGCCCAAAAGTGCACTGTGAATAACATCGCCATAGACCAGGGCTTCTCAAACTATGGGTCGCGACCCCAAATGGGGTCGCGTAATGAAATTTTGGGGTGGGGTCTTAATAAAATAGTTTGGTTTAGTGCCGGTAGGTTGTAGTCTTGCCGTGATGTCAATTGACCGCAACCGTCGGTGTGAAATGTCGAAGGATAAAATATAACCAATCGTAACAATTGATGCATTGTTACGCTATCATTGCTGTAACGCGCTGACCAGAAGTAACCTTACCGCTCGCATTATGATTTCAAAGTAGCCTAGCAACTAGTTTCTCAAGGAATATAGACTAAAGTTTAAAGCAGTTACAAGATTAATTGACTATATGGATCAGTGGTTAGGTTCGTAGATTCATGTGGTAACAATGGAAGCACAAAGAAAACAATAGATAAAAAGCCAAAAAGAACCGAAACAAATTGAGACAAAAAAACAAACCCCGATTTAATGTCATTAACTTGGATGTCCCCATAATGGGGTCGCATAGAAATATATTTTTCAAAATGGGGTCGCAGAACAAAAAAGTTTGAGAAGCCCTGCATAGACCACTGAAAAAAGAAATTGTGGCATGAATATTTACAGCTTATGTAAATGCAATTAGAACCCATCTTATCTATAATGCAGCCACAATGGTGGAACGAAGGAAAGTAACAGCCTCTTATTTTGTGCAAATGTATTTTCATAATTTCGTTAGAGCTGATCTTTCCTTACTGCAAAAAATCAAGGCGTGGCTACCTGAAGATTAGGGTGGCTCGTTTTTAAACTTTTTTTTTAAATTCTCTCGGGGTAGTGGGGAAATGGTGCCAATGAGTGAGAAAACGCTCATGACAAAATTTGAGATTTGTAAAAAATTGTCTTCAGCCTCCTCATGGGGCCAAAAATCGAAAAATGGGGTCAAAAACGCATTTTTTTTCAAAAATATTTTTAGTTTGGGTAAATACAATATTGTTTAGATATATCTATAAATAACCTAAAAAAATTGGAGTCATTTGAACTATTTCTTCAGCTTCCTCACAGCTTCAGAAAATTTTTATTTTGCTGAAAATTTTGCATTTTTGTTTGTGGTTACAGAACTACAAACTTCGTCAGTGACGTAAATTCAAATAAAAGACGTCACTTTTTCCTACTAAATTAATCCAATTTCATTAAAAAATGACGCAACAGCTCAGGGAAGGTCTATAAAAAGAAATACAATGACGTTTTATAGCTGGCAAAATGTCTAACGCAATTATGTATCATGTAACCACCCACAAAAATGCGAAAATTTCAGCAAAATGGAAATTTTCGGAAGCTGTGAGGAAGCTGAAGGAATAGTTCAAATGACTCCAATTTTTTTTTTTAGGCTAATTAGATATATCTAAACAATACTGTATCTACCCAAACTAAATATATTTTTGAAAAAAAATGCGTTTTTGACCCTATTTTTCGATTTTTGGGCCCATGAGGAGGCTGAAGACAATTTTTTACGAATCTCAAATTTTGTCATGAGCGTTTTCTCACTCATTGGCACCATTTCCCCACTACCCCGAGAGAATTTTAAAAAAAGTTCAAAAACGAGCCACCCTACTGGAGATGTCATTTTCAATAGGTTTTGAATTTTTTTCAGTAGTTTTTGGAGATTTCATTTTCAGTAGGTTTTTGTCACATTCAGTAGGTTTTTGCAATCGTTGCTGTCTGACTGAAATTTTCAAAAAATCAGATTTTTTAATTTTATTTTCTAACCCACAACAATATGAAAGCTTTTTGTTGCTTTGAGGAAACAGTAAAAATTGAGAAAAGTAAGTAAGTGATAAACAGTCTGACCGAAGTTGTCTGGGTCAAACTGTCTTCGTTTTTCAACCCTTGTGATGTTGAAACTTAGTGTCACCGGGAAAATAAGCAAAAACATAGATTATTAAAATTTTCATTCAGACAGTTGCCAAAGTAGGAAAAATATGGAAAAGCTTTGCAGAATGTAACAAATCAGGCCGTATAAGAGAGCTGCAAAATATTCATTCGCCAAATCTGCAAAATAAATTTGTTTTGTTTTTTGCTGTAGCTTTTGCTGCATGTGCATATAATTATCCAAACCGATGTAGAAGATTCTTCAAACGTAAACATTTACCTGCATTTTACTAGCTGGGGAAAGTTGTCCTCTATTTAGGCGATGAAAATAGGGTAGGTCTACACTAGCCCAAATCTCCAAGAAATGTGGCCAGTTGTAAACAGCCACAATTTTGACCAATCACGTGTTAACCCCATCTGGCATTCGTCCCAAAGATGTTCGAAAATCACGAGACGGGAATTTTTAAGCCTGCCCTAATTAATTAATAATTAATCACGTGTAACAAATTTCCACGTTGCAAGTTGGTAGCTTTTCACCATCATTTAGCGAGTGGTGAATAGTAGATAATTAAAGCTGGTTTATGAAATCGAATCGCGCTTTAAAGGAAATTACAATCTCAATTAATGCACAATATTTTGACTAATTTTTAAATTTCAGTAAAAACGTTTTTCGCAAATATCTTCCAAACCATTGACACTAGACAATAACTGGCACCAAATTCGGCATCAGCGACCTCAAAAACATATAAAAACACTGAATAAGATAGATAAACAAAAAATGTTGTCTTGTGTTATCGTTGATTTTGCAATGATGACGTAATAATGATTCTAAGTAATGTGTACATTGACCTTAAACTACATCTACCACAATCGATTACAGTCAAATCAGGATTGGCTCATCTATTACGTAATAGAAAGCATGCGATGCAACCAAAGTTTACCTCATAAGTTTCGGCATGCCACTTTGGGTCACCTTACTATTCAAATACTGCTGAGATTTCTTGAACAATTCATTCATTTTCTTATTTGAGCAACTGTCCTGATATTTGCCGCAGGAGTCATAGCGGCAATGCAATATGACACAGTACAGTAGTTGAGTAGCATAAGTATTACAATAGTCAATAGTATGTTAATTGAGTTTCAGGCAAAATTTCGGTGGGGGTCCGCAGAATTAATAATTTGTCTAAAGGGGTCCGTGACAACAAAAAGGTTGGGAACCACTGATTTAGAGCATCCATTAATTTTGTAAATATCTTGAACGTCACATCTACAGTGTAGAAACTTATTAGTTATATTTTACTTCATTTGATATAAGTTATAGACTCTCTTGGTTTTCATGCTATTCAATTTTACATGTTACGTTTCTTCATTAGTAATGACGTAGTAATAGATTATATAATTTGTTTCATTGTTTCCATGGTGACGCAACATGCAATTGTTACGTCATAATATCTAAACTTTAAACCTTTGAAGAATTTTTTATTATAATTTTGCTCTTGACAATATCAAACTGAAAATGCTTTAAAAGCGAATCGATATTTGATTACAAAAATGAGGCTGGTACACTGTTTGTTGTGTTGAGCAACAGGACGTGACTAATGATAAGAGACAGTCAACCGCTTCAAGTGGACAGTTTCTTGGGTCGTTCACAAAAAACAGAAAAGTTTTATCAGTCAAAACAACTAAAGTAGGCAGCCTAAACTTGTTATTATTTCATTTAGAATCTACGCTTATAATCTTTCCGTGCAGCATTTTCGTTTATCACTTGACGTTTTTGTTCTAACTTGACCTATGCTTGGGGTCACTCCAAGTTTCTAGCCACTTCATGTTTGTGTTTGGTTCGGCCTCGTTTGCTCTTATAGAACTAATGTATTGACAGAATCAAACAGCATCGGTATTTGTTGCAATTATTACTTTCTGTCGAAATAGGAACAATCAAACCACAAGTTTGCAACACACACGCTTTCATTTTGAATTTGACTACAGCGCAGGTGGAACCACCCGATACCATATTTTTTGGTTAGGCTGAACAACTGTAATTTCATTAAATTATTAGCCTACTGTTGTTTAAACTTTTAGTAAACTTTTGACATTATAAAACTCTAATTAACTACAAACAACGTATAGTAATGTAGCGTCTGCATGGTTAAGTGGTGAGAACGTTTGCGCGACGTTCGCAAAGGACTTCTGTTCGACATCGCTCCAGAGTTAGCGGCTGTTTCTCGGCAAAGACAATTAATTAGGGCCACCATATGTCCTCTTTTAGGAGGATTTGTCCTCTTTTTTCATAAAAAATGAATTGTCCTCCGAGGACACTTGAAAATGCTCAAATGTCCTCTTTTTTGCATTGCTATCATTTTCAACAAGGTTTTGTGACCTTGGCGAAAGCTAAATAAGGCGAAGCAACGATACCAAAAAAGCAAAGTATGTTTTCTGTGAGCTGTGGCAGAAGTAGGCTATCCTTGTTTAAGAAAAGTGTTTATTGACTTTGAGGTTGACAATACATTGCTGACTGTGGATATGGCATATGGTGGATACATTTAATGTTTCTGTGTCAAACGAAGGCAGTGTTAGTACTCGATGACCATGTCAGATGTATTTCTATTGTTCGACTCTTCTGTTGCCTATTTGGATGAATAGACCACTAATTTCATTTTCTGAGTTTACATCCTTTGATTGGATGCTTATTGCTTATGCTGTCTTACACCAAAGAATAGGATAACACTTTTCAGCGGTGTGTGGAAGTATCTGTCAGAGAAAAATGTCGGCATTGATGATGTTAAACTGTTCGATCTATACCAAAGCTAGTGCAAAGGCGTCTTAAACCTGATAGCTAGCTTGCATTAGCTTTGTTTAAATCAGGGGTGGGGAACCTGCGGTCCGCGTGACTGTTCCATGTGGCACGCATCAAAATATGGCCTCTACAACAGCAAAATACGGCAAAATATAGCCTCTACGTCAAAATATGGCCTCTATAACAGCCAAATGTATGTGTCAATCTTATGGAGACATTTAATGCAAGATTTTTGGACATAAAGAGTGAAGAAATGGAGTTAGATATTTTTCCTCTCCTTTCAATGTGGTTGCAACTGATGTGCCTAGTAACTTCCAATATGAAATAGTAGAGCTCCAGAGTGACGGTGCGTTGAAAGCGATGTACCAAAACATTCCACTGCTCAATTTTTATCAACGCTACGTAAATGCTGATGATTTTCCACTTATGCAGAAACATGCTTTGAAATATGTGTCTCTGTTTGGAAGCACCTACCGTTGCGAGCAGTTTTTTTCCAAATTGAATCTAACAAAAAGTCGGTTTCGCTCCAGACTGACTGATAAAAACGTGGAGTTGCAGTTAAGAGTTGCAACATCTTCCGTGTCAGCAGACATCACACGACTCACCAAAAACAAAAACTTTCAGCCATCCCACTAGCTGTGAAAATGAAATAAATCATTGTCTACTTCGCTGCATTTTTTTCTCTGTAAATAAAATTTCGAAATTTTTAGTGGCCCACCTGTGTTACTTCTCATTTTATGTGGCCCGCAATACTAAAAAGGTTTCCCACCCCTGGTTTAAATGATGGCACATTAGAAAATGAACAGAATAGTTCAAATATTGCAGAACTATAGATTTTTTTAAATGAATTGTTAAAAATCGAGCAATTCTTCATTGGCAATAAGCTATGGCTCAAAATGCAATGTAAAACGCATGTTTTTTGTGGAGAAGATCAAATGAACAGCAAAATGTTCATTGACTGAGCCTGACAAATAAACATGTTACGTTTTTTATTTGTCACTTCTGCTACATAGGCCTATAATCATCTAAGAAGATGTAAAAATTGTTTAAACGAAAAAATCTACTGGCATTTTACTTGCTTACCAAACAATGCAAACATGTCCTCTTTTTGGGTGATGAAAATATGGTAGGCCTACAACCCATTAGTGCCCGGTCATTGTTCTAGTCGGAATATTTTTACAAAAAGTTTCATGTAAGGTCCTTATGGGTTGAATCGTCCCATCTCTCTGCTCTGTATCCCCTTCAAGATACTCGAAAGACTTATCTACGCCCGTGTCGAACCGATAATAGACCCTCAGCTCCCTCGGGAACAAGCCGGCTTTCGCCACGGAAGATCAACTTTAGACCAGGTCACTCTGATGACCCAAGACATCGAGGACAGCTTCTCGGCAAAAAAGAAGGCTGGCGCCGTGTTTGTCGATCTCACGGCTGCCTACGACACTGTATGGCACAGCGGCCTTACCTGCAAACTACTCCGTCTCCTTCCTGACAGGCACATGGTCCATATGATTATGGAATTTGTGCAAAACCGCAGCTTTACCCTTTCCACCGGTAGCGGCCGACGAAGTAGACTACGTCGACTCAGGAACGGCGTCCCACAGGGCTCTGTCCTGGCTCCCCTCCTCTTTAACACTTACATCTATGACCTGCCTGACACCATCTCCAGGAAGTATGCTTATGCAGACGATCTGGCTCTCCTGCATCCAGCCGGAGATTGGCAGTCAATGGAGAGGAACCTAAGCCAGGACATGTCAACTATATCAACATATCTCCAGAAATGGAAGCTACAGCTCAGCAAGGCAAAGACAGTGTCGGCGGCCTTCCACCTAAACAACAAGGAAGCAAAACGTGAGATCAACATTACCACCGATGACGAACACCTCCCCTACTGCGCCGAACCCACCTACCTCGGCGTAACCCTGGACAGGTCACTCACGTACCGACGACACGTGGAGTCACTGCGCAAAAACTATCTGTGCGCGTTGCACTTTTGAGGCGGCTGGCGGGTTCCGGTTGGGGAGCTGATGCGAAAACCCTTCGCACAGCTACCTTGGCCCTTGTCCATTCTACCGCTGAGTACTGCGCACCAGTGTGGTGCCGCAGCTCTCACACCCGCCACATTGACACCGCCATCAATGACGCACTACGCACTGTGACTGGATGCCTGCGTCCCACTCCAACGGACTGCCTTCCCATCCTTGCAGGCATCCAACCGCTGAGCTTCGCCGTAAAGGAGCCATGATTTCCCTTGCTCGTCGCGCACTGGACCCCGACCACCTCCTCCACAGTACATTCCAGCGCCTACCTGGAGGACAGCAGCGACTGAAATCAAGACGCCCATTTGTGCCCGCCGCACGACAGCTTCTGAACAACGTTGAAGATCTTGGAATAAGTGCGGCACACTGGACGAACTACACATGGAATATGGAGTGGCAAAACAACACCTCCCGACTCCGTGATTTCCTACCCGACGTCGATCCCCACCCTCCGGGAATGTCCCTCGCAAGACTTGCGTGGGTCCGGCTTAACCGCCTACGAACCGGCGTCGGTCGCTTTCGTTCAGACATGTGCAAATGGGGCCTGGCTCCCTCACCGGGATGCGAGTGTGGCGCCACAGACCAGACAGTAGATCATGTCGTCCATGACTGCCCAATCCATCAACCACCACATGGAGCGCCTGGACTGAAGGCCCTGGATGACGAGACTGTCGAGTGGCTGATGACATCATGCCCAAACATATAGTCCAGAAGAACAGCTCATACGACGAAGAAGATGGGTTGAATATAAATATTCAAAAGAAAATTTTCTGACATCTGTACCAGGAATGCAGAAAATGGTACGTCCCTCTATGGACGCTTGGGCATTCGTACGAAGGCTTGATGTAAAATAAACGAAATTAGCATTTTCCGGTAATGGAATTTTTAAAGTCTTAAAAAGCAATACCACTGCTCTAAGATGCGTTAAAAATGAATTTCTAATAAAAATGCATCGCTTTTTCATTAGATTTATTGAGAAACGAACAAACGAAACTCGATCTACACAGATAATATTACAAATTTCTTTCAGTTATGATACATTTCGAAGCAATCTGGGTGCAGTCGAACATGACACTTACGGCATCTGTAAGACGTTCATTTGTGTTTGCTGACACCTTTTTTGTCCGTCTTGATGATCAGGTGATTGCCCTGGTCCCTTCTGATCTCTTCACGGTAGTGCACGCGTCGATGGCAAGAAAGAAAATGTCTTGTTCCCATTGATCATAATTGTCATTTCTACACATGATCGGATAAAGTCAAGGAGGCTAATCTTTTCCATATCTCTCTCTCCTCCGTGATTGCCACAATTTTTTCTATAAAACCTCCAAGCTTGCACCATACTGATATTTAGAATCCAATTGTACACACCCCTGTACCAGTTGCGGTTTCTTGAGCGGATGGAATAACAAGAAGAGATTGTCCAACAGGTCCACACCTCCCATGTTGTTATTGTAGACCTTGAGTAAGTAAGGCTGATCCATGTCCAATTTCTTTATTGAATCACGAGAGTATCTAAAATTTGATAAAATGATTACCTACTATAACTGAAAGACAGTACCGTGTTCAAGAATCTTTCCACGCAACCATGGTTTGATCATCTCCAAGGTAAAGTTGCTTCATATCTCCCCTCATCATATTATTGGTCTCTTTCTTTGATGGTAAAGATAGATTGTTTATTCGATTTCACCTCATTGTCCCCAAAACACGTATCTCTTTCTTAGGCAAATGATCTATGAAATCCAGGCCCGTGAAAAGATTGTCGCACACAACCTTCGAACCAGGAATCAGTCGAGCACTTTCCACAAGGCCATAAACAACGTTAGGCTCCTGACTCAATCCATACTTGAAGATGTTTGTTTTTGCTCCAGCATAGGGGACACATTGGATTAGCTCTCCAGAGGGGATGCACATAGACCAAATTTTAAACCCGAATCTTGTTGGTTTGCCCTTTATGAATTACTTGAGGGGGTGGGGACCAAAATAATGGATCATTGATTCGTCTACAGCTGCGTACTCAACAAATTTGTCTGCTGTCTCATTCAAAGTCTCAAAAAGAAGGGCAACGTTCCAAAATGGGTCGTCTTTGAGGTGGTTTAAGTTGGAAAAATGGCTACAGCGCATTACCTCATCAAAAAGATTCTTTGACATGGCTCTTCTTGCCATCACATTGCTTGTATCATCTCTCCTCTCCCAATACATCCTGCGTGTGAAAGGGGTGATGTATCTTGCCATAAGCATTATTGTATGACCTGATCTTATTAAGGAATTATCCACCTTTGACTGGAAGGCCAATTGGTTTTGTTGTGCTGCATACCTCTGGGTCTCTCTCACTACTCTGTTCACATAACCATCAGTCAGAGATGAAGAGTTTTATAACATCATTTTCACATTATCAGGATCAATGGGTATATTATCATGGCTTCTCACCTTCAGGAAAAGGAGGAATTTTTTCCCCAGTTGATTTTTGGCTGTAGATTGGATCCTATCTTTGTTTCTGACGCATACAGGTGGTATATTTTCCTCTGTTAACTCTTCTTTACTTGATGATGAGTTAGGAAAGACAGTTTTCAAGGACGGCCCTTCCTTTTTTTTATTTACAAGTGTGACTTTCCAATTAGTTTGGGTAATTCTGTAAACTGTCTCTTGGCAGGTTTGTTGTACGATAATTCTTCTTCCAGGTCATGTAACGCAACGGGCGTTGAGCCACTTTCTTGTGTTGCTAGGACTTTCTTTACGTTTCTTCTTGGGTTCCAACGCAATGGGTTGGCTTTGGATGGTCCGGGTAGTGGCTCTGTCTCATCGTTATCAAATGTAGGCCTCTCCTTATCTTTAACGAAATCCATGTCCTGAGTAGCCTATCTTCATTGTGATGAATCACTATTTCGCCTTTTTGGTTCAGGATTCCTTTTCCAACATTGTTAACGTTTTTGACACCCTCATCTTCATTTGTACTGTCCTCATCGCTCACGTTGCCGGATTCATAAGTAGGAAAAAATAGAATACCTGTGGGCTCCTTGGGTGGAGCCTCTTCCAAAATTTCTTGAACAGTGAAACGAATTTTCCTATAAAAAGTTCAAAAATTTAATTATACATGAACTTCTTTTAAAAATAAAGATAAATTAAAGATACATGAACATTTATAACAAGACCTCAATTTACAATACAAAAACAGTGAAAGCACCTACTCCTAGATTCTAAAGCACCACCGTCCGCGTACGAAAGTGATGACCTAACCTACTACCCCAACTAAAACGCCCAGTTTTGCAAATTGAATACCAGCGCGTTACAAATAACGTTCGTTTTCGCCCAAACATGAAAACATACGAAATCTTATAGCATTAGGCGAACCTGTCTATATGTCTACAGTTGACACAAAGCGTCCGCGCCAGTGCCCAAGCGTTCCTACAACGCCTCATCTAACTTCTAACTTATATTCAGAAAAAATAATAAGAGAAAAATAAAATATTTCGCTTTGGGCACATAGCTATACATATTAATGAATTTATCAAAACACAAAGTTGATTAAAAACAATGTTATATACCTCGATTTTCCAGGTCACAGTTCGTGTACCATGTGCTGGCTCCATATTTCACAAAAGGTCCACATTGAACGTTGCATAGTGAACACTAAGACTTATTTACGAAAATGCTCTTGCGCTGTTTCCATAGCTATAATGTTATTCTAACCCAAGAAAAAAAAAGTTGAAAAAAAATCAGCAATCTGAAGAGAGCAATTTGGAATCTAAAATACCAACTTTTCACGTCCCTGTATGGACGCGCGGGCACTAATGGGTTAATGGCATGCTAGAATAAGTGTAACAGCTGACTCGACGAATAGGCTATATTTGTCTTCGCTGCTTCCTGTTGTGTTGCATTTGTGATCGCAGTGAAAGCTACCTTTTCTATAGTTTATAGGACCCCCATGTCAACGTTACTGGGTAGCCTATATGAAACTGGGTAGGCTAAACAAACAAAATATTAAAATCCTTTTGTGGTCAAAAAAAAAAATTTGAACGTAGTTTTAATTTCAAAGCTAAAGTAATCACTAAACTTATACGCAAATCCGGTTTTTATTTGATGAGTTTTGGTAAATGCAAAGTGTATGCCCATACGTCTTCATCAATAGGTTAAACCGTTGGGCTATTAACCCTATCTTAATACGAGCTGTTTTCGTGCGCGGAAAGCAAGTCACGGGCTATCTTAACCCCGTGCTAATTAATCGCCAATAACGGGAGCTATAAAAATCACAGAGCCAAAATCTCTTACAAGATAATAGCCATGTCTTTGAAGGTCTCTAGTTTAAACTGAGGGAGGAGATCTGCCTGACTACCTATTAAAATATTGAGACTGTTGACCGATCCTGTGATACTTAGACAGTGAAGATAATAGCCATGTGTATTTTGCGTATAGAAGTTAAGCTTTTACCCAACAAATTTATTGAAATAAAGTGTTTGTGTTGAATAGATGTCAGAAAGTCGGTTTTTATTTTAATTTCCCAAAAATAGCTTCAAAATTGAAATTTTTGAATTATAACATAAAGTAATGCTAAACTAAACAAAAAATTACTTTTGCTCATAAATATAAGGCATTTTTGGGAGATTTTACATTCCAAAGTAATTGCACTAACATTTATATTGCACTTACATTAAATTATGTATACCTAACATTCCACGAAAATGTCTAGTCACCTGAGACGAAATACTTATTGTGAAGGGCAGAAAGGTAGAAAAATGACTAGTGTAAAATTAGAAAATTCGCAAAGAACATAAACTAAAAGTCAAGAAATTTCATATTTCTAGCATATTTCTTTCTGAGAAATATTTCACTGCAAGAGAGTGGCGTCCTCATAAAACCCCGTGTTGTTACAGATAGGGTTCAGCCCAAAATAGCGGCCAAAACAAGGTATATGGTAACAATAAATGTTTGTCAGCATCTGATTGTAGCAAGAATTGACAGCGATAGACACCGGTGTTTCGTGGTCTGTAGCTCCTGCGAACTTTACATATGTCATTTCTACGTTCTATAATATGCACAGTAAAAAGGGAGACCCCATAGTTGCATCGGGGCACCAACGCACAAAGTTAGGCTACGGCCTTGATTGAATGACAGTCCAGCTCAATAAAACTACGGAAAATGCTTCCTCTACAGCTGTGATAGCCTACCTTAAAGGTAATTTTATAACCATTATCTATTTTGTTATTCAAAGTTTGTTTAATTGGGCTAAATAAACGAGCTTGGTGAATGGCATTTTTAAAGTTATGTCCCTTCAACAAGGATTATTAGCCTACTCCAGTTGATTCATATTCAGTGCAAGTAGGGCATGAGTGATACATTGTTTTCACAAGTAAGGCAAAATAAGGCTTACAAACGGAAACCCACTTAGCCTAGGCTACTTATTGTAACAAATAAGACAATAATTTCCACTTATTATTATGAAGACACAGCAATGCAGAAAGGAATTATGAGTCTATCAGAATAGTAGACCAACAGAATTTTGCTTCCACACCAACATAGTAACACACTACCACCAGTTCTTTCAAGCGCCATAGCTGATGCGCAGTTACTAGAGTCCACTAATAAGTGGCTTATTGTTGTATCACTTGGCCTGTTTTTCTTGTAAAAGTAACTTGAATAAACTACAACAGTCAGTTTCTTGTGTTTTAACGTTAATGGATGCCACGTTTTTACGAAGATTCTAATAACTGGTAAACACGTATTCACAAGCAATTTTGTCCTTGTTAATGAAGCAACCATGGTGATGTTTTCCACGAAACGCTTCGTTGCACAGAGCTGCGGGAAAGGTTTATTTACCAGCATTGCCGAAAGCCAACCTGTGGAAAATGTGGTAGCCTACTGGTAATTGGAAAATTATCAGGTGCAAGGAATGTGCCTCGCAGCAAGAATAGGCTAACTGTAAAGACAATTTCAACAACACGGCAATTTTAGTTTTTTGTTGCTTAGTTTGAAACGCAATACACTACTACTGCTCATATCTGGTCATATCTGCTCATATCTGCTCATATCTGCTCATATCTGCTCATATCTGGTCATATCTGCTCATATCTGCTCATATCTGCTCATATCTGCTCATATCTGCTCATATCTGCTCATATCTGCTCATATCTGCTCATATCTGCTCATATCTGCTCATATTTGCTCATATCTGCTTAAATAAGTGTTCTACACGCGATCTAGAGTGATGTTATTCCTCTAATAGTATAGGTGTCCATTTCGAAACCTTCCATTGTTAACGGTGCAAACTTGTTTCCGTCGTTCTAATGTTTAACCCTGTCTTAATACGAGCTGTTTTCGTACGCGGAAAGCACGTCACGGGCTATCTTTGCCCCGTTCTAATTAATCGCTAATAACGGGAGCTACGAAAATCACAGAGCCAAAATATATTATAAGATAATAGCCATGTGTAGGATTGTGCGTACAGAAATTAATTTTTTTCCAACAAATTTATTGAAATAAAGTGTTTGGGATAAACAAAAATCGTCAGAAAGTCTGTTTATATTCTGGTTTCCCGAAAATAGCTTTAAAATTGACCATTCGAATGCATATTTTTGAATTATAACATAGAACAATGCTACACTAAACATTATAGCACTAGCTATAATGTAGGCCACTGTCCATAGGTACTTTTAACCCATTTACGCCGGTGTCCTTTTAACACTAGAATTTCCGGGATTTTTTACACCCTAGAATTACCACGGTGTCCTATAGGACACCTTCAGTAATGCAGCATTTTTCTGTCTAACTGCTAGGGTTTTAACTATTATTATGCATTATAAATGAAAGCAGTTTCCTCCGAAACGCATTTGCATGCAACTTGTATTGTTGAAAACCTATTTTGAACAAAAAAGCAAAAGAAATAAGCACTTTATGGGACACGGTTTAGCAATCTTAGACTAGCCTACAGATGTAAAACAAACATAAATGAGTACACTTGTGACCAACCATATATATAATGCATCACAGTATCATTTGGCACACCCGCTGAGTTTCACAAAAACAACTTTTGAATCGTTTTGCGAACACTTTCCACGGGTAGGATTCTGACACTTGGAACACAGAAATGTCATTGCATTGTTACAGCCTCTTCTATAGCATTTCCTGCGTTTTCTTGACCCAGGTGTCATGACAATAGTTGTGTTGTTTTGTAGTTGGTGGTACAAACATTCAATGAGCTCGAGTATAAAGTCTCTTCGTGATATACGGTTTCCAGTCGACTTTATAAAAAGGACACATGCGTTGATTGCCGCTATATCGAGATCGAGGATGTTACCCCATACAGCTAATGGCCACCTCCTCGAAACTGATCGCGTACTTTACAAACGAGCCATTTGATCAAAAACGTCGACGCCGACTTTGTTCTCATTGTAGAAACCGTTCACACATGGATTTTGGGCAGCCGTGGTGGTGTCCACATCTGGCGTAGACTGTTGTTTAGCTTTTGGTTAGTATTTTATATACCGTAGGTACTATAGTGTGTGAAATGTAAATTTAAAAACCTTGCTGTGGCTGTGTTACAAATCAAAGACTTGCTGTTGCGTAATAATGAGTTAGTTTCGACATGCAGCTATTGATAGCAAAAGAGATTTAGATTTAAAATAAGGTTATTAAGCCAATACAGTGCAAAATGTTTTCTGATGTCCTATAGGACACCGTGGTAATTGTAGGGTGTAAAATCAACAATGCAGTGTAATTTCTTGAAAAAATATTCTTGGAATTCCGGCAACACGGTAACATTATGTCAACTAAATTTTGTTAAAAGTCAAGAAATTTCAGAAAAAAAGCTCTTAATCCGAAGCGGCAATTGCAGATTAAAGAAGACCCGGTGTCCTATAGGACACCTTGGTAATTCTAGTGTTCAAAGGACATCGTTTTGAATGCATCAGTATTGCATCATCTTATTTTGATTGAATCATTTTGGACTTGCTAGTAGTTGTTTAGGGTCTGTTTTGGAATTTGTTGATAAATATTTGAGAACAACGTACTTTTTCTGGATTTTGTAAAAGTTTGAAGATTGTTGAAAAATGAGAAGAGCCGGAAGAAGTGAAGTGAGGAGGAACATGCATGTTTTATTGCCTATTGGTAATAGATATGAATTATGTCTCTTCATATTTTGACACTCAATAATATTGTGCTTCCTACTACACTCTAATTTGTGTAAGGTTTTGCTTCTTTTGTTTGTTTATTTTGCTTCATATTTGTTGTTGCCTTTTAAAAGGACACCGGCCACATGGCCAATTTTTTTTGGTTGTTTGTAACAATGTCAAAGGATATTAAGCATTGTATAAAAGCAGCACATTGTGCCTATGGAAGACTTAACCATCGTGTTTTCAACAACCATGCTATATCTATCCGCACAAAAATTATGGTCCTCCGGGCAGTCGTTATATCCACCCTTCTCCATGCTTGTGAAACCTGGACATTATACCGCCGTGACATCAAACGTCTTGAAAATTTCCAGCCGAGGAAACTAGGCCAAATGCTAGGTACTCGTTGGGAAGATTGTCTCACCAAAGATGCAATCCTTGATCGCGCTAGGTGCCCAGTTCAGAAGCCACCATATTGCAACACCACCTTGGCTGGACAGGACATGTCATGTGAATGGACCCAACGAGGCTTCTACGAATAATGCTTTATGGTGAACTAGAGACAGGAAAAAGACCCACCGGAAGACCAAAAATGAGATACGAAGATCAGATGAAAGTCTCTCTCAACCATGCAAACATTGATCTGGATTTATGGGAAAAAATTGCTAGTGACAGATCACTCTGGAGAAAAAGATCTAGGGGAGGCACGGAAATGTTTGAAAAAAAGGATACAAAAAGCCCAAGAAAAACGAAACACTAGAAAAGCTAAAACAACCACGTCCCTCCCTCCATACAATTCATACCCTCAATACAATGTGACTTTTTCCCACGTCTTTTCCATGATAGACTGGCCTCTAAAGCCATATATGACATCACTATCCAAAGCCAAATTCGATTTGATGACGAAACCAATGCTCGGACACGAGCTGGAGCCGACAACTGTCAGTGGCGTATAGCTATGGTTTGTACCGCCCGAGGCGGATCATGATTTTTTCACTCTTGAACGCCTGAAGTAGGAGCCAGCAAATAGAATTCGAGCCAAATTCGTTTCAAAAAAGATTTTTACTATGTTTTTTCGTTTACGTTTAAAAATTCTGCCGCCACAAGCTTCTGACCGGGGGGGGGGGGACTGCCTACTGGGGGGAGAGCACGCTTCCACTAGCTACGCCGATGGTTACCGTCAATATAATATGTTCATACAATAACTTTGAAACGTCCTTCAAGAAAGATCTGACAAATTTCAACGGAAACAAACACCTGCTTCTGTTAAGATATCGCGAGGTTTATATTAGACCATGTGGCCGGTGTCCTTTTAAAAGGCAAACAAATAAATGCATCAAAAAAGCAAAAATCATCAGATTTTTTTTAACTAATTAAAAAGTTATGACAATACAACTTGGTGGCTGAAATATCAGCTAAAAAGAGCAATGGGAACTTGTGGCGGCTTTTAATGGGTGCATAATGTCTTTTTAGACATTATTTGAAAAAAATTAAAAAGAGTCAACATTCATGTAAATTTCACTTTGTGTGGTGCTACATGTACTTGAGAGGTAACTGTTATTTATATTATTCACTTTTTGATTTATTCGTATCAGTTTGTATCCTCTGTGGATCCTTCTCTTGTAATATGGGCTAAACCTATACATGTTTGCTAGTACACCACTTCGTTTTTTTTTAATTAAGTTATGGTAAGTTAGGCTATATAAGTTGTCTGTTTTTCCATTATAAATTAACACATCCAGATATATTGTAAAATGCAGCTGTGTTATTGTGAAGGTATTGGCATGTTGATTTCTATACAGTACACAGGTCAAGTTTGGGTTAGAGAAAATAGTAGACAAACGTAAAACATCACGTAGTCGAGAATTGCTCAGCTTTGATCTCGAGCTGTATGTTTTTTGGTTCGCTGATTTCCAAAATGGCGGTAAAATGTTTGTAATGTCCATGTTTCTGTCACTAATTATAATTTTATGAAAACATGATTTCAAGTTAATATGTCCTACATATAGCTGTTACATGCCTTAAAATTTGCGTACTTCATCTAACAAAAACCCACAATAAATAGACAGTAAAAGAAACAGTATGGACACCTAATCAAAAATGCACACTGGAAAGAGTTTTATGTTTGTATGTTGTGACAACCTCACGTAACAAACATAAATGTAATCTTCCGTCATGACTTCATCCCACCTCCCTTGGAGCGTTTTTCCATAAATAAAATGCCTGAATGAAATTGTTCACCATGAATTGAAATTGTTCACCATGCTCCTCGCATCTCCAAAACACATTTGTAATAGTGCACCAATGTAATATCATTATTTATAGATTCTCCTAGAAGTTGACTTTACCTTGTTGATGTATTGTTGTTAACAATAAAATCTTAGACGATCATAGTAACACATTAACCATTGAATTAACCATTAAAAAACCATTGTTTTGTGGTTGTCGTAAGTAATAATGGTCGCCAGTTTTTTTCCAGGCTTGATGCTTGTCAAGTAAATGCCCAAGTCAAGTGCGAATATGCCTAACTCCCACAATATGATTTAGGCAGATCAGCAAAAAGTACTTTAGAGAGTGTGAAGCGTCTCGAGCATTTTTCCAGGCATCACTAAAGTTAACCGTTTCTGTCACTGCTTCCTTTTGGCGGCAAGAGTTACTGGCCGAGACCATCAGGTCTACGTCTCTCTTATTGCTAATTACTCCGTCGGCTTATATCAAATAACAACGGGAAAAAGTATGCGGTTGGTCAAAAGCCTTATCTATCACTTCAATCAATTTATTGCGCAAAACACATTCGTGATTGTGTATTTTAGGTAGAAAAGGTGATAAAGACTCGGTTTTTGACCTATTTTCGTCATTTCTTGATCAAATTTCTCAGTTGACATTTTATTTTGAAAGTCTTCCTACATTGAACACAGAATTTCATCAATTTTGTTTTTCCGTTTCTGTGCAAACAGTATTCCATGCACTTTTTGCACTACAAAGCAATTTGCACAAATATCAAATTACCTTCCTAATTATTGTCTGCCAGCAAAGAATGACTCATATCGCGTCAGAGACTGACTCTCTACCCAGACAGAAAAATCGACGTTGAATCAATGTAAAAATGACGGATTATTGCTGTCTGGGTGATGAATGGAATCTTAGGGCCATCAAAATGAAACCGCACGCTAATAGTAACCCTGTCAATTAAGCTATTGAATATCATCAAATTTCTTGCATTTCATAACTGGCTGTGACAAAAGGTTTATTGTGAACTTCACAATTATCCGAAACCAACATAATTGGGAGTAAAAGTTGGGGCAAGAAAATAAAGTAAAAGTCAAGAACTCTCAGGATTCTAGCGTCACTGCTTCTATGTGAAATTGTTGAATTAGCAGAGGGCGAGACCCTATAGGGTGTACACCAGTGACAGGTACGGTTAAAACCAGTGACTTGGTCTGAAAATCTCAGAATAGTCAAAAAGTGAGTTAGGCAGTTTTGTTGTCAGGGTAGCGTTATGTAAATGCAAATAGAACACATTTTATCTATAATGTAGCCACAATGGTGGAACGAAGAAAAGAAACAGTCTTTTAGTTGTCCGGGTTTAATATCTTAGATCGGTTGTCCACAATTTCAATGATATATTGTGCAAGTACTTTCATAATTTCGTTAGAGCTGATCTTTGCTTACTGAAAAAAATCAAGTTGTGGCTACCTGGAGATGCTGCCTGATTTTGTCACGTTTAGTAGGTTTTTGCGATCGTTGTTGTCTGACTGAAATTTTCTAAAAATCAGATTTTTTAAAAAGAATTTCTGACCCGTAACAATATGACTACTCTTCCAAGAAAACTATGATGACACACAACAAAAGATTGAACACTAAAGCTGTGAAGATACTTCAGGCGTCAAATGCTGGAAGTGTCTCAGCCGGTAGGGACCGACGTGCGCGGAGCAAGGCGTCACCCGATCGTCATTCAGCGACTGCCCGCACCGACCAAAGAATCAAAATAGCAACGTGGAATGTCAGAACCCTCGCAAAACCTGGACGATTAGAAAACCTACTCCAAGAACAGAAGCGCATGGGTATTTCCATTATGGGAATAAGTGAAATGCGTTGGAAAGGAGCTGGTAAGAGCATTCGGGATGGATACACCATCATTCATTCCGGCGGTAAAAAGGCCATGTACGGAATTGGTATGATCATTGACCAAGCAATAGCAAAGTGCATTGCGGGATACTGGGAACTTTCTGACTGTATCTTACTCGTTAAATTAAATGCAAAGCCCTTCAATCTATCAATTATACAGGTGTATGCACCAACATCATCAGCAGAACCGAAAGTTCTTGAAGAATTCTATCGCCAACTAGACACCGCCAAACAACATTGTAAAAAACGAAAAATTACGATCGTTATGGGCGATATGAATGCCAAAGTAGGCGAAGGACGATACGGAGATGTTATCGGGCCGTATGGCCTTGGTATCATGAATGAACCTGGCGAAACCTGGGCAAATTGGTGCAATGCGAACGAACAGACTGTAATGAACACATGGTTCCGTAATCACCCGAGAAGACTTTGGACATGGAAAAGCCCCGCAGGCAATATCAAAAATCAAATTGACTATGTCACTATAAACAAGCGTTTCAGAAGCGCTATCTCGAACTGTCGAGCGCACCCGGGTGCAGATTGTAACAGCGACCACAACCCCGTGGTAGCCACGCTCCGGGTAAAACTACGCAAGAACTCAATAAACAAACAACAAAACTCTCCAAAATTAGACTACGAGCAGTTATTGTCAAACTCCCAATTACAATCCGACTACAACGTAGAGGTCAAGATCAGGTACGCTGCCCTGTGTGACTCAACTACGAATAAAGAAAGCTCTGACGACTTGTCTTCAAAATGGACAGCTCTTCGTACCGCCATCACAGAATCGGCCAAAGCAGTTATACCGCACAAAACAAAAGCTGCCAATCAAGTATGGATGACCGACGAAGTTCTAAAGCTCATGGATAAGAGAAGAGAATCGAAGAAAGATCTGAGAAATTTCAACTCACTAAATAAGGAAATCAAAACTCGATGTAAGCAACTGAAAGAACGATGGTGGAACCAACAGTGTGGCGAGATTGAGCGTAGACCATCCATTGCTCACATCCAAGTGAAGAAGATGCAAAAGAACTCTGTGCACTCCTGCACAGGCTGCATCAAAGCCAAGAACGGTAACATCTTGCTGGAGAAGGATGAAATCCTCGAGAGATGGGCTGAATATATCAAAGACTTGTTCGACGATGCTCGTGGAAACAAACCTGCGATATCGAAAGAGATGGATGGACCACCGATTCTAGAAAGTGAAATACGTCACGCTATAAAGAAAGCCAAATTGAAAAAAGCTCCAGGTCCTGACGCTGTGCATACAGAAACCCTTAAGGTTTTAGACGATTTTGGAATAAAAAAGTTGACTGAAATCGCGAATGAGATTTATGACAGCGGAAAAATTCCGGAGGACCTATTACAATCGATCGTCATCACATTACCGAAGAAACCCGGGGCGATTGATTGCGAACTACACCGCACAATCAGTCTAATGAGTCATATCACCAAAATTTTTCTGACAGTTTTACTCCATCGACTACGCAGATGCATCAATCCCGAAATCTCAGATGTGCAGTGCGGATTTGTGAAAGACAAAGGAACTAGAAACGCCACATTCCTAATCAGAACACTTGCTGAGAGGTCGATAGAACACAGGGAAGACCTGTACCTCTGCTTTATGGACTACAGCAAAGCTTTCGACCGCGTTAGACATGAGCCACTCATGGAGATGCTTGACAGCTTAGACACAGATGGTAAAGACCTTCGACTTCTCAGAAATCTCTACTGGGATCAATCAGCAGCAGTCCGGATAGATGGCGAGCTGAGCAAGTGGACACAAATTTGGAGAGGTGTTAGACAGGGGTGCGTAGTTTCACCTGATCTTTTCTCACTCTACGGCGAAATGATCTTACGACATCTAGATGACGAAGAAGGCGTCTCTGTAGGCGGACAACACTTGAACAACATCAGATACGCAGACGACACAGTACTAATCGCCACATCAAACTCCAGTTTACAAAATTTACTCAACATAGTCATTAAGCAAAGTGAGAACCTTGGACTTAATTTGAACGCAACAAAAACCTTCTGCATGACCATCTCATCAAAAGAAATAACTCCAGTATGCACTATCAAATTACAAAATACAACAGTCTCACAAGTAAATAGTTTCAACTATCTGGGTTCTATGGTCACTTCGAATGGTCGATGCTGGAGCGACGTAAAATCGATAATTGCACAATCCAAACAAGCTTTCATCAAAATGGACAAAATACTGAAATCTAATTCAATCTCTCTAAACACTAGAATAAGAATTTTACATGTGTACATTTGGTCAGTTCTGCTATATGGCTGTGAATCCTGGACTGTAGGCTATGCCCGAAGATAGAGAAGAAGATCAACAGTGCTGAAATTTGGTTCATTCGTAGAATGATGGGAATTAACTGGATGGATAAAATCACTAACGAAGAAGTGTGGAGACGCTCTGGGTGCACCCCTGGCGTCCTCATCACAACCATCAAAAAAAGGCAAATGACATTTATCGGGCATGTCTACCGCAAACGTGGAATTGAACACTCGGCAATGATGGGGCGATTTCCTGGTCAGAGGCACCGGGGACGTCCACGTTTGAAAATCTTCAAAAATCTTTCAACATGGACAAACCAAAATTTTGAAAACCTAATTAGAAGTATGGACAATCGATCGTTGTGGAGACTCACGGTAGCCGACGCCTTATTCAGGCATGGCAGATGATGAAGATGAACAATATGAGAGCTTTTTGTTGCCTTGAGGAAGCAGTAAAATTGAGAAATAGTAAGCAAGTGATAAACAGTCTGACCGAAGTTGTCTGGGTCAAACTGTCTTCGTTTTTCAACCCTTGTGATGTTGAAACTTAGTGTCACCTGGAAAAATAATAAAAACTTATGATTATTAAAGTTTTTATTCAGACAGTTGCCAAAGTAGGAAAAATATGGAAAATCCTTGCAGAATGTAACAAATCAGGCCGTATAAGAGTGCTGCAAAATATTTATTGGCCAAATCTGCAAAATAAAATTATCTCTTTTGCTGTAACTTTTGCTGCATATGCCTATAATTATCCAAACTGATGTAGAAGATTCTTCAAACGTAAACTTCTACTTGCATTTTACTAACTGGCGAAAGTTGTCCTCTTTTTAGGCGATGAAAATAGGGTAGACCTACACTAGCCCAACTCTCCAAGAAATGTGGCTAGTTGGAAACACCCACAATTTCGACCAATCACGTCTAAAAACTTGCACGTTGCCAGTTTGTAGCCTTTCAATTTTGACCAATCACGTGTTAACTCATCTGGCATTTTTTTCAAAGATGTTCGAAAAGCACGAGATGGGAATTGTTAAGCCTGCCCTAATTAATTAATAATTAATCACGTGTAAAAAGTTTCCACGTTGCAAGTTGGTAGCTTTTCACCATCATTTAGCGAGTGGTGAATAATAGATAATTAAAGCTGGTTTGTGGTATCGAATCGTACTTTAAAGGAATTTATAATCTCAATTAATGCACAATATTTTGACTAATTTTTAAATATCAGTAAAAACGTTTTGATTAACTTCAGCTGACTTTTTAACTTGAAGCATTGCGCATCATAAATCTGAAGAAACACAAGGGATTTAGCAACTTAAAATTTCACTACAATATTGAAAGACTGACGAGAGTAGCATTTGTTTGGATCCGAGTGAAATTTGCCTTGCGTTCAATTCAATAAGGCAAAAACTTGTAGTTAGCATAGGAATCTCAATTCATAGTAATACCAGTACAGCACCAACAAACCAATGAAAGGCCAAACATGTTACCAGTCAATTTGTTGTTCATTAGAAATGTTCCAGTCCCAAACAAGGAAATAACGCAATAAAAGTTTGTTTTAACTTCACAAAAACAAAAGTCAAAATAATTCCTGATTGGCATGTTAGGAAGTAAATAGATTGTGCATTCTAGTGTTCAGCTGACATTGTGGTTAGTCTCCATTGTTTTCGATTATGACGTTTCAAACAAGTGAAAGTGTATACCTTTGTTTTGTTGAGTATTCCAACGTTTGATATCTCATTAATTATATGTCGCTTATTATTTATTCTTCTTTATTATGAAGCTGAAACAAATCGATTACAATGTAAAATCACGTGATCACGCGTTTCGGATGACGTCATTGCTTTGGTTATCATTGAAAAACGAATGCTTTTAATTGTAGTTCAGTTGAGTACCTTTCTTCTTTATGAAACCAAATTGCGATATTTGAGTGAAATATCGAAATTCAAGTAAAGAGTAAAATTTCGAATTTGAGAAAAAGAATTTAAGTTGAAAGTTATTTGATAATAATGAAAACGTGAAAAGTTAATTATGCAGTTTACAATAAAACTATAGAACTATCTGAGGAGAAAAGATTAGTTTAGGCTATATTTGATAATAAAATGAAACGAATGAACTTCACTGTGTGTTTGTATTACAGAGGAATCACCTTATTGCGACTATTGGAATTGCAGTGGGAATGTTGGTCAACCAAACCCACAACTACAAGGCAAATGTGGTCGTCGTTGCGGGCCACCTATCTACAATGCCTGCGATAAAGTGGAAGGCTGCGACGATAAAAGTGATGAAATGTTTTGTCTTCTGAAGCATTGTGACGAAAACGATCCTTCATCACCAATTTATCACGATCATTGCGCGGGAGACAGGTGAATGGAATTGAATTGTGTGTAAAAAATTGATGTTTTATTATTATAAACAAACAATAGCATTTATTGCGTCACATGCACTGCATTGCATTGTAGGTGAAGTCAAAGTTGCCAGTTTCGCAGTTTTCCAGCGGTTTTTGTGCTAGTTTCGTTTCGGAGTTGTGGGAAATTTTCAGCAGTCGCGGGTTGTGGTTTTTTGTGCTAGTGTTTTTATATTGCGTATGTTTTCATTGAAAGTGGTGTGCTTACATTTCACGACGTCATGGGCAAAGCTAATTTCATGCAAAGCTATTATTCTGAGTGATGCAATTTTTTTGCTTCGCGCGTAGTCATGCGCATAACGACAAAAATCACACCGTTCACTGAGCATTGATTGCCTTACTCAGTGTGTCTATAACAATAAATAGTCTTTGTAAAGTAGGCTACTCAAAATTTTGATGTATTGCTAAAAAAAGTTCACAAATTTAAAATCTTCAAATTCTTCCTGACATACTTTCTACACTTCCTCTACACTTCCTCAACTACACTTCCTTATTCCTTATATATTGAGGAAATTTAAAATCTTTGGCCTAGTTTAATTTTGCATTTGTTTAGGATATTGTAGTAGTGTAGTTATAAATAAACAAATTTAGAATAGTTGTAGAAGCTTTGGCGTACGTTGGGCAGTAGGCAGAGCAAGGGGGTTAAATGTAGCAACGTTTTTAACAAAGTTCGAATGTTAATTGAATGTTTGTAAATCTTTTTAATGACAATGGTCTGGCAGAACATTGACTGGTTTGATGGCAAATATGACGTCAATATTAATGATAATCAAAAATATCAAAGTTGATGCGCATAACATGATAAACTTGTTAATTTTAAAGGCTGTAAGGTTTAAAAATTTATCGGACTGAAAAAGCATTTTTGAGACCTTGATCCTGGCAGTTTTACATGCTTATGGAGACTTTGAACCACAGACTCAGGCTCGGTCACCGAGATTGACAGAATGAAGTTTCCGATTGTTATTGAAGTGTTGTCTGTAAATTATTCCACCCACTTGGTGCCTCTGAATAGAGAGCAGTCCTTGAAATGCGTTGCTCAAGTGCATATCCTGAGATTCGAACCAGCACCACTTGATCTTAAGCAGATTCTTCGTGTGTGAAGTCAAATGCTTAACCAACTGAGCTGTCATTTTGAATTCGAAATTTGTGAAAATCAGCAAATAATCCTTCGTTTGAACTATTTTATGATGAAGAGATTGGGCTATTTTTAGGTTAGTTTTTGATGGCATTTGGGCTTGATATTTCAAAAAATTTGCCAACCTTGGGTGAGTTACAAGTCAATTATTATCAGTGGAAAACAAAATTCATGAGAGAATTCCTTATAATGACGAGTGAAACAGAAAGCTCTCATGTAAAGTTTCAATTCATGTAACTTTTCTACTTCCATGATAGAACTAAGCGAACGATTGCAGACAGGTGAATGGATTAGTAATTGAATGGTTGTCTAAAAACTTGTGGTTTCATATTAATAAACAAACAATAGCATTTATAGCGCCACATCCACGGCCATAGTGGAAGCTGAGTCTGCTATAGCGCGTTTTGTATGAAGGATTGTATACCAACAATACTGTAAATGTTGAGAACGCAAAGCTCTGGCAGGTTTATCGCGTATTTTTATCCTTTACGTCCAATTATTTTTTTGGCCAATAAAAAAACTTTTTTTAGGTTTACCCTAAGCTAAACCTACCTTGTTTATGAATAAGGTGCTGAATCACTTTTAACTTAATCTATGGTATCAAACAACCACAAAGACAATACCAAACTATGCAATATAGAAACAACTCTTTTACATAAATTTCGGCAAGATAGATTGCTTATTGCAGTTGCTGTGACGTCACACAAAACCAAAATCACTCAAAAAACACAGACCCCAACCATAACCCGTTTGTAAGAATCCCTCCAGTCAATAAAACCTAGCCTAATATTGTACTTAAATTAAAAATTCAACCAAATTTAACTGAAAATACTATAAAACTTTGTTCACCAGATTAAATGTTTTGAAGACTATAACTTACCTAGATACTTCTCCATGAGTTCCAAAAGAAGGTCAACTTGAGCAAAATTATATGCATCTGAAAACCAAACTTCAACATTTTTTTTTGCTGTTTTTGATGGAAACTTAAAAAAAATAATGTTTTGTTTGTTTTGAGTATTTTGGTAGCAAACGTTTACTAATTATTGGCCTTCGTTTCGTGCGGACAACAAATTCTTCACGGACAGGCACCGGGCTGCGGCCTGGTGGTTGCCGACCCCTGTATAAAGTAGCGCTAAGGATTGCATACGCTCGAAAACCACACACTGTTGGTGAAATATTAGTGAAAACTGTTTGTGAATTTGCACATTCCAGGCTTATAAAACCAAGATTTGACTTGGTAATATCACTTTTTCTTCGTTTGAAACGTGTGAACCGGTACGCCGAATGACAATCAGACCTCAGCCAGTACGCGGTATTATAAAGTTCGAGAAGCACTGGAGTAGGCTACAATATTTGCTGAATTTGTGCTGAAGACATATACCGTAGCGACCAAAGTAAGCGATTGAATCACCAGGGGCCACACATACTATGTTCTTTGTAGGAACACGAATATTTGTGATTCGGAAATGTGGTATACTATGGTCTTCGCTACAAACAAAACTTACGAATATTCGAACGATTATTTTCTTTTGTTTGTACGAAGATATTTTTGTTCGTGCAAAAATTGATTTGTTTGTACAAAGATATTTGCTATATTTTTTTTATATATATTTGTTACGAACGGTCAAGACCATTCGCAACTTTCACGAAGTATTTTACACGTAAAGTTAAGCTAGATCCAAACATTCTTGCTTAACTTTATTGCAGGTTTTAGGGCAGTGGTTCCCAACCTTTTTTGGTGTCGGGGCCGAATTTCAAACTTCAGAGTACGTATGGAGCCGCATGAAAACACTCAAGTAATTAACGTGTGCTTTAGCGGATAGCCTATGTGTGCTTTAAGCGTGCTCTGTGCTAATTGGTATTGGTTGCAAATTATTGGGCTTGTCTTTGTGTTGATTTGCCTGTTTTGGGCTTGTTTCTTAGATTCACTTTCTTGTTTTCAAAAAAACAACCTGACATCACTGTGTAAGCTGTAAAATGAAAATTTCACTGACAATGCAACCTCTACGACACAACGACAATACAGTTTGTAAATAATTTTGACTTCGCAAACAATTTTGATAAGTCATAAAATAATCGCCCTAGTTACCTATTATAAATAGATTTTTTATATTTTTTTGTGGGATTTTCAGGGGTCAACGAGAGCCGCGGTTGGGAATCACTGTTTTAGGGTATGAAAGCAGGAAAGATTTATTAACATATTTGCAATTGCATTTTATAGGCCTACTCTGTTTTTTTTTCTTTGGTTAAAGATATTACGATTTAGAAATAAGCAGAAGTTAAATGTTCGTAATTTTGAGAAACAAGTCTAACCAGTAATCCATTCTTAATTAGAAAAATGCATGGAAAATCAGCAGAGCCCTATTGGCATATGCATTTCGCTTCACTACTGCAGAGCATCATTAGTGCCTACAAAAGCAAACATACGAAAGCATTACCTAAAAACTATTACTAAATAAATAAATGAATTTGCAGTAGCCTAACTAAGATACTGGCCAAGACTAGCTGGTATAATAAAATTAAAACTATAGACTAAAAATTATAGACTACGGCAAATTGAAACTAAGCAACATGAACCTAACTACTATGACAAAATAATGATTGGAGACAATGCGCAAAAGCAAGGATGAGAGTCGAACGGCTAAAGCTATACCTACAAAATGAAACCTTGTATAGATCAAAGTAACTAAGACTAACCAGTAACCTGTAGGCCAGGGCTACTCAACTAATGTTAGCAAAGGTCCATTTTGACAAGTTGAATATTTTGCGGTCCGGTGAATATTTCATATGGAATCACGAAAATTAAACAACCAGTAGCCTACGAGCACCGAAACACATTTCAGGTAGCATGTCACACGGCTTGGATTTTTGTCTGACACAAACAAAGAAATAAAAAAGGAAAAATGTATTGTGTTTCTTTGTAGTGTAGCTGTGTGAATCGCATATCAGAGAATACGACAAAGCGCTGGGGGTCTGGGGGCGAAGCCCCCAACTCCTTGGATTATCACAAAAAATTGCTTTTCCCTAATGGAAATCTGTTTAAAGAGACCCTAAAATGTGGCAATGAGTTTATTCTTCCAGAAGCCTGAGGTCCATCTTCAACATCCAGAACGTCCGGATTGGGATCGCGGTCCGCCAGTTGAGTAGCCCTGCTGTAGGCTATTAGATTTATTGCTTCAGAAAACCATCTTTGGGATATCTTCGTCGTTTATGACTATAACTTGTTTGATTACTGGACTGGTTTGAAACATCTGCAAATTTATCCAATGCGTTTCAGTAAAATTTTACAAAGCAATCTTGTTCTTAAGTAAGCTATGTATTAGTAATAATAATAGGCTAATTGTTTTAAATGTACTGTCATAATTACTTGTTAGTGGATGACGTCTTTTATTCGTAAGCAAACTGTTGTGTTACAAATACACGAACAAAACCTTACGAAGACGAACACGAAGATTTTTTATGTCAAAAACACTTCAATCATTTTTTTTTAATTCGTGCAATTATTTTAGAGAAATTTTGACTACTCTTAAAACATTATCTTACAATTAAAATCTTCGTGTTTCAAAATAGTCGCACTAAGCTTTCCCAAGAAAATATTTAAACACGAACAGCTTATACGAATAACGAATATTCGTGTTCGTACGAAGAGCATAGTATGTGGCCCCAGAAACATAAATGACAATGAAAGTTGAGGGGACTCGATTAGGCAAAACTGTGCTATCTGTATTTCATTTTCTGGATTTTCATGAGAGCAACGCAGAATGAACATGGCGATAACGGTTACAGCGATGGTGGCCAAAGCGATTACAGCGGGAAGTATTACAAAAAAAGTTTTCAAAACGAATAAAAAAAGTCAGTAGCTGTGTGTGATTGGCCGGGATTTTTGCAACTAACTTCACGCATTTTCTTCTTCTGGCTTTATTCCCACTTCAAGTCTTCTTCCTTCACTCCCACTATTTCCATATCTTCTGTCACACAATCTCTCCATTTTCTTTTCGCCTTCCTCGTTTTCTTTTCTTCATCATCATGTGCCGTCTCCGATACAAAGGTTGGTTGTCAATTGCATCTACATGTCGGGTTATTCCGCTACTCTTTTTTCTTCTCCTATGCTGGACAAGTCAGCCCAATGTCTTACATCATCTCCCTCAAGTTCGTCTCTTTCTTCCCCTGCACCTATTTCCTTCCACCATACTTTCAATAACATATTGATGCAGTTGTCCTGCCGATCCTCTCAAAATATATCTAGCGAATTTCATTTTTTGTTTTGCTAAATCAGATGCCCATCTATCTTGCACTCCAATTCCTTTCCTAATTGCTTTGTTTCCAATGTGTTTTGATATGATATTTTTAAAGTTCTTCTGTAGCAAAAGAGTTGAAAACCATTAATTTTGTTATGAATGAAGGCGGATTGTTTATTTGAAAGCCGCTTTCTTTTACCAACTTCCAATTGTGTTATCCTCCTTCCGACATAATCTTCATCTCTTACGACGTGACCCAATTAACTCTTAAAAACTCTTAGGACTTGACCCAACCATGTAAGGCGTGTGTCTGTTAGCTTGTCTTCCATCTCTCCGACTTACATTCGTTCTCTGATAATTTCATTTTTTACTCTTTCCTACTTCGTCAACTCCACAGACCATCGCAACATTATCATTTCTGCCATTTGCATTTTCCCTGTGTTTTTGTCAGGGCTACCGCTTGCATTCCATACAACATTGCTGGTCTTCCCAACGTTTCATAAAGTTTCTCCTTTAGCTTTTCTGGCACCTTTCTCTCACACATCACACATGGTTCCTGTTATTTCCATCTACGCTTCCCATCCTGCCTTGAAAAAGCTACATCATAAAGAAAAAAAATAAAGAAAAAAGTACATACAGTAAATAATACAGTAAATACAGTAAATACAGTAAATAGTATAGTAAACAGTATACAGTAAACAGTATACAGTAAATACAGTAAATACAGTAAATACAGACAAATAATGGTTTACATCATAAATAAATATTTTCATAAAATAATAATTTTCATTATTAACTAAAGCAATTATATATCTAATAAGAAAGTTTGATTTATTTTTTTTCAATTATGTTGTTTTAGTTATAGTTGTAATGCATATAGTTTATCTTTGAATATTTGCTATGTGTCAAGAAATAGTCAAGCCTTGGTTCTCACAACTCGGCTATGCAGCCAACGTGCTGATAACATCCTGCTAAGTAGCCAACTGGCAATTGATATGATTTTATAATTGTTTAAGTAACCACACAAGAAAGTAGGCTAGGCCTATACTTCAACGAATAAAGCGGTTTTTGTTGTGACACAACTTCATAGCAACCCCTATAGTCTCACCACATAGCAACCCCTTATCGTTTCACCACATAGGTTCGCTCCCATTTGGGCCACGGCCACCGACATTTTCTTTCTTGTCTTTTCTTTTTTGAACATGTCTGCCACAGCTGTCTTCAATATTCACAGCTGTCTGTTTTATATATTTTAATTAACAACGAAACTTAGTGTGCATGAAAACAATCAGCATTTTATATTCAAATATCCAAGTAGACTGATACTAATGACTCGTTTGATGCCGAATACTTTTGAAATTTTACTTTAAAGTAATTAGACACGATTTTTTTGCAATAAAGCACCCTGCATTGCATCATCAAGTGTCTCATTAAGAAGACAGCTCCTTTGTCTTCATCATTATTGACTTTGCCATCTTCAAGCCACTAAACGGAGTGGAAGGTTTGCGTGTCTTGGATGATGCATGGCCACCTAAAGATACGGCCTGATTTGTCACATTTTGCAGAAATTTCCAGGTTTTCTAACTTTGGGCGAACGTTTAAATAAATTTTTCTAAAAATTAGATTTTTACGCTTTCTTTATTCTTTTCCCCAGATGACACAATAGGTTTTAACATCCTCACATGTAGAAAGATAAAGAAAATTTGATTTCGAAGATTTTAGTCAGACTGTTAATTTTCAATAACAGTCTGATTTTGCGTTTTTCAACTTACTTTTTCTCATTTGCTACTGCTTCCCCAAGGCAACAAAAAAGTTTTATGTCATTAGGAAACCGCAAAAAGTAAAAACATCTCAAAAAATATCAGACAAGCACCAGCAGTAGCTGTGATCTAAATCTGCAAAATGTGACAAATCAGGCTGCATCTCCAGGTGGCCATGGATGATGTAATTAAACACTGGCTGCTCTTTAATAGCTTTCCAGTGTCTTCCGGGAACATCGTAAATTTGAGGTGGTAAAAGGATAGACTCTCGGTCCCAGAGACTCACACGACGACGATCTCGTTTTGATGTTAACAAACTTAAGCGGCAAAAAAGAATCGTTTTTGAAGATAAAATCACCTATGTTCATCATACATCATAAGTTATCAGAGAGGAACTTAATGTTTGCCAAAATGCTTAAAAATCAATAGCTTGATTTTAATTCTGATGACGTTGAAAATAAGCATCAAAGCTATCAAGCAGAATGCCGCAAATGCTGAGAGCTTGCTGCCCTGATAATAATTAAATTGGCTGCTCCAGAGTATGTTTTATTGATGTAGACAAAAAGGTCTGGACCATCTTCAAACCTTACAGGTTGTTAAAAAGCAGAACTTTCAAACACTGAATTTTTTGCTTGAACGATGGGATTTTGAATATCGGCTTTGAATATATCAATTCCATATTTTTGTAAAATGATGTTGATTAAATAGTGATTTTGTAGAGTGATGCTCATTAATCATACCTAATATGTCACTACCGTCCCGATTTAGCGCACAACTTTGCGCACAAAGAAACCGCTAGCGGCTAGAACAAGTAGCGTTGGTTTGGCTCTTGGAGTGAGAGCTTGAACACAGACATCAAAGACACACTGCCATCACTAACAATACATTATTAGTCTTATTGCACATAACAAGAAGTAAAAATCAGGCAAAATTCTCATCCACCTCATCCGCAGCACGTTTGTCATCCGCACCACAAAGCTAGTCCAATTTTGTAGAAAACCACGGAACCAGCAACCTTACAACGAAGTCAATACATGACAAGACTGAGTTGGCATAATGGAAAGACACAAGACTATTGTCAATTACAATAAGACATATTTGAAGAACCACACATAAGGAAAATTAAAGTCATGGACAATTTTCATCTACCTCATCCGCACCAGGTTTGTCATCCGCATTAAAAAAAATTTTATCCGCAAAAGTGCATCATCGCACTGGTTGAAAAGCACTGCTCTAAGCAATACGCCTTTAATCAAGATATGGTTTTCTTAAGCCGATATGGCCATCTTGTAGTGCCAGTATGGCTTTTGTTACAAGTACCGTTATTTTCCGGCTTTTGTTCTTCAGTTGGAGACAGTTTATGGTTTAATTTCGTTGTTGGTATGGACCGGTCTACCCTTATTTTTTGTCTGAGAATATTTTAACGGTGATGATATTTTCTGTCAGGCCTGTTGGTTTTAGTTGAAGCTGTGCTGCATCCCACCTATCTACTTGGAATTACAACAAACCATTATATGAAGGGTTACAGACTTTGTACTCAGATTATTCCCACAACCACTGTGCTTGGGATGCTGCTATTATATGAACAGCTGTGTATGAGCGGACCAGACAACATTCTGCGTCCACTGCAAGCCAAACAAATAATTATGCGCTTGGAGTTACAATAAACCATTATTTGAAGGATTACAGACTTTGTACTCAGATCATCTCTACCACCACTGTGCTTGGGATGCTGCTATTATATTAACAGCTGTGTATGAGCGGACCGGACACCATTCTGCGTCCACTGCAAGCCCAAAGAAATATGTTTTAAAAAAAATATTATAACGTTTTAATGGCATTGTATTTCATGTTGAATGACGTTTCATATAAAAAACTTTGCTTCCACCAATAAATATATTTGCCATGACTTTGAAAATCTTGTTGGAACCTCAGCGGAACTCTTTGCAAAGTTTTTCCAGTTTCATTCATAATTGTTGGATTATTTCGTCATAGAGTCTTTTGTATTATTTACTCACTTGTGCAGGGCTACTCAACTAATTGTAGCAAAGGTCCATTTCGACAAGTTGAATATTTTTGCGGTCCGGTGAATATTTCATATGCAACCACGAAAATTAAACAACCAGTAGCCTACGAGCACCGAAACACTTTTCAGGTAGTGTGTAACACGACTTGGATTTTTGTCTGACACAAACAAAGAAATAAAAAAGGAAAAATGTTTTGTGTTTCTTTGTAGTGTAGATCGCACATCAGAGAAGACGGCAAAGCGTTGGGGGTCTGGGGGCGAAGCCCCCCGCTCTTTGAATAATTACAAAAAATTGCTTTACGCTAATGGAAATCTGTTTTAAGAGGCCCTAAAATGTGGCAATGAAGTTATTCTTCCGGAAGCCCGAGGTCCACCTTCAACACCAAAAAGGTCCGGATTCGGACCGCGGTCCGCCAGTTGAGTAGCCCTGCACTAGTGCAATAACAGTTTTCCAAGAACCAAAAAATAATAATCGTTATTTTATGGTAAAAGCGTTGTCTGCTTTGCTCTTGTTTGGTTGTTTTTGATGGCAGTGTGTTTGTGCAGATAAGTGTGTTCTGCTTTCCACAGAAAGATCTTAACAATACCTTGGATAGGCTAAATTAGTTTTTTTGCAACACTTGAAGAACAAACTGTGACGTTGTTTGTAACTCACAAACGACAAACCATGTTTGGCTGCAATCAGAAGTTGTTTTGAAGCAAACTCTTTATTTCAAACATTAAAATGTTTTCCTTACGAAAGTTATTTTTGTACTTCTAAAAAAGAAATTTCTGGCTTCGTCACTGCTTTCAACTCTGTACTATCCTATTATATAACTTAATGTAAATTAAGATAAATCTAATTTCAAAAGATATTTTCTACTTGCTACCTTATGCTTACAGATGCAACTTAGTGAAGAATTGCGACAATTTGATCGATGAGTTGAAATGTCCATCTCTGACACATTTTTATTGCGACGACGACAAAAAGATTCTTCCAACTCATAAAGTGTCAGATGGGGTTTTTGATTGTCGTGATTACACGGACGAATGTCTTGTCACAAGCTCAAGTATTTCATCACAAACCGAACTTATTGGAAACACATTCTTTTATGTTGTTTTGTGGATCATAATGATATTAGCGGTGGTGGGAAATTTGATTGTAATCATCAAAACATCTGTGGATATTGGTGAAGCCAATCGAAACGCAAACGCTTCTTCAAGTACAGCTGGGCTCTGTTTCAACATCATGCTCCTAAACTTAGCAGTGTCAGATTTCCTGATGGGTTTCTATCTTTTATTTATTGCCTCAAAGTCACTTGAATTTTCTGGAAGGTATTGTGAGCAGAAACGAAATTGGTTACTCAGCAATCAATGTGTGTTCGCTGGTGTCCTTGCTGTAGTTTCAAGTCAGATGTCGGTTTGCATGTTGATTGTGATGTCATCCTATCGATTGTATGTGGTTTGGAAACCTTTCAAAGCAAAGTGTATGAGTTGGAAGCGTCTCAGTTTCATAATCGCATGCTTGTGGGTCTTGTCAATACTTCTTGCTGTCATTCCAACTTTCCCATCAATCTCCTACAACTTGGCAACTGAAATTGTCATAGATCAACCATACATACCACAGTCCGTCAGTGCAAAACAACTAAAGAATTTGATAGAAACTGCAAACGAGCTTCCTGGTGAAAGGCAAAGTATTCCAGAAGTCACTTTTCTGTCCATTTCAAGCTTTTGCAAGATATTCAACAAGTCTTTAGTTGTTCCTTATTATTGTGAGGAGTCTTCCCAAACCACATTCGGATCATTTGGTTATTACAGCACAGATGGAGTTTGCTTGCCAAGGTAAGTGGCAAACTTTAAACACCCTTTTTGAGCAGCAGAAGATGTTTGATACAAAAACATCCGACCTTGAATCAGGGCCGTAGCTACCGCCTGTGCTGCCGGTGCAAGGCATCGGGACAAAAGGGCAAGGGGCCTCGCATTGCTACATTCTATTGTAAACTATTTAGGTTAAAACTAAAGTAAACTTGTTGTTATTTTGTTATGAATCTACACGCAGGCTAAAGTCTGTTTCGTCCAGGATTTTTGTTTGTTACTTTAGGTTTCTATTGTAGCTTACTCAGGGCCCCACTTTAGCCACTTACTTCTTCTGTTTGGCTCGCCTCATTTTGTTCTTTTGGCACTTATATGTTGACAACAAATCAATCAACATCGTAATTATTGTTTTGTGACGAAATAGTTACAATCACAAGTTTTCCATTCTTGGAACACACTTGCTCGAATGTGACAGCTGTCTGGCTGGAACAATTCAGTTAAAGTTAATGTTTTCAATTTGGGACAAAGCAATGAAATCAGTGGTGACGACATATCAAGTTTTGGAAACAAGTTTTCTATCAACAGCTTCTTATTGGAATATTGAGGTTTCATCAACAAATTGTTTGCACACAAGTGCTGATGACGTTTCTTCTTTGTTTCCCCAGTAAATCGCTTTCTACAGATATTATGACGTCGTTTAAAGACAAGGTTGCACATATAACATCTATCAAAGAAATAGCTTATTTTTTGATTGTAGAGAATGCATCGCTTACAGCATTTTATTTTGACATCTGTATCTAATAGTAGCCCACCTGGAGCAGTGGTTACGACCAAAAAATATTTTTCAAAACTCTAAATTTATCAAAAACATTTTTCGAAGCGCCATGTCCCTAGTGAGACTTAGCAGTTTGTCTGTGCTGTTGATAGAAAATGAACGAGCCAAAGTTTAAAACTTTTGAACAGACGTCATTCAGCAGTTTGCTGGTGCAAAAGCAAGACGGGAAATGTTCGAGTCTCCCAAAAGTAAATTACTAAATTTGTGTTGATAAAGACTTTTGTATTTTATTAGTTTCGGTCTGTCGGAGTGATTGTCGGAGCTTTAATTCTTATTGGGATAAACAATCATCTGCATTTTTCTTAAATGTTTTTCTTAAATATTGCCTCAGTAAATTGTACTCAGGTTAATTTGATAGTCATTAAAAACTTTTGTACTTGCGTCGTCTATTTTGATATAATTTTCATAATATTATGTCAAAATTAACACTAACATGTCAAAATTATTCCTGTAACCTACTATTGCCCCGACAAAATTCTTGGTATGGCATTACTTCGGTTTTGAAAATCTGCAATCACACAGTTTATGACAATGCAACCTTGGAGAAACTATATTCCAATTGTTGACAGCTTTGATCACAAAAAAGTATGAAATTGTATAAATATCACAGGAACAAACCCAATGATCCTTGTACAGACAACAGCAGCTCAACTGAATAATATGAGCAGAAAATTAAGGGACTTATAATGGATGCTTGCACATGGGCTACGACTGACGAAGTTACCGCACTGCCTTGAATGTTTGTCTTGGATTTTTGTTTCGTTAGATGCAAAAGTTCATGGTTTCAATTGATTTTGTTTTTTCTTAGTGTTGAAACTGTTGATGTATTCACGAAAGTCACGGATTGATGTCAAGTTGTAAAAAAAATATTGCAAAAGAAAGACTCACCCTAACGGAAATTTTTGTCCAACAATGTTTTTAGTTTACCACATTGAGAAACAGGAGGCGCACGCATAAACACTCATACCAATACATAGCCTATCTATCAATGAAATCGGTAAAAACAAAAGTAAATGAACTAACACTTGCAATGAGTGTACTGGTGTCATGACACAAGATACCTTCAACTTAAAATTAAACAAAATAAAATTTTAAAACAAAATTTAGCTTCATGTGGAGTTAAGCACGATTTGTAAAAGTTGCTTCACGATGAAGATTCTAAAAACTTCGAAAACTAGGCACACTACCTCATTGTAAAGTCACTTTAATCTATATACAGTACAAGTGCCGATGAATGTTAAAACAGAAGGAACGTACAACGCACTCAACTGCTTGTTTTTTTTTGTGAGCATTTACTGTTGAGTAAAAAGTATATAAATTTCCACCCCTAGGGGTGGTCTCTGTTTTCCACCCTATGCTTTTGTAGGGTGGATTTTTCCACCAAAAATGGTGGATATTTCCACCCTTGAGCAATGGTGGAAATTTCCACCCCCAGCAAAACCCACCCTAAACTGTGGAAATTTCCACCCTAGTCTCTATTTTCCACCCTAGGCCTATACAGTACACTTATAGGGTGGATTTTTCCACCACAAAAGGTGTAAAATTCCACCCTTCATCTGAGGTGGAAATTCCCACCTCAGTAGCATTTACTCTCAGGCTGTCTAAATTTCCACCCTTTAGGATAGTCCTAATTTTTACCTTATTCCTTTTGCTTGAGTTGGAAACGTCCACTCTACAATTCAGACCGTTTTTTTTTTATCGTATTAATTTGTGTTCCTGTATTTTTTTTGCACTTTCTGCCTCCCTATCCGCCAGGTTGCGTAAAAAATGTTCCTTGCACAAGTGTTTTTCAACCTTCTTTGAGCCACGGAACACTTGATGCATTAAAATAATGTTGCGGAACACCAAATCGGATTTTATAATATGGGCTAATCCATAATGCAATAAAATAAACAATGCAACAACAGTTTATTCACTTTCAGTTTTTCTCAATGCGATATCTAGGCCTGTTTGGATGAGCACAAAGTTAATATTCGGGCAGGAATTGCGGAAAGACAAACGCAAAGCCGTTGTGATTTTAATTTTCGACCTGTGTTCCATAGAACACTAGCCCATTTTAACAATTTCTTGCGGAACACCTGACGATCTTTTACGGAACGATATACAGTAGTGTACCGCGGAACACAATCATGTTGAAAATCACTGCCTTACACCAGCTCTATCAAATTGTTATTCAAAACTGATTTATTAAAGCTTGCACAGGTGTGCTAATATCAACGGACATGTCATACAGGTAATTTAAAAGTTGTAGCGTTTCGGCGACTTCTAAATATCCAATATGTGTACAGAAGCAGTGCGGTTTCAGGCTCTTCGATGTGGCATAGCAGTTGTTTGTTTTTTTGTTTGTTTTATTATCTTTATCCTGCATTGCGGGAAAGCGGACTTGAGCGCTATGCATCGGTCTACGCCTTCCGACGTACACCTGACCCACGCTGCAGCCGACGCCAATGTCTGTTTCCGGTTGTCTACTCTACTTATTACTGAAATTTGGTACTACCCATTACTCGAAATCGATCACTGGGTAGAGGCAATTATCGTAAAGTTTCTTGCCCAGAGAAACAACAGCAAGTGCGGGTGGCTGGAGTCGAACATGCAGGCTCTCGACTGTGAGCCCAACGCGCTAACCACTCGGCCACTCCGCCTGCAGTTGCTTGTGTACGTAAAGAGAAAATCCCTCGGATGTGCTTGACTGGAGATCCGGATAAGGAGTTGTGACTTTTGTCAAGCTGAAACTGTCATCCTGTAAAACAATATGTAATATGAGCATTGATCCAACCTTATAAGAGTTATAGGCCTATGGTAAAACTGATTATACTTGAAAAGGTATAGATTTATATGATGCTAACGAATTCTGTTGTTGTGGCACACTACCATCTCTATGGCACACAAATAAGCTATACAGAATTATTGGCAATGTAATAATTTCGTACCAATGTAAAAATGACAGGCCAATGAAGTATTCAGCAGCGAAATGCGACCCTCAAAAAATAACAGACTGTTTATGATCTGATTAATAATAGAATATTTATTGAATAGAATTCAAATTTCAATTCAATTTTGATCATCTCATCTGCATTTCATTTTTAATTTCATCTTAAATTAGGCAAAACAAAACGTTTTTTTTTAAGAGCTGTAACTTTAGTTCTCATTTTGTATGTGTGCAAGATAAAGCAGTTTCTCAATTGTTTAGATTAGACTATAGTTTCGTTGTTATCCTGTATATTTTTGTCTAATCTTTAGTATTTTCTTATTTAAGGTATAAGGTGTTTTAAAGGCTTGCTATAAAGACTACTAGATGCATATTACATAGCCGAGAACGATTGTTATGTCGTTTTTGTTTTCACAATGTTAAATGTTGTCTCGTTGCTTAGTTATGTCTATTTATGGTTAAAAAAACTCCTTTAACATGAACACTTTGACTTTTTTGCAGAATTTGTGCATAGAAAACAAAACAAAAATTCGTCATGACACGGTTTTGTTTTCAAACGCACTTACGTTTCTCGAAAATAGGGCAAACCGAACACTTCGAATTGCAACATTGCCGGATTTCGAAACGAAACTAAGACAAAGAAATAAAAAAACATAAAAATAAATTGCTTTTTTTTAAATAATCTTAAAGCTACTTGAAATTATTGGTTCGTTTCAGTTTCAATTCTTTTATTTAGTTTTGCTTCTCACCACGTTTCTTGAAATTTCATTTTGCTCAAATAAAATTGTTTTAAAACATCCAAAGCTTTAATGTGTCAAAACGAGAGCTGTGGAGTTAGGCGAAAAATATACGACTTCGACCCCTCGATTTATAACTGACTGACTCCGGCTTCAGCGTTGTAAGGTTTTTTAGGGCCGCCAGATTGGTTTTTGGATTATTCAAAAAGAATAATATAATCTGTGGTTTTCTGAAACGTTGTGCATTAAAGTTGTGTTGTTGTAAGTAATAGAAGCTTGGTCTTATTTATCTCATTGCAAGCAGTTTAAAATTGCAAACAAAATTTTTATTGTTTCTCGTTTATTATGCAGCCGGAGTTGCAGTCGGCTTTTTTTTTAAAACTCCTATTCCAGAGCCCTGATAAAAACCATGCGCATTTTCATGAGCAAAAATACTGGAAAAAAAGTTTATCTCTCTTTCATTTGTGACGTCAGTGGACCCAGAGCCCGTGATTTCACCTCTTTTTTAACGCCCTGTCTTGGAGAGTGCACTATTGCGAAGAAAATAGAGTTGGCATTCCGCTGATATAAGGTTTATGATTTTTGACCACTAGGTGTGAGTAATGAGTTGTGAGGCATTTTTCCGACGAATTTTCTTTCATCAAGCAAGCGCTTAATCTGAATGCGGGATATAAAATGAGATATAACTTTCCCTAATGTTTTGCAAGACAGTCATCCACATTCTACGATGATCATCATTTTTCTATTTTGTTTTTATTTTGATACATTCTAATAGGTAAAGCAGTGCCTCTTACCCAGTGGCGTAGCCAAGGGGGGGGGTTGGGGGTTACAACCCCCCCCCCTTTGGCACGCGTGTGACGTCACGATATTGAGAATGATGCTTTCAGTCTAAAAAAAAATGCCTAATTTTAAACAAAACTGCATTAAAAGAGCGAGTTTTGCCAATAGCAAACATCTCAGCCAGGAATTAGCAACAAGAAAACACAGAGACTTAGCTTTATTTCCGAAAAATGCCGAAGAAAACATTATCTTATCCTTTTGCTATGCCACCGGACAGCACCATTTTACAGGAATAATCATACCCACATTTTTGTTGAAAATGCTCTCAGAATGCACCAAATTCAAAGTAATTTTTCAAAATTTTCTGGGGGAGGCCCCCCAGACCCCCCGCCGCTGGGTTGTCAAAACCCCCCCTTTTCAAAATTCCTGGCTACGCTACTGCTCCTACCTTACATAGTGCTTACATGCATATGGACACTGCGAGGTAACAGCATCAAGTTGTTTAAGTAAAAAACGTAATTGTAATCAAATGTAGCTAGCGGTAGACCGATGACTTACTGCGCCAATTATCACAAAGTGCTGCATTCGCTCTTTGAATACAAGTGGTAAGCACAGCAGAGCTCTCCAGCGATCTGCAAATACAAAATAACTATGAGCTGTGCATAATAGATAAGGTAAATGTGGTGCCAAACTCAGTTACTAAGTTTCGGGAATGAGAAGATAAGGTTGTCATCACACTAGGCCTTCGGCACTAACCAAAGGAGAGTGGCCAGTTACTTTCTCTTGGCTTTGATATGTACTTAGGACAGTAGACACAACAAAACTATCGTGCAAGACATGACAAGTGGCCAGAAAATATTAAATATTCTCACGCTAAATATTTCACAATAGAATATTATCAGACAATTCTATGCAATGTAAGTTGCTTCACCTATTTAATCAAATTAAATAAAAAATTACCGGTATGGGTTCGTGGTTTACCTGCTTCTTACGCAACAGTAAATGCATTATTGCTGGTCAAATGATAAAACTAGAGACTAGACATTGGGCTATCTCACCAAAAGGTCCAGGTAACTGTAATATATGGCTGCTCTATTTCAATACCTTCAAACCATATATTATATACTGTTTTTAACTTACCACTAAGGCCAATTATTTTAGCCAGTTCATTTAGGAAATTATTGATTTTTTATTCAAAACCTCCAACACTCGTTGGTTGGCAAGGGACACCTCTTGGCAGCTTACTTCGTTCCTCTTCAAGATCCGAGCTGCCTCAACGATCAACTGTCAATGATATAGCAATGTAGATACTTTGTCGTATATGATGCAGAGCGTATATTGAATGTAAAACCATGATACGATACTGTCTTTGTATGAAAACTCAATCGAAAAGCCAGACGTTTCTACATTAAATCAACGTTTGTGAATGTTGAATTAACGTAACAAAGACTGATTTCTAGACCTGGAATTTTCATTGAACGAAATGTTTTTTGTCACAACTTATAAAACCAAATGCTGTCAAGGTTAGGCCAAAAACAGTGTAAACAAAAAATACACAGATTACAGAATATATAATCTGCTACTGTGCAACCTACATGTTTTTTGTTGTTGCAATTTATACTGGTGTTATAGCATATACGGTATACACAAAATACTAGATAGACAGAAAAGTCAATAATTTTGGTTTAATTAGTTTGACAATTATAGTACGGTACTAGAATAAAGTCACAATGTTACTTACCATTACCAAACTATTTCGTGTCCAAGGTGCAGATCGTCCAAAGTAACGCAATTACGTAGTTGATTCCATTATTCTACGTCAAGGGGAAATTCATGTGTGAACAACTTAGTTCACTAGTTGTTAATAATAATCCACGATGAAGTCACAGCGACAAACAAAACAATACCACTACAACAGGTTTCATACAAAGTTTTGCTGTGAAATAAACAAATAACATAGTGTAACTTCATTTTAAATCGTGCTTTTCTCTGCATCATCTCACTCTCTCTCGTTTGACTTGTAGCAACTTAGATTGGCAATGCCTCCTCGTGCAGCCAAGATACGGTAGTTGGGTCCAGTTGTCGAATACCAGTGATTCCACTTGGGGGTCGTAAGATGGAACATTCGTGGAGTATGTGTTGCATTGTTTGTTCTACCGCTCCGCAGACACATATCGGCGAATTATGCAACCCCCACCTAAACAGATTAGCTCCAGTACAGCCAACGTCACATCTGATCCTGTTCAATGTGACCCATGCCTTTCTTGAGAGGTCTGCTCCAGGAGGGATAGAGAGTGCTGGCATAACTGAAAACTGGGGAGGGATATGTGGCAGCTCGTTCCATTCTTGGGCCCATGTTTCCATGCAGCTGAAGTTCTTATCCACAAGTTGTATAGCATATCGATGGAATGGGCGCCTTGATGATAGGCGTTGAGGTCTGACTGGTCCATTTGTTTGGGAGTGACTGTGGAGAAGGTGTTGAGGATCGAGTCTCGCATGTAGAGCCAGTTTGTAAGAGGCTTCTTCCCTACGGACATGAGCAGGAGCAATGCCAGCCAAAGTTGGCAGATAAGCAGTAAGTGTGGGGTGGAGACAGCCAGTGATGATGCGCAAGGTGTCGTTAATGCATACATCCATCTTTTTTGTGTGTCTGCTGCGGTTCCACACAGCTGAGGCATATTCGACTGAGCTGTAGACCAAGGCTACTGCACTTGTACGCAAGGTTGATGCTCGGGCTCCCCATCCTGTTCCTGCAAGGCTTCTCAAGAAGTTATTTCGCGAGGTAACCTTGGCACGGAGTGACTCGATGTGGGGTCTGTAGGTCAACTGTCGGTCAAGTTTTACTCCAAGGTATGTTGGGTTTGCAGTGTATGGTAAAGGATTTCCTTTTAGCGAGACAGACAGTTGACGCTGAGATTCCCGATTATTTAGATGGAAAGCAGAGATTGTTGTTTTCGACGCATTCAGTTTGAGCCTCCACTTGTCCAGATAGTCAGCCACCAGTTTCAGGTCAGTTTCAAGTTTTCTTTCCACCTCATGCCAGTTCCTGTGAGCATATAGAAGAGCTAGATCATCCGCATAGCCATACTGTTGCGATGTAGTGCATGGGAGGTCACTTATATAGATATTAAATAGGAGTGGCGATAGTGTTGACCCTTGGGGGGACGCCATTTTTCAGGCGGCGTGGTCTGCTGGGTTTTCCCTCGTTGGTATGCAGTATGAAGGTACGGTTCGAGATGGTCTCTACCAGAAACTTAACCATGTGTCGGTCAGGAATGAGTTGTAATAGCTTCATAGTAGGACCACGGTGCCACACAGTGTCATAGGCTGCTGTAAGATCCACTAGGACAACACCTACCTTCTCACGGGCTTCAAAACCACTTTCGATGTCATCAGTAAGCTTGACAACCTGGTCAGTTGTGCATCGACCGCGTCGGAATCCAGCTTGTTCTTCTGGCAGCTTTGGGTCAACGATTGGTTCGAGTCTGCTCAGTAAGAGACGCTCAAGTAACTTGTATGGCACACAGAGCAGGGAAATGGGCCTGTAACTTTTAGGGTTATCAGCTGGCTTGTTGGGCTTTCTAATGGCTATGATGTTAGCTTTCCTCCAGATCTTTGGGAGGAGCAACTTCTTTAGGCAGAATGACATGAGCTGTCGCAGCCACTCTCGTGCGAGTGGTCCAATATGCTTAATTAGCTCTGGTGGGATTTTGTCTGGGCCTTGTGATTTGCCAGTTTTTAGGTGTTTGATGGCTGCGTCTAACTCAGAGATGTTAAAAGAGGTAGATAGGAAACAGCTTGAACTGGGTACCTTCCATAGTTGGTTGATTTCATTTTTCACTGCTCTGGCATGCGCTTTATCAGCTCCTTGATATTGGCCATTTGCGAGAAGTTGTTTCGCTATGGAGTTGGCCGTTATAGGGCATGGCTTTGGTTTCGTGGTCCTGCCTGTGAGGCGGTTGAGCGTTGACCAGGCTTTCCGACTTGAGTGGGTGAAGTCTATTCCAGCGACGGATTCCTCCCATCTATCTCTTTTTTTCCTGTTGATGCAGTCTGTTAAGTCAGTAGCGGCTGCCGCAGCTGTCAAGCCAGGTTCGGATGACATAAAAATATCATATTTTTGCTGACATTCGTTATCCCAGGTTGGGATAAAATTTCTCCTGCAGCTCCTTGGGATGGATAGCTTGGCTGCCTTGATGAGGTGTTGACAGAATTTTTTGTATGCTGCGTCCACTCCTACGGTGTTTGCTTCAGGAATCTGGTTACATTGCTGCTCTACAAGGTCGTTGTACTTTTCCCAGTCCGCTTTCCGGAAGTTCCATCTTGGGATGTATTTGGTTGGTACTGGTCGAATTGGGTTAGAAGGGACAATCAGTGAGGGTCGGTGTTGGGACCGAGGGAATTTATCCAGTACAGCACGATGGGGGAGGATTCCGCCAAGCTTCACAAAGGCCAAATCGGGGTTAGATGTGGTACCCCATCTGGCAGAGCGGAAACTATCAGGTTGTTTTGGGTCGTGCAGAAGCTGAGCCTCTACGAGGGATGCCCAATCTTCCAAAACTGTCCCATCAGAGTTAGTGATGTTATAACCCCATTGAATGCTGTGGCAGTTGAAGTCGCCAGCGTACATGCATGGGGAACTGATGTTAGGGATCGAATCGTTCAGAAATCTTGTCTGTGGTGACTTGTAGACGTTAACAACGCATACGCTCTCGATAGTAGTAGCGACCCACTCTATGTCTGAGTCACTATCATCAGAAGAGGACACATGTGACCAATTTGCAGCACTGTGCACAAACGTCGCAACTCCATGGATTTTACTAAGAGTGTAGGAGGCAAGTTGGAAGCCCGTTATCTTCAGGCGCGAAACATCCACACAGTGAGTTTCTTGGAGCAGGATGGCAGTCGGTTGCAAGGGTTCAATCAGGTGTTCTAAAACTGTAGACTTGGCTCTTGAAAAGCCTTCCACATTGAGCTGCAGCAAGGTTATTCCTTCCCTTACGACATTCGTTGATGTCCGCCCTAATAAGGGCGCTTGATCGGGGTCGGAATTAATCGGAGACTGCAACTCTATTTGCATGTTGTTTGCTTCAGATAAGCTTTGCTTTCTCTTTGCTACTTGTCGGTTTGTTGTCATTAGTCGAATCCGGGGCTCACCACGTGGAGGTTGACAACTTGAGCCCCAGTCATGATGCAGAGGTAGTCACTCTGCATCATGACTACCTCTAGCACTGCCATTGCCACTAAACTCAACAAAACAAGTAGCCTACAGCACATAAAAACTTGGTCAGCGAAAAGAATTTACAACATACAAACAACATACAACATTAATTCAACGTTAGCCAACGTTGAATCGGTGTGGAAGTGGCGAGTTTAGCTGACAGGGGTCTAAAATTATCGCTTTATCAACGCAACTTTTATCAAAGCACGCTTGATATTTTTAAGACATAACTTCCCTGGGTATAATTGAATTTCCGCAAGATGATGATGTTGTTTTTTGCTAGTTTGTTTTACTTGTTTTTTTGTCATTGTTTCATGTCGTCAAGTTATAGCCTATCTATTTTGTGAGTCGTGCAAGGCCTGGTGCGTTGCGCTTGAAATGGCTTTGCCCGTGGTAGGATTTCTTTGTGGGGTTTTCTTTGCCTGCCTTGCTCTTTGCTATGAGCTAAACGCATCAAGACGTGTTCCCCTTACGACCATCAGCACTCTTGATAACGCACCATGGCCGATCTTTATAGCAACTGTCCATACAAATCTTCAATATATCAGCTAAAGTTATGTAGGCTAATAAAGTTGTAGCCTATATATGTTTATTTGTTTTGTAACATTTTTTATTTATTTTTTTTTTCCCTTTATATCTTAAATTTTTCTGAAGGTGTTGCGACCGTGCCAAATTTTTTTTCAACTCAATAACTTACTTCGATCACAAGCACGTTTTAACGTTCGCGTTTTGTCGCTTCTACCATTTTCTTGACCTTTGCTATGTTGATGTGTATTGTTTTGATATGATGGTCAGAAATAAAAAAACAACTGAACTGAACTGAACGCTTTCGTTTAACCAAACAGTTCTGAGGCATGCTGTTGGTCATCTGTCAACCCTCGCTACACCCGACCGCACAGAGATACCAGTAAATGAGGTCAGCGTCAGAGTTCAGCGGTCAATCAGGTCAGCGCAGAGTTCACGCTTCATTTATCTGACCAGCGTGATGCCGCACACAAAATACAGCACAAACAAAAATGCTAAAATACTCTACACTTCACCCAAAATATGCTACTACGTTTAACACTTTGATCCTCAGGCCTGATCTGGCCCCCCTAATCGCATGGCCAAAGGCCACAGAGAGCCACTTTGGATGTTGTCAGTTTATACTTATTTTTGTGAAAAGACTCATAATGGCGCTTGATGTTATACTTAGCAGCTGAAACTGTTTTTTGGCAAACTAGACAGAGTGGTTTTCCTGAATTTTCTGCAAATAAATAATCTTCTTCCTATTTGTTTTAAAATGATCTTTCTTCCACCTTTCTTTTTTTTTACAAGTAGTCTACTCATTATCTTGACACTTAGGTTTTGCGAAACTGGTAAGTTTTAGGCTAGGACAACAAGGCGAGTAACTGCATTAACATTGTTGTAAAAACATTGTTATGCATCACAAAGGATCGTTCACAAAGTTTTTTGTCAATTACAAAAACAAAGAAACAAAAATTGAAGTGATATTGCTAGATTGAAGCAAAGCTATCAGTTGGAGGGCCCAAACAAAACGCAGCTTGCGGGCCAAATTTGGCTCGCGAGCCTGCAGTTGGACCACGCTGTCATAATTGAGATTGATTAGTGTTTTTCAACCCAATTACGTTGTTGTCTATCAATTTTCTATGGTACAACAAAATAACTTCTCTTCCAAGTAACCAACAAAACTTAATTTTCAGCTTTATGTAATAACAGGAGACTACAATACACAGATTACACCTCACACAGATGATAGACCGAAGGGTAATTGGGTTTCAATAGCGTCATGCAAACCCAATTGATTTGTTTTGCTTCTATCTATAGTTCAGCAAAATTACTTCTTTACAACATACCGTAGCTAATAAACGGTGACAGCTTTATTCTATCAATCATGTGCGGTATCTAAAGGTTTGAAGAAATTGAAGAAGGGTAATAATCGGGTAGCCTACAAACTAAATGTTTTTTGTTAGCTCCATGTGTACGCTGAAATCACTTCTTTTGTTGAAACCATATGACAATTTCTTTGTTCTTGTTAGAAACTATTCCTAGAAAGAAAACTCTGTCATTTTTACATTTTTTAACGTCTAAAGACGTTAAATCAACGTAAAGGACGAATTTTGCTGTCTGGGATAATGGCTGCTTTGCCTTGTACTCATTGTTTGACCACTTCTTTCAAGTAATAGTTTCTGTCCAACTATATTTTCTTTTTATTTATTTTGTGTTGTCGTTGTTACTTACGACGACGGTGCAATTAAACTGTCTGATAGAAATCTACAATAAAAGAAGTAATGAAACCTAGCGCTATTGTATTTTAGTGAGTATCCCACATGGTTAGTCATAAACGTGCTACAGTGCAAATGGAATGGCTTTTGCTTCTTTGTTAGACGCTGTCGTGAAAATCAATAATTTAAACATCAACAAGTTTGCAAATGAGAAATTTCATATAATTTCAATAGTAGGCTGCTCTTCTCACATCGAAATATTTACATCCGCTTGTAAGGCAAAACAACACAAACAAAAAAGGCAATATTTTAGGTACTATTGATAAAGGATGCTTGTTTCCATAAAAACTAGAAATTATGAGTTTCGGAAAGCATTGGCTTGTGAAAAGCAAATGCAATTTTTGTTTAAATTTGATAGTGAAAACGATAGAAACCATTGATATCAGGCCGATGTAATTAGTCATTTTTGCATGGCACAACAATGTAAACCGTCATTGTTTACTGAAAATTTTAGTCATTATTTACATTGTAACATAATGTAAAAATGCCAGATTTTATAACCAGTAAAATACCTATAGGTTTTTAGCATCGAAGATTTCAGAAGTAAAGCACGATGTAAGATTCGCACGCAAAGCTATCTGATATAATACACTAGCACAAACACTCCGCATTGCGTTGGAGCGGGCTCATTGTGTTTCAGCGCTTTGCATGAAACTGGATGAGCACGGTAATTAAAAGGCTGCAGATAAAGCAACGGGTACTTCCTTTTGGTTTTGTTTGCTTCACACAGATGCGAACATAATAGCAGCTGTCGGATTAGCGGTTTCACAAAAAGAGACATTAAAATTGCAGCTGACTTACTGTTTACGTTTTCTTGTTACTCGAAACTCGAATGCCCACTGAGACCGAGCAGTGAGCACCAATTAGAAGACAAAAACGTTCATATAAAAATAATAGAAGCCGCCTTCGAATAGAAGCCACACAAAACGTTCAAAAAATAAAAAAAGTAGCCGCGGTTTCTATTCAAGAAAATACGGTACATAATTTCAACCTGTGCTTTGAGCACAAATCAACATCATCATTATGTTCCTTCCTCGTATTGAAGGTTGGATACAATGCGCCATTGTTCTCTACCATGAGCTATTCGTACTGCATTTTCATAACTTAATTTTGTCCATTTAGTGATGTTTGATGTCCAAATCATTCTTGGTCTGCCTTTGTTTCTTTTACCGTTTATCTTCCCTTCTACTCTATTACCGGTAATGATCTTTGTAACGAGTTTTGCCTTATTGTGTGTCCGAAATACTTCAATTTTCTTCTTTTGACTATTTGTAAGAGAATTTTGCTTGAATTAAATTTGGATAATACTTCATCCGTTACTGATCTTTTGTTTCCATGAAATTTTTAACATTTGCCTGTATGACCAGCTGAGCACAAAGGCATATTGCATTTGAAGCAACGATGAGAAACTTTGGTGAAATTATTTCTTTTTTTGGAATATCCCGTTCCTCTGGTGTCGTCTACACATATGGCACAGCGCTTTTTGAATGGCTGTGGCTGATAATTTGGTTGTACAGTCGTGTCTATATTAATTGACTCAAGCAGGAAAAAGCATACAATTTCAGTTATTCAACGTTTTTATTATTTATTTTACACAATACAATACATACACAATACATAACTTGTGTGACCACCTCAATCCTTCAGCACCTCTTTCACACGCTTTGGCATCGATTCAACAAGCTTTTTGCAGTTTTTTTACATTTCTGGGTGTCTATACCATACTTGAATAATGGCCTATATGAGTTTGGTTTTTGTAGTACAATCGAGTTTTTGCAAACGAGATTTCAAAATGGACCAAAGGTTTTCTATTGGGTTGAGGTCAGGAGAGTTTCCAGGCCAATCTAGAACGTTTATCTTAAGTTGATGAAAAACTCTCTTTATTTGCTTGGATGTATGGCATGAAGCAAGATCTTGCTGAAATACCACCCCCACCTTCAGGAAATGCCCTTTGCATGTCATGAGTTAAGGTTCGTGTTATCAATTCAGAGTATCGAGCTGACCTCATCATTCCCTCAATGAGGATGAACTGAGGGAATGATGAACTCAGCTAAACACACTGAATTGATAACACGAACCTTAACTCATGACATGCAAAGGGCATTTCCTGAAGGTGGGGGTGGTATTTCAGCAAGATTTTGCTCCATGCCATACATCCAAGCAAATAAAGAGATTTTTTCATCAACTTAAGATAAACGTTCTAGACTGGCCTGGAAACTCTCCTGACCTCAACCCAATAGAACCCCTTTGGTCAATTTTGAAATCTCGTTTGCAAAAACTCGATTGCACTACAAAAACCAAACTCATATAGGCCATTATTCAAGTATGGTATAGACACCCAGAAATGCAAAAAAACTGCAAAAAGCTTGTTGAATCGATGCCAAAGCGTGTGAAAGAGGTGCTGAAGAATCGAGGTGGTCACACAAGTTATTAACACCGGGTTTCAAAATGTATTGTGTAAAATAAATAATCCAAACGTTGAATAACTGAAATTGTATGCTTTTTCCTGCTTGAGTCAATTAATATGGACACGACTGTATTGTAGGCTACTAGCAGTAAGCTACTTCTCCCCAGGAACCCCATTATTGACTTACATAGGTGATCATTGAGTTGAGGAGTATTGTCGAGACGGTGCACGGCGGCTCCTGCGTACGCCACATAACATCGTCATAAGAAGCACCACCTCAAACGTACGGAAATCTCCAAGTAAAAGCACAATGAAAAATTAGAAGCCACATTTGAAACATATTAGAAATACCAGTTGTCAACAGTGTAATTTCGGTAAAAATCAACAAAGCAATTTTTGTCCTTGGTGATGCATAAATGCACTTTGCATTTTTCGCAGTAAAACACAGGGGTTGCCTTACAATTGGGGTTCTTGCATCTTCCTCTTGCCATCACTACTGGAAAGTGATGGTACCTATCGGTTCTGATTTCAACAGGAGGTATTGCTTTCGTAGCAGCAACTAATTTCTTTTTTTTATGAATTGTGAAGTCGTTGCCTGTGATGGCCGCTCTCTTTTGCGAGGTGTCGTAGGTTTTCTTTTAAGAAGCAGAGCTTCAGCAATACAAAGCTTACATTCTTAAAGCATCATTGTTTTCTCAGAACCACTGACAGCGAAAGAGTCCTTTCTATACAACAGCCAGCAGTTTATTATAGTTAGATCTAAAAAATGATTTATGGTAATACTTTTTGATTCGATATAGAGCCATGAGAGAGTTCATGAGATCAACGCCTCCCATACCGTTTTAGAACATTTTTCCTTTTTGTCAAGCCGTTTGTACTCTCCCATTGGTTGAGCAGTAGCAAAGGTGGACAATAAAGTGACAGATCTGTTGCCTATCCATTTTACCGCACGTACTTCCGTGCCATCAACCACAACTCTCTTTTCATCATGAGCACCCCTTTTTGTCACCGGAAAATGTGATCCCTGGTAGCCGATTAACTGCCACAGTCCCTAAACAGTGTATATTTGATTTTTCCAGATGGGTTACAAGAGGAATAGATGTAAACCATCTGTCAAAGTAAAGCAAATGGTCAAGACCCCTTGAAACAGATCTGCATAAATTTATTACCACATTGGAGCTGGCTCCAAAGTCTGGCTGATCAGGCAATGGTTCGATTTTTCCTGAATACACAAAGAAATCGTGTACAAAACCAGTTTTTCGACTATACAGTAGCTACCAAAGCTGTTCTGCAGGATGTTATTCCTCTTGGACGTATGATTGCTTGTTAGGTCAGGTGGTTAATATCTTCATCAATGCTTGAAAAAAAGAAATGGGCCAACTGCGAAGTATAGGCTACTGTTGAAAATTGAATGAGGCTGTTCATCGGGCATTTAGTTAAATAACATGATGCGTTCTACTGGTGTAAATTAAGCTAAACTATCACACGATGTATAAAGTGACAATCTGCTTTTATTCCGACGTTTCGTCAATCAGACACGACTGACTTCTTCAGGGAGCTAGACCAGGTAGTGGCTACCTGTCTAACATGGCAAAACACAGGACCATGTTGCTGAAATCAACTAAACATGTAAAAAAATATACATAGGATACTGTATTAGCATATTGTGTGAAAATGTTATCTAGAATTTTAAGTCGAGTAAAAACACAAAATTGTCCTTAGACTAGATAGCCACAACATCAAAATTTACCGTAGGCTATTTCTGCATTGCAACGTATATTCAAATCATGTCCATCATGCGAGCACCCCCGTCGACTGAAATCAAGACACCCATTCGTGCCAGCCGCCCAACTTCTCATCAACGAAGCTGATGTACAAGACATCTCTGCGGCTACTTGGGCGGACCATAAATGGAGTTCTGAATGGAAGTCAAGCGCCACCAGACTCTATTCGTTCATCCCCGACGCCGACAAGCGCCCCATCGGCCTGACACTACCAAGACAGGCATGGGTGCGCCTCAACCGTCTCCGTACGGGCGTCGGGCTTTTTCGCTCAACGATGCACCAATGGGGAATGGCCTCTTCCTCCTCCTGTGAATGTGGTGCCGAGGAACAGACCGCAGACCACATCATCAATGACTGTTCCATCTTCAAGCCACCTAACGGAGTGGAAGGTCTGCGTGTCATGGATGATGAAACCAAAGACTGGCTGCTCTCTATTAGCCTTCCAGTGTAGTCCGGGAACATCGTGAATCTGGGGTGGTAAATGGATAGACCCTCGGCCCCTGAGGCTCACACGACGACGACGATGTCCATCATACACAAGATGCAACCATTGCCTTTGAGGCTACATTTTTACACTTCTAAGGAAACACAGTCACCAAACTAAGTAGGCCTAAGCATTGAGAAAGCTGTTACTGTTGACACAGAAGTGAAAAGGCTTAGAAAGTTTCATTATTTTTTTTATCAACGCTTTAATGATTTGTGTTTGAAACCGATTAGTTTTGCCCAGGAAACAGGACAGATCTGTCATATACTCTCCAGAAATCGGCTGTGAACGCTTAGGTCAGTGGTTCTCAACCTTTTTGTTTTGGCGGACCCCTTTTGGTACCTTCAAAGCGGTCGCGGACCCTTAAAAAAATTGTATCTGAAATTTTGGTATATCAATTCTCCTACAATAGAATCAAATGTTTCATAGGTTTCGAAACGACACACGTGGACAAATTTGCTGAACTCGCTGACGATTGACGACATTGACGAAATTGTGTTATGAGCTTTATGTTGGCAGTTGGCACACAGCATCAAAAATCAGTAGGCTAATCTATATGTTAATTTGATGTTTTTCTATAAATTTTATCAAAAATCAATAGAATTTTGCGACCGTTACAAACCATTTCTCCCTTTTTTAATTTCTAATCAATATTAATTCGTTATAATCTTTGTCATTGCAAAACTGTGAGCGGTGATAGACTGCTGACTAACGTTTATAATTCTAAGTTAAGCATTGATCAAAAGACATCGCACCAGTACGTAGGGAAGTAGGTTACAGTTTGAAAATCACGGTAATACAGAAATAAAGCACAACCAACCAATGTTTAAATTTCGTAATTTATCAATCATGCTGCAAACTCGGAAACTTTCACGGACCCCCTGACATCGCTTCGCGGACCTCTTGGAGTCCGCAGACCCCCGGTTGAGAACCACTGGCTTAGGTAATGATAAAGGTGTAACAGAGGATACTAGACAAGAAGTTGCACTTTTCGATGACAGCATTGTCAGCACCGATATTATCTGGAATAGCCTTCCACTCCGACTGAAGTTGCTGAAGGATTATTTTTTCTGGTGATAATGATGTGTGTAACAAGCTTATTGCATGTTGACAGTAGCATTAACAGGGGGTCCAGAAAATACTTTTGGACGCCCGAGATGATTTTAGGGGCCTGTAACCTGCCTAATGGCCAGAGAACTTGAAGAAACCACCGCGATTTGTTTGGATACAGTGCATTTTTTTCTTAGAAGTGTCCTGATTTGGGGCTCAAGGATCTCATTGGTACCGGGCCTAAATTATCTTCTTAACGGCCCTGCAGTTGATGTTACTTTTTGTTTTATTTCTAGGGCATGCGATGCGTCGTTCTGTCGCAGGCTATTACCTATATTTGTGAATGCAGTTATATCACAAATATTATGCAATACTACCTATATAATGCAATATTTCACAATTTGTTGTTTGTAAGCTAACTGGGGCTATTAGAAACAAAGCTACAACATTTCAAGAACCGTTAGATCAAGCAAAATTTGTTTCCTCTCCCCTACTATATTATCAATCAAGCAACATCAATCATTTTATTTTTCCTCATTAACGCGTCCGGGACGAAAAAGATACTAACTACAAAAATCGATATAGACCTACCAGCACGTTAATGAACGGGAAAAAGTAGCAAAACCTTGAAAGTTTTAAAACGTGCCTGAATGAAAAATCATGTAGTAGGCTATATATCAGTAGTTAACACGGCCACAAAACCCAAAAAACAAATAGCAAAAAATAAAACAAAAACAGAGAGAAGCACACATGTAGTAATGTATTATGTACAACAAACGCAAACAAGTCCAAGCTATTTCGTTTTATCAAGTTATCAGTTCGAAACTATAGTGCAAATCATGAAAAAGGTCTGAAAAATATGAAGTGCGTCGTTGTAGACTGTGATTTGTTGTTTTTGGAGACCCCTGATGTCACAGTAAATAAAAACAACTGCACTGAATTAAAGTTAAAATAACAGCCTTCCAAGCCATCTGTGATTACCAGCTAGCGCAATATGAAGATACAATTAAAACACGTTATAAAACGTAATTACTTTGTATACGAGCCTTACTCTGTATACGAGCAAACAGAAAATAAAGAAAAGCAGAGTGCAAAAGAGATTATAATGATCACGCAAGATCTGTTTCCGCGGAAAGCTGATAGATCGATTCGCTCTGGGACGGTTCTCAGTGTGTTACGAAAATAATGAATTAGCTAAAATGATTACAAAGTCTGCCAATCCTTTGTAAAAACATGAAAAGAATGCAATAGTCAAATACAGAAAAAGAAATGAGCTCCACTTTTGAATGAAAAGTAAGAGGTATCAAGTTAGTTGTGGCGCTGTTGGCATGTCGTTCTCAGGTATTCTGAAAATACTCAGTACAAAACCAATTCTTTGAAGCGATGTTTATCAAAATGTTGATGGTTCAAATCAAAATTTTCATGTCGCAGATAGAAACATTTAACTTGTAGTATTTCTCGCAGCACATAAAGCTAGACTAAAAAAAATCTGTTTCAGTCTGATTGTAGGCCTATCTTATGCAGTGTGCGTGAAGAATTGTATGTCATGACCTTCTTCTTTTTGCCCTTAGTAAACCTATTATATTCTGAAAAAGAAATGAAAAATTGTTCGCAACATCATTCTTCATGTCATGCATGTCCCATGGGGAAATCGTTATAATAAATGTATATTATTTTCTTTGTAAAAACTTTCTTCCCCAGTCTAAGGGTCGGAGGTTTGCTTCTTTTCATATTTGTTGCTTGGATTAAATGTCAAGATAAATGTTTAACAGCTGAGATGTTGTTCTGTCATAAAAATCACGGGCTCTGGGGCAAAACAGATTATTGACAATATTTTTTAAGATTTGAGCTGATGTGTTTTCGCTCAACGATGCACCAATGGGGAATGGCCTCTTCCTCCTCCTGTGAATGTGGTGCCGAGGAACAGACCGCAGACCACATCATCAATGACTGTTCCATCTTCAAGCCACCTAACGGAGTGGAAGGTCTGCGTGTCATGGATGATGAAACCAAAGACTGGCTGCTCTCTATTAGCCTTCCAGTGTAGTCCGGGAACATCGTGAATCTGGGGTGGTAAATGGATAGACCCTCGGCCCCTGAGGCTCACACGACGACGACGATGTCCATCATACACAAGATGCAACCATTGCCTTTGAGGCTACATTTTTACACTTCTAAGGAAACACAGTCACCAAACTAAGTAGGCCTAAGCATTGAGAAAGCTGTTTACTGTTGACACAGAAGAGAAAAGGCTTAGAAAGTTTCATTATTTTTTTTATCAACGCTTTAATGATTTGTGTTTGAAACCGATTAGTTTTGCCCAGGAGACAGGACAGATCTGTCATATACTCTCCAGAAATCGGCTGTGAACGCTTAGGTCAGTGGTTCTCAACCTTTTTGTTTTGGCGGACCCCTTTTGGTACCTTCAAAGCGGTCGCGGACCCTTAAAAAAATTGTATCTGAAATTTTGGTATATCAATTCTCCTACAATAGAATCAAATGTTTCATAGGTTTCGAAACGACACACGTGGACAAATTTGCTGAACTCGCTGACGATTGACGACATTGACGAAATTGTGTTATGAGTTTTATGTTGGCAGTTGGCACACAGCATCAAAAATCAGTAGGCTAATCTATATGTTAATTTGATGTTTTTCTATAAATTTTATCAAAAATCAATAGAATTTTGCGACCGTTACAAACCATTTCTCCCTTTTTTAATTTCTAATCAATATTAATTCGTTATAATCTTTGTCATTGCAAAACTGTGAGCGGTGATAGACTGCTGACTAACGTTTGCAATTCTAAGTTAAGCATTGATCAAAAGACATCGCACCAGTACGTAGGGAAGTAGGTTACAGTTTGAAAATCACGGTAATACAGAAATAAAGCACAACCAACCAATGTTTAAATTTTGTAATTTATCAATCATGCTGCAAACTCGGAAACTTTCACGGACTTCCTGAAATCGCTTCGCGGACCTCTTGGAGTCCGCGGACCCCCGGTTGAGAACCACTGGCTTAGGTAATGATAAAGGTGTAACAGAGGATACTAGACAAGAAGTTGCACTTTTCGATGACAGCATTGTCAGCACCGATATTATCTGGAATAGCCTTCCACTCCGACTGAAGTTGCTGAAGGATTATTTTTTCTGGTGATAATGATGTGTGTAACAAGCTTATTGCATGTTGACAGTAGCATTAACAGGGGGTCCAGAAAATACTTTTGGACGCCCGAGATGATTTTAGGGGCCTGTAACCTGCCTAATGGCCAGAGAACTTGAAGAAACCACCGCGATTTGTTTGGATACAGTGCATTTTTTTCTTAGAAGTGTCCTGATTTGGGGCTCAAGGATCTCATTGGTACCGGGCCTAAATTATCTTCTTAACGGCCCTGCAGTTGATGTTACTTTTTGTTTTATTTCTAGGGCATGCAATGCGTCGTTCTGTCGCAGGCTATTACCTATATTTGTGAATGCAGTTATATCACAAATATTATGCAATACTACCTATATAATGCAATATTTCACAATTTGTTGTTTGTAAGCTAACTGCGGCTATTAGAAACAAAGCTACAACATTTCAAGAACCGTTAGACCAAGCAAAATTTGTTTCCTCTCCCCTACTATATTATCAATCAAGCAACATCAATCATTTTATTTTTCCTCATTAACGCGTCCGGGACGAAAAAGATACTAACTACAAAAATCGATATAGACCTACCAGCACGTTAATGAACGGGAAAAGGTGGCAAAACCTTGAAAGTTTTAAAACGTGCCTGAATGAAAAATCATGTAGTAGGCTATATATCAGTAGTTAACACGGCCACAAAACCCAAAAAAACAAATAGCAAAAAATAAAACAAAAACAGAGAGAAGCACACATGTAGTAATGTATTATGTACAACAAACGCAAACAAGTCCAAGCTATTTCGTTTTATCAAGTTATCAGTTTGAAACTATAGTGCAAATCATGAAAAAGGTCTGAAAAATATGAAGTGCGTCGTTGTAGACTGTGATTTGTTGTTTTTGGAGACCCCTGATGTCACAGTAAATAAAAACAACTGCACTGAATTGAAGTTAAAACAACAGCCTTCCAAGCCATCTGTGATTACCAGCTAGCGCAATACGAAGATACAATTAAAACACGTTATAAAACGTAATTACTTTGTATACGAGCCTTACTCTGTATACGAGCAAACAGAAAATAAAGAAAAGCAGAGTGCAAAAGAGATTATAATGATCACGCAAGATCTGTTTCCGCGGAAAGCTGATAGATCGATTCGCTCTGGGACGGTTCTCAGTGTGTTACGAAAACATTGAATTAGCTAAAATGATTACAAAGTCTGCCAATCCTTTGTAAAAACATGAAAAGAATGCAATAGTCAAATACAGAAAAAGCATTGAGCTCCACTTTTGAATGAAAAGTAAGAGGTATCAAGTTAGTTGTGGCGCTGTTGGCATGTCGTTCTCAGGTATTCTGAAAATACTCAGTACAAAACCAATTCTTTGAAGCGATTTTTATCAAAATGTTGATGGTTCAAATCAAAATTTTCATGTCGCAGATAGAAACATTTAACTTGTAGTATTTCTCGCAGCACATAAAGCTAGACTAAAAAAATCTGTTTCAGTCTGATTGTAGGCCTATCTTATGCAGTGTGCGTGAAGAATTGTATGTCATGACCTTCTTCTTTTTGCCATTAGTAAACCTATTATATTCTGAAAAATAAATGAAAAATTGTTCGCAACATCATTCTTCATGTCATGCATGTCCCATGGGGAAATCGTTATAATAAATGTATATTATTTTCTTTGTAAAAACTTTCTTCCCCAGTCTAAGGGTCGGAGGTTTGCTTCTTTTCATATTTGTTGCTTGGATTAAATGTCAAGATAAATGTTTAACAGCTGAGATGTTGTTCTGTCATAAAAATCACGGGCTCTGGGGCAAAACAGATTATTGACAATATTTTTTAAGATTTGAGCTGATGTGTTTCAGCTGAACATAGTTTTCCATAGGGATGGTGAGCAATAGGCTTTGGCAATCAATATTTGTTTTGGTCTTGATTGTGTAATTTCAAAGTTAGTCATTCGATATTTACATAAATGCACAATCCTTATATTTGTTTCACTAGCAAAGTTCGTTTCGAACACTCCTCATTTCTAAAACTATTAAGCTGCCCAGTTTCTACAATTGCTCACAAACGTACAGTAAATTTGAGTACTGCTTGAAACAAACTTATTTTAAAATTGTAAGACATTGCAGTGAAAAAAAATAATTTTTTTTTCATAGCATAAAATTTGTTTTGAACATTTCTCATAAATTTGTTATAGTTGAACTCGTTTGTTTGTTCCGACAATACTTTGGAAATAGTGTAGCAAACCCAAATTTCTCGAAATCAAAGAGCAATGATTCAGCTGCGGAATACGTCTTTGAGCATTTCGCAACACGAATAGCTTTCTAGTTAGCGGCACTAAGCGGATGAAATAATTTACAGGCAACAACACAATAAAAAGTGGCAAATTCATACTTTTGACCCTGGTGACCAGTCCTCTCTTTGTGATTAAAAATATCTGCAACAGAGAAGTACTGCCAGGAAGGAATTTCCAACAAGTTTTCTCACTCAGATAATAAGATTTTCAATGAAATTATTGCTTGTGTTTGTTTTGCCAACATTTTGATTGGATATGATTACATTGCATGCCCATTAATTTTTCATTTTGATTTCTTTTAGAAAGTTCTTTCTCATTGAATCGTATTTCCAAAACGGTAATTTCGATAAACACGCTTGTTTTTTTAAATATTAGTTCAATCTCAACTGCAAAGCAGTAAGCAAGAACTAGTATTTTGTTTAAGCAATGCAAAAAGCATTCGGTGCGGTACATGCCATTATTCATAGTGTTTTACCATTATGGGGTGACGTTCTGATTAGGACGTCGAAATGAAAAATAAGTTGATATTGTTTGTACATCGTTTTCAACTTTCTGGAAAAAATTCCTTCTTTTGAAACCCATGCCCCAGCCCGAAAAACTGGTCTTTTTTACATTGATTCAACATCTGCAGACATTGAATCAATGTAAATAGAACTAGTTTTTCTGGTTGGGTAGGCATACTTTTGTTATTTGTATTAGCTTGAATTATTAGTGGAACTCATCAGCACCGTTAAACATAGAAAGTACGTCGCTCAATGAATGAATAGTCTATAAGGTCTTTCATAATCAAACTTTGTTTCAACATTAATTTTTAATTTGTTTTTTCCCTTTATTCTTTGGTATTAGCCTAATGTTTAGTGATATTTCAATTCAAACTGCAGATTATGGAATAAAGCTTCTTTTCATTCAAAGCAATTCATTTCGAAGATGCTTTAAGCTTATAAGCTATAGCCGACACCAGCAATCTAAGCATTTTTAACAACACACATGTTATGCCACAGACGCTACAAGTAAATAATCTTTAACCCACAGTACCATGTCTGTATTTATCTTTGGGTTAATGAGCTGCTTTAGCTTATTGCAGAAACAATGCACTGAATTAGGCTAACAAAGGCAATTGAAAAAGCTTTTGCAACTTTTTCAAATTAAACAGTGTAGAAATCTTCTCTTCCTACCACACCGCAAAGCTACTGATGCTATATGCTAATTATCTCTATTTTGAGATGTAAACAAATTTTAGATGGGTGGAACAATCCACCCTTTCCTTCATTCCACCCTTGCCGCGAGAAATAACCACCCTCAATAATTTCCAACTCAAGCTTTCCACCCTCCTTGTTAACAACGTGTGTATTTCCACAGTTTAGGATGGATTAAATTCTAGATGGTGGAAATATCCACCATTCTTTTCCGTTTCCATCCTTGTCGCGGGAGATTTCCACCCATGGAAATTTCCACCCCAAGGTTTCCACCCTTTTGATTAACAGTGTTTGGGGTCTTTGAACATCGAATCGACGCAAAAAAGATCATTAATAAGTCACATGTTTTGTTATTGCACGGTAAGATTGTGGTTAAGTCGAAAACATAAAGTCCAAACTTGTTTTTAATATTTACTTGACAATTTTGAATGCGGTGATTGAGTAAAAGCAGAAATTCAGTGTTAAAACAATAAACAAAAAAGCGCACAAAATAAACAAAAAAGCACATAGGCGCACATCAGTGAAATGAAAAATCGTAACTTTTTTTCCTCGTGTAACATCGCCAGGAGAAATGTTTCTTGATTAAAAAGGTTTTTCATCTATGCGCCTGAAAACTTTGTCATCTATGCGCATGAAAACTTTTGTTTTTTGCGTGCGTTTGCTGAAAACAAATGAAACGGACAAACCATCACAAAACTCTGAAATCGACGGAAAAACTAAAAGCACGTGACCTGGTGCCATGACGACCATATACATCACTGTTCAATTTTCCGACCTGCAGTACAGGTGGACCTAATAGATCCCAAAATTAATACAGCGCACTGGTTACAGCAGTTGAGAGATGTTGCTTGATTTTCTGCCTCATAACTAAGAACAAGATGACGACCAAAAATCATTGATTCACAATTTTTTAACTTTTTGTGAGTTAATGGTGAGAACAATAGCAATCGGGTGTAGTGGGATCAGGAATTTCTAGAAGTACGGGATGGGAAACTACCTTCTCAGAGTAGGGTGCGATAAATAATAAAGTTACTAGTCTTTTATTTCAGCAGAAATCTTATTTTTGACCTACTCAAAGTAAATTAATGCTTGTTTGTTAAATAATTTCATTAAATTTGCAAACACCAAAAAATTACAAATTTAATTTAACAACTTATTATAGGAGCAGTGTTGAAAATTTTAAGATGTTCAAAGCAATTACGCTACAATCTGAAAAATGAATTTATCAAATAAGTTGCTGTTGTGCAACAGCATCAGCTTATCTAAGGATAGCATTACTGGATGAGTCAAACAATACATGTAAAGTTCATTAGATTTGTTATTTCTTTTTGAGTTGTTATCTCTGCAAGTATAATTGGTTTATATTTATTAACACCGATATTTTGATTAGTTATTTTTTTGGTTTCCTGGCTTACACTTGATTGTTGAGTTGACAATAAATGATTTTAGAAATTCAGATAATTCCAACAGATCCTAACAAATTTTAGTTGAAGCTTGACTAGAAATAATTGACTGATTTTTCAGCTAGTTAATTAAAAATAGCCTTTTTGCTTGAAAATGTGCAGAAAATTTGGCAACACTTTTGCACAACACAACCTACTCTGAGAACCAAGAAAGCGTAAGTTTTGCTTCCCGATATGTTCATGATGTCCCTGAGTTTGATGGTTGGCGTTTTCAAGATAAACTACAACTAAACCATTGCCATGTTTGCCAATATAGCCTCAATACAAATACAGCCTCAACCCATAACTTCGCCTTCATCTTCACCTCTAGCTTCAGATAATTTCAATTGACAACTCGATGCGTGTGAGCGAAGAGCCCGTTTCGATTTTAAGGGACTTGTGATAAAGTTATGAGAGAATTTTGTACTTTTCCTCCGACATCTTTTCTTTGGAAACTAATTGTTGCATTTTATACCTAACTATGTCTAGCTATACCTATTGTTTATACTTTCGATATGTTTTTGTAAGCCTGCACCTTTATTTTTATATTCATCAGATATTACGGTGATTCAAACGAACCGGCATTCATCTATTCGTTTGGGATCTTAATGATGAATTTTGCAGCATTCTTCTACATGTTCATTGTTTATATGCTACTTTACCATTCTGCAAGTTACCAAAAGAGACAAGGTAATGTGCTCGCCCTGGTAAATAATAATGAAGGAATTGCTTATTTATTGTCGCCCCGAAATTGCTGTTGTTATTCACGACTGTCTCTTCTTCCATTGGATCATATTTAAGATGTAAAACAACATTAACGAGATAACGACTTGTTCGTCCAGCTTCTCTTAAGAAGGTGTACAATTGGTACCGATTTTAAAGTTGTTGGTATGATTTGACTTGGAGTCGAACCCTGGCCCACTAATAATATTATTGACCAAAATTTAGTTATTTAACATTATTTTAATTCCAGGAACAATCTACCAAAGACTGCTTTGTATGTTGCTGTTTTGCTTGGCTTTGCTTACTTGTTGTTTAATTTACATTCATAAACAAAGTAATATTACTCAACCTCCACTTGTTATTGTTATTATAGCTGCAGCTAGACAAGGCAATGTCAACACCGTCAGTCAAGCACAAGCCAAAAGAAGCAAAGACTTAACAGGAACAATCATGCGCATCATGATCACCGACTTCTTGTGTTGGATTCCTATTTGCATTATGTCCTTCCTGTCGTTTGGTGGAATTGAAATACCAGGCATTCTTTACCCGATAACTGCCATCTTCCTCATCCCGATCAACAGCGCAGTGAATCCGTGGATATACTCGTCATTTCTAGGAAAAAAGATAAAGGAGATTCCGTCAGTGATTCGCATCCAAATGCAGCAAAGGCAAAGTTCATGAGCAACAAATCACATGAACATGTTGATCACCTCCAGTCAAAATTTAAAGTGTTCTTCATGAATATTGACAAAACAAACGTGATTAACAACGTTTTCTGACGCTATGCTGATGTTTTGCATGCAGATGCAAACATATTTTCGAGATTACTTGTGATTGTTAAAAATTCTAGTTTGTCCAACAGTGTTTTTCAGCAAATGAAAGGAAACTGGGCTCTTCTCAACCTCATGCAAGGAAAATGGAATAAAACGATCAAGATCAAAGTGTCAAACGAAGCCATTAAAAACTCGATTATTTATCAATTCACCTACGTCACAATGTCTATTATGACGTACGTGGTTTTGGTGTTGTTATGGTGGAATGACACTTTGATCCAGAGTTGCCATATTGGCGTTTTTATCTAAATAGAAAGAGATATGTGACAACTGCGTCAAACTGATTCTAATCTAATTTAAATTCTACTCTAATTTTTAAAACTTGGGTAGCTCTAATTCTAATTTTAGTCTAATTTTTAAAACTTAGCATAGCTCTAACTATAATTCCAACTTAATTTTGATAAGCTAAAAAATATCTAGTTGTCCAAGTCTGTTCTGGAGGTGTTATTGTTACAGATAATTTTCGATTTGAATTAAGTTCACCTGTGCTTTTGTATTTACATTTTGTATCATGGCCAGTGTTTGAACATTTTGATCTTCAAGCATTTCTTCAAGTGTCTCGCCAGGACACTGCCACGTGGTTTAGACTTGTATTATTGTATCATGGCCAGTGTTTGAACACTTTGATCTTCAAGCATTTCTTCAAGTGTCTCGCCAGGACACTGCCACGTGGTTTAGACTTGTATTATTGTATCATGGCCAGTGTTTGAACACTTTGATCTTCAAGCATTTCTTCAAGTGTCTCGCCAGGACACTGCCACGTGGTTTAGACTTGTATTATTGTATCATGGCCAGTGTTTGAACACTTTGATCTTCAAGCATTTCTTCAAGTGTCTCGCCAGGACACTGCCACGTGGTTTAGACTTGTATTATTGTATCATGGCCAGTGTTTGAACACTTTGATCTTCAAGCATTTCTTCAAGTGTCTCGCCAGGACACTGCCTCGTGCTTTAGACTTACGTTGATTCAAGGCCTTGTTAGACCCACCGAATGACTTCATTGAAAAGCACAGCTGCCAGACTATGTGTGGTCAAACAAGATTGCAAGGATCAATTTACCTCTTAAATACTGTGTTTGAATGCTTTGCCCTAAACACCAGACATCAACATTAGATATAAAATATAAGAACATTAGAACAGAATATTAGATATACAGTAGAATTCGCCTATAACGGCTTCGTTTATAACGTCAATTCGCCTATTACGTCACATTTCGCTCGGTCCCGGCAGAATTCCTATCTTTTAGGTACATTGTAGTTCGGCTACAACAGCATCGCCTATAACGTCAATTCGCATGTAACAGCACCCTTTATTGGTCCCGACCCCAGACGTCTTTTGTTCGTTTATAACGTAACTTTAAGCCATCACCTTCACCACGAACCGTCAGTCTTTTAATCCAGTTAGCGCTGCTGCTTGCAAAATGTCTTCCCTTTATTTTGCTACGTCGTTCGCATTTCGCAACAGGGACTTTAATTAACTGAATTAACTCTTTTCCCGCGTGAAAAATTATCACGTGTAAAAAGCAGCTCTACTGCTGATCTTTAAACAATTCAAAGCAACAGTTGTACGTTGTAGAAGCCCTGAAGTCAATCAGACAACTAGACCGATACTTCCGAAGTCACGACGATAGCGAGCAAATCCTACATTATTTAGCAAAAGCTGAACGCTATGTGGTAGAGAAATCCGTGTCAAAACCAAAACAGGTGAAGATCAATGCCTTTTTTGCTAATAAACAATGAACTTCTCTACTACTGTATGTAACGAGCTGTATTGCGCAAATTTCCTGTACCTTTCGCTGTAGGTTTTTTTTAAACAATTTCTTTGTTTACTGTATTTTCTGCGTGACTTTTGTCAGTTTGGTGGTACACAATAAACCTGACTAGATTATACACCTCTTTCTTTAATCAAAAGACAGTTTTGGAATAGTTTGCGGTAGTTCGTCTATAACGTCAATTCGGCTATAACGTCAGTTTTTGCAATCCCCTAGAGGTACCGTTATAGGCGAATTCTACTGTAATGACATTCACAATTTACATCTTCGATCACACAACCATGTGAATTAAAACAATCAAAACATAATTATTTCCTCTTTTCAAAAGAGATAAATTCCTCATATAAAAATTTCCAACCTTGTACTGTAAGATAGAGAGACACGTTGCTTTTTAATGGATCATCTTACTTTTTTCAGTTCTGTTATGTGCCTACAAAATTTTGCTTTAGCCAAAAACTGTTTCAAAAAATCGAGAAATGTTATTTTAAATTTGTTTGTGACTGTAAGAAAAGGTAACAATAGTAGATATATAAAATATGAAAAAAAAAATACAGTAGGCTATATGAATTTTTGCCGCTGTTACAATCCATGATTTGTTGCTGCTTTATATATTTCGTTGAGAATATTTGTGAATTCAACTTGAGATTACTTATGATTGCTATGTGATGATTGATAAACATTGTTTACCCTCTAATAGCTTCGCAGTGCAATCCTGTGAACCAGTGAGAACCCGGGGTGGTAAAAGGATAAACCCTCGGCCCCGGAGTCTCTAACAACAAATATTGATAAATTGTATACTTCGTATTCGCGTATCTGGGCTTATGCCTTGTGAAGGTGATGACTTATGATGCCTCACGATAGCTCAAGTGGTTAAGTGCCTAACCCAAGATCTATCCAACAACCAATGTAAATTGCAGAGGATGTGAGAAAGAAGATACAGTAATATTTTGTGAACATTATTATATTGTTTCTTTTCGTTTATCTCAACTAATATTGGTTTGAAATAGTAGCCTACATGAGCTGCTTCGAACAATTCTTCAATGCTACTTTGAAATACTTAGGCTACCGTACTACTTGTATATCATTGCCATTTAATCATTGATTAATTTGGGTAGGCTAACCTAAGCCATGAACAATCCTGCCATTCTGCTTAATATTGTATACTTGTATATAATGATGCAATGAGTAAACATTGCATTCACTTTTTGTTTTAATGAAGTTTGTGAATGGAAAAATTGTTAGTAAACTTTGTTTGTGATGTCTCGAAACGAAACTAAAAATGGTAGAACGCAGTGGAAAATTTGAAATGCGTGATAATGATGATAACTATAATGATAATGATGACTATGGTGTAAATTACAGAGTATGTATGAAAAAAGATCATGTTTTTTGAACTTTTTTACATATTGTTTTTTTTTTATCTGCACCTAACAATAATGTTATTGGTTTATTTATTGTCACTCTACAACAGCAAAGGTGGGACAGCGACAGGACTCATGTTTAATTTTGTAAAATGTCATCACATTATTACCCGACTAATTCTCACTGCGTTATGCATGAGTGAACAAAATCGGTACCGTTTTTAAAGTTTTCGGTATGAGCCGAACTGGAAACGATCTCAGATCTACCAGCTTCAGAGCCCAAGGAGATACCACTGGTCCATTGAGCTGGTTTTATCAGCAGCTAATATTGGTTTGAAAAGGGACACTGCTGCTTCATGGGCGATTATGTTGAAATACTTCCTGTCTATAAACTTATTGATGCTTTCAAAGTTTACACCAATTGACTTTGGTAACTTGGTAATTAAATGTAATTTAATTTGCCGTTCGATGATTGGTCAATAATTTAGTTCACCAAAAGTATGAACAATATAAAATCATTCGACGTCAAATATGAAATGTGTGAACCTTGCGCCTTGTTTTCATTGTTTGCTTATTGTTGCTCAGGAGTGTTCAAAAATGGAAAACTTTATTTAGATATACATTTTATGTACAGTAGATATAAATTTTTCTTTAAGTTTCGTTTCGAACCGAGTAAAATTTCGTTTCGTTCACATAGCATTTTTTGAGACTCTGATAATTGTGGACAACAAGGGCAGCACTCCGACGAATGAGTTTTATGTTGTACGCCTCTGGTCCATTACTAAGAGTTGTGTGTTGTACGCCTCTGGTCCATGACCATGAGTTGTGTGTTGTACGCCTCTGGTCCATGACCATGAGTTGTGTGTTGTACGTCTCTGGTCCATGACCATGAGTTGTACGTTGTACGTCTCTGGTCCATGACCATGAGTTGTGCGTTGTACGTCTCTGGTCCATTACCATGAGTTGTGTGTTGTGCGCCTCTGGTCCATTACTATGAGTTGTGTGTTGTGCGCCTCTGGTCCATGACCATGAGTTGTGTGTTGTGCGCCTCTGGTCCATGAGTTTTATGTTGTACACCTCTGGTCCATAAACATGAGTTGTAGGCCTACGTTGTCTACGCCTCTGGTCCATGACCATGAGTTGTGTGTTGTGCGCCTCTGGTCCATGACCATGAGTTGTGTGTTGTGCGCCTCTGGTCCATTACCATGAGTTGTGTGTTGTGCGCCTCTGGTCCATGAGTTGTATGCTGTACGCCTGTTGTCCATGACTTGTATGTTGTTCGCCTGTGGTCCATGTGCTCTATGTTATAAGCCTCTGATCCATAACAATCGTGTTAACAATCCCAGCTTTCCATGTCGACTGAATAATCGATTCATTATTAATCATTAACTGCTCAATTTCATTCTATCATAGAAGTATTTCTTGTGGTTTCTCAATGCCACACATATTGCAGTTTAACACTTTATATTAACATTTAAGTTCAATATATGATGTTACGTTAAAACCAGTCCCGAAGGTCCCAGGTTTGATTCTTAGTCTGGTTGTGACTTTTCAAGCTAGCTTTAGGAGTGCTGACAAATATTTCCATTCAGAAAATTTCACAATGAAATACTGCAACATTTGCATCTCAGTTTCAATTTATTCTCACAAATGCACTAGACTACATGCTCAAGCAAATATAGTTTGATTCTTCGTTTTACTTTGTTTGCAATATATTTGGATTAATTCAACTATCTGGTTTTGTTTTCGTTTGTGTGAGAAAATTTTCATAGTTCTTCGAAGGTATAGTAGAAAGTGAAAGCTTCATTCAGTGCTGCCATACACTATTCGTTGCATCCTGTTAGGTGCGTTATAGATGGGACGCTCAGGAATGTCATGGTCGGTAGTTTGTTTCTCCTTTCGGCAAAGTCAGATCCGCTTTTAGTTTTGGTAATCTTACTCATCTCATGAAAAAATCGTTTGGCTTATTGGGCACTCTTTTTGTCGCAATTTACATATAGGCTACTATTGAGTATAGGAAGACGATGGATCATCAAAATTTTGATGCCTTTAGTGGGGCTCATGTATTCGATGAAAATGAAAGTACGGTTGACATCGATATCGTCTGTGTTATAGGTGCATTATATTTGCAAGTTCAGACCCAAAATACTGCCTCAGCACCCAAAGAATCCTGCAAAGATCCTATAATTTCCACGGTAATGCGTTTCATTAATGAAGGATGGCCGCCCAAGTCTTCTCCACAAGACCCGGTCAAATCATTCGTATGTGCGCAGACTCTCTTTCTACTTGTTACAGATGCATAGTCTACGGTTCCAGAGTAGTCAGTCTGATTAAACTTCGTCCTCATGTCCTTCAGTTGCTTCAAGAAGGAATCGGCATTGAGAGAATGAAGCACTTGGCAAGAACTTCCGCTACCGGCCAAACATCGATCTGAACATAACTGAATTTTGTCATAAGTGTTGCAAAGTTCTGCATAAATTAGGGGAAGGTGGGGTAAAGTGGAATACCTAAAGGTTAATTCAGTACAGTTCACTGATTTTGCCAAAAAAAATAATTTTTTTTATTGGAGGGTTAACTCTAACATATTTCGACAATTTTTAAAGTGCACTTTTGATGACTGCCAGCTTTTTTATATAAATTTTTTTAATTTTAAAATTACCTCCAATAGTCCACTTTACCCCACATATGTGGGGTAAACTGGACCGTTGTAAGTTTTGAGAAAATTCCGTAATTTTTTTCCAAGAAATCAAATTATTTACAACTAGCATCATTAGGGAAGAAGTTATGAAACTTCACAACTGCAGTTCATAAGTCTACTACGAATCAAACTTTGAAGAAATTTTTTAAAAACAGAGATCACAGATAAAGTTGTCATCCTCTTCACTGCAACCAGCGCAGGCTTCATGCGCCCACCGCAAACATTTGGAACACTGGATCCACCCATCATTTTGTGCCAGTTCAAATGCAAGTGATTGAAGATGTTTCCTTGTAACCCCAAAGAATCTTCGTTCAACTTCAAGCACATGTGCAACTAACTCTTTTTCCTGGGCTTTCGAAAATATTGAATGAAACCTTTCAAGTCCCTTTTTGCTTCGTGTCATTAATATTATTTCCTTTAACTCTTCTTCTGAGTGTGGTCTTAGGAACTCCGTAATCTTTGCTTGTAACCCATTTTCTTTTCGTTTACTGCCTGAATAGCCGTAGCCTCTTCGATCGGTCCAAGATTGTTAGGTGGATGTCCTTTGTTGATAACGAGGCTTTCTGAAAAACAAGAATATAACTAAGTTAAGAACCAGCTCGTCTGCTCGATCATGATTGGTGGGATATCAGAACAACTGTCCACTTGAGTGCTAATTTGGCCTACACAGCTGTTGTGTAAAATAAGCTACAAGATTATAAGTAACACAGCACCTAATTCAGTCAAGAAATCATAAACAAGAAAAATATTTATGACGGGGTAGAGTGGACCACCACTGGTCCACTTTACCCCACCTCTACATTACTACTAATTTACCTGTTGGCCAAATTTAGGCTAGTCAGCAACATGAGTCAGCTACCCCAATGAGGGGGTAGGTCGGACAAGGTAGGCTATGGGGCTATGTCAGACAAACCAAAATATGGTTGAAAATAGTCTTGAATAACATGTATTGTACCAATAATATTTACAAAGAAATCCTGCAATTGTTTCATGTTGAATGGAATAACAAAATATCAAAAAAATTACAGAAGGTCTATAGCCTAGGGGATACCCCGGACACTTAGATATTTATGTCCGCGGTATCCCCATGGTCACGTGTAGCAAGCAATGGCGGATTTCTACTAGTACAAAATGCTCTGCTAAAAAACTCTTTTGCTGTAAAGAACCTGCTATCTACAACGTATATACTACACTAAAGGTTAATAATAATAATAATAATATTTATTTGCATCAGACAAAGCTGTCCATATCCAAAACAACGAAATAATACACAAACTGCAAACAACGAACAACAACAACCAAAAACAACGAAATAATGCACAAACTGCAAATGCACAAAATCTCACTAAATATGCTATCAACTGTTACAAGTTTACAGACAATGGTACGGTAGTGTTACAAGTTAGAAGAACTGAAAGTATTCAGAACGATAAAAACAATCAGATGACATGGCAGCCATCAAAACTAGATAATAGCATAGGCTACATAGAATTATTATACTGAAGACGGTAATCTCATTTACGATGGCAGTCGTGCCTCATCAAGGAGGCAACAATAGAGTTAGACGAAACTTCACATCTTCCAACAAAAGAAAAAACATATTTCCGAAGTAATGCATCAAATGTTATAATGTTGCACAAGACTTGATGTTCACGTCATAGCATCTTTTCACAAATTGGGACTAGGTGGGCAAATTTTCAAAAAGGGCAATTTTAGCGCGCAAACAATGTTAAAAAGGGCAGTTTTTGCGCGTAAATGATGGGAAAAGGGGCATTTTTTTCGAGCGTAAAATAAGTAAAAATGTAGATTTCTCAGGAAAATTGTGGGTAAAAAGACATTTATACTTAGGCTAAACTTTTGAGACCTATAATTGATTCCTATTGTTGGTTTCATAATCTCATGCTCAGTTTCGATTTAATCATAATTGTTTATGCCTGCTTTCTGACCCTTTACGAAGCCCTTGTTTACATGGCAAGTTTCGGTCGACTGCGTTGCCCTTCCCAAAATAGGCTTCATGCACATTCCCGGATGTTGTCACCGCGATGACGTTGATTTTTGATGGCGAGGCGGAAGATTCGAAAGCAGTTTTACTTAGGGTTTAAATATTTATTATCGTGGAAGTCATACAGTATGTAAGTACACTCTTCAACTAACTTAATGTTTATATTTCTATTTGAATAAGGGATCAGTAACTAATTGATATCGGATTTGTATCATACTGAAAGATCAATGTAGATGTAATTGCCTACTGGATTTGTGAAACCTAAATGGCTGCTGGTGCTACTGCTCAGTAAATCTTTTATCCCTTTTCTCTGCTATACCTCTATGCTGGCCTAGTCCATTACTAGCGCTCAGTTTATAAATTCGTGACTTTGGATGGTGCTTAACTAGCCCTCTTATTCCACGCCCTGCAAGCTCCCTGGTCTCAGTGGGGCTAAGCCCCGTTTTCTAGGTTTTGCTGTGTGTTGGGTCCCCTTTATTGTATTCTCTCTGTTTAATGTATGTGCGGTCCGCATAACAACTATTGGTCGCCAAATAGAATCAGTAACTCAACCTGTGGTGGTTACATCATATCAATCATTGATTTCTTGCGTACCCTGGTAGGCTACGGTACGATTGATTCATGAATGTGTGTAGTGGCTGCTTTTGCTGTGTGAGTTGAATGTCAGTCATTGAATTTCTCGTGTGAGGTTGCAGTAGTCTAGTTCGGTTAATTGTGGCTGAATGCGCATTAATTGATTCTACTCCAACTTACATAATTTTTGATTTACTGTTGTGATCAGTTGTAGCTCGCTTTGCTAGTTGTAAGCTGCTGACTCGTAGGTTATTTCCGAAGGGAATTCCCCCGGTTATTTTTTGTTTTTGTTTACTGTTGTGTTGTCTGGCTTATCTGTAGCCTACATATACTGTAGGGGTATACTGCGGCTGTTTTATTTTGTTAATACTTACTGGTAGTATTTGTTTTCATTAATTTTGTTGAACTCACTATGGATAAGCGCCATGCTGAGTTGTCTCTCCAATTGGAGGAACGAGAATTAGAACTGGAGCGTCGCGCTTTGCAGCTCCAACGCCAGGAGATGGCTTTAGAGCGCCGGGCCTTGGAGCTGGAGCGTCGACGTTTTAAATCTTCTCTGACGGGCGATGGCAAGGTTGAGTCAGAAAAGGCAATAGGTGAGGGGGAAGGTTTAGTCCGTGAGGAATCTGTATCTCACCATGTGACTGGCGATGTCCCTCTGTCAAAAGGCGCACTTCCGCCAAAAACAGAGACAGTTGTCAATCTCGTTGGGAACGAGAGCCACAGTACCTTCGAATCTTGTCAAGGGAAACTGCACCGTAGCGACAAAGGGCTAGATGTTTCTAGCGAAAGGGATTTTATTACCAGGAGCCATGCCGACATGGATTCGCGGTCTGTGCTGCCCGGTGAACGCGTCACGGCTTCGCATTGGAATTCGTTTGTGAATTATGAAGTCAAGCCTAAGGATGCTCACGTGGAGTGCCAAGCAGAGTGGAATGGCTGGAGAGCACCACACCAACCCATGATGATGGGAGAGCAAAGAGATTCCTATGGTCAGCACAGCGCAGACATGAGGTCTGTGCCTGGCTACCAAGGTGTTGGGAGGCACTTGCCCGTAAGGCATGAATCCACAGGTCTGGATACCTCATTGCATTCGGCAAATTCACAGATTGAAAAAGTTGTCGGTGCATTGCATTCAATGGCAACTGCAGTCTGCCGCGCCCAGGGTGGTCGGGTAACAGAAGAGAGTAAATTTGATGGTACGCCAACAGATTATTATCGCTTTGTCCGATATTTTGAGAAATATGTCATTCGCGATGTAAACGATCCAGCTGCTATGTTGGACCTTTTGATCTCTTGCTGCACTGGGAGGGCACGACGCAGCATCGAGCAATGCATTGTCATGGAACCACCAAGCCTTGCTTACCACCATGCCCGTAACACACTGTACAGAAACTTTGGCATGATCGACAGTGTTACCACAGCCTTTATTGAAAAGATCATAAATGGCCCTGCCTTTAAGGAAGGGAACACGCAGGGATTATTAGATCTGTCGCGTCAGATGAAGGATTGTGAAATGACTTGTGGGGGAAGACTAGATTGTGGGTTGAACACACGTCACACCCTGACAAGTATTGTGAGTCGTCTGCCGCCCAAGTTGCAGGATCGGTTGATTGAGGTCTCTGTTGAAGGGCTTACATTTGCTCAACTGGCTGATCATATTTACCAGTATACTCGGGTCCAAGGTGGATACTTGGCACAGGCTCTCAACAGAGACAAGATTCATTCGAACCAGGAAAGAAGAACCAAGTCAGGTAAAGGTGTTCTGTCATATGCATCACAGGGTTCAGTAAAGGGTGGACCTCATTCTGCTAAGAGTAGCGTTGGTGCAAACTATTCTTCAGAACCATGCGATTGGAAGTGCCCTGTGTGTTCTAACGGACACCCATTGTGGCAATGCAGGCAGTTTCGTCGCATGGCTGAAGTGGACCGACAGCGGACAGTTAGAGCTGCCCAGTGTTGTTTTAACTGTTTAGAGTTTGGACATCGTGTACAAGAGTGCAAGTGGGACAGGAGTTGTAAGCTTTGCAAAGGAAGACATAACACTCTGCTTCACCGCCCACAAGATGACAGGAGTGGAAGAAAGTATGGAGCCACGGAACCCATGAAACCTGGCCAGGACATCAAAGAGGCCGGCTCCTCTTCATCTCCCAATTGTGCTTCTGTAGTAACCTGCGCTAGTTCGGGGCTGCGTGGTGCAAAGAGTTATATGGTACGTCTGAAGGTGGTACCGGTTACAGTTTGGAGTCCGGATAGAAAGTCACAAGTCGACACATATGCCTTTCTTGATGAAGGCTCAGACACCACCCTCTGCACAATCGACTTGATGAAGCGGCTTGGGATGACAGGCAAGAGTGTGGATTACTCCATTTCAACTATGAACGGCGTCAGTCAACAACGTGGTTACAGGCTGCAGGGTCTGTATACACGTGGCATTAAAGAATGTAAGGGGATGGAGATTGATGCTGTATTGGCGGTTCCGGCATTACCTGCTCTGGATGGAAGTATTCCGAATGCTGATGATGCTAGCATGTTTCCAGATGTATTGCAAGGCGTGGACATCCCAGAGCTGGCTGAAAAGTCAGTTGACCTTTTAATTGGTGCTGATGTGCAGGAAGCACACTATATGCATGCGTTTCGCAGAGGCCGGAATGGTGAACCAAATGCCATTCGTACTGGCTTGGGTTGGACATTGAGTGGTCCTGTGGGACATAATAGTTCCAAGGCCTTGGTGCATGTTAATTTTATTCACTCTGGTAGTGACATACTGCATCGTCACATGCAGCAAACCTACGATCATGACTTCAATGATGTTGGTGATCCAGATGAACTTGCCATGTCCATCAATGACAAACAAGCGCTGACTTTAATGAAAGAATCGGTCAAAAAGGTGGAGGGACATTATCAGCTAGGTCTACCATGGAAAGATGAGGAAACTACACTCTCTGGCAACAGAAAGGTTGCCGAAAAACGCTTGAAGCACTTTCGGCGTAGGTTTGGAAAGGATGACGAGTTCTTCGATATGTATAGTCAGAAGATTAGAGAATATTTAGACAACGGATATGCACAAAAGATGCCACATGATCAATTGCCTCAGACCAACCGAACATGGTACCTCTCTCATCATGCTACCGGTGAAAAATTCCGCATTGTCTTCGATTGTGCGTCTAAGTTCAGGGGCACTTCTTTAAATGACAACCTACTTCAAGGCCCAGACCAAACAAGCAATCTGATTGAAGTTTTGCTTCGCTTTAGGGAAAAACATCCAATGATCTTGCCCAGCCGACACCATGTGACGCGCCTGGTGACGCGCCATGAGTTTTTTCATGTTTGTAGTGCCCATTGCGGCGCGCTTCATACGCTTAGTGTGTGTAGGGAGGCTTTTTGGGTGATTAAAGGTCATTCTACTGTGCGTCGTGTGTTGCGTGAGTGTAGAGTGTGTCGTTTGAGAGATGCTACAGGGGGTCAACAAATCATGGCACCACTTCCAAAATGTAGGGTTACCCCTGGTAGACCAGCGTTTGCTTGCACAGGAGTGGACTATGCAGGGCCGTTTCTGACCAAGTCTGGTAGAAGCATGTCCAAACGTTACTTGTGTGTATTTACCTGTATGGCCTCTCGGGCTGTACATTTTGAATTTGCTTATTCCCTCGACACCTCCTCATTCCTTCAAGCATTTCAAAGATTCGTAAATCGAAGAGGCATGGTTGAAGAACTCATAAGTGACAACGGCACATTTGAAGGTATCAAACGGTGGAACCTTTCCCATATTCAGAAAGGCATCAAGTGGTCTTTCAATGCCCCATTGGCATCACATAGAGGTGGAGCCTGGGAGAGATGCACCCGATCTGCCAGGAGAATTCTGCATGCCTTGGTCAAGGACCGAACTTTGAAGGATGAAGACCTAATAACACTTGTTACCGAAGCAGAACACATGATGAATGACAGGCCGTTGACAACAGTTAGCGACGATCCCGAAGACTTGGTGGCTCTGTCACCTAATAGCTTGCTACAAACCAAGCTTGATGCAAGCATGCCATGTGATATATTTACATTTGCTGACAGTTACCGTAAATCATGGCGGTTAGTTAACTACCTTACCGACCAGTTTTGGCAGCGTTGGTCTGCAGAATACATGACATTATTGCAAACCCGTAGCAAGTGGCAGAAGCCAGTTCGAAATCTCGCCGTTGGCGACGTGGTCTTGGTAATAAATGACTGTCAATCCAGAGGGTCGTGGCCCAAAGCGAGAGTGACGGAAGTGTTTCCAGCTCAAGACGACTTTGTACGCACGGTTCGTCTAAAGACTGCGATTTCAACCTATGGGCGTGATGTTTGAAAGGTGTGTCTTTTGGAAACAGACGTTTGAATCGATTTCCCTAGATGATTGGACTTACTGATAGAGACAGTTTTATTGTTACGCGCGCGACGCGAACATTTACGTAACTAAGTGTATGGTATCGTTGCTTGTGTTTTGTTTCCAATGCGTTTGCCTAGCTTTGCTTTTGTGTTCCAAACGACCTCAGGGGACCCACTTCAGAGATCATAAATATTTTCCATAGTTATGCGACATTGTACATTTGAAACGTTGTATTGTCTGAACAAGCTCATGTAATAAGAGCATTCGATTATTTTTCTCTTGGGAAAAACAGCTACTTCTACCCCAGTAATGTTTTTGAGGCCGGTATGTTGGTTTCATAATCTCATGCTCAGTTTCGATTTAATCATAATTGTTTATGCCTGCTTTCTGACCCTTTACGAAGCCCTTGTTTACATGGCAAGTTTCGGTCGACTGCGTTGCCCTTCCCAAAATAGGCTTCATGCACATTCCCGGATGTTGTCACCGCGATGACGTTGATTTTTGATGGCGAGGCGGAAGATTCGAAAGCAGTTTTACTTAGGGTTTAAATATTTATTATCGTGGAAGTCATACAGTATGTAAGTACACTCTTCAACTAACTTAATGTTTATATTTCTATTTGAATAAGGGATCAGTAACTAATTGATATCGGATTTGTATCATACTGAAAGATCAATGTAGATGTAATTGCCTACTGGATTTGTGAAACCTAAATGGCTGCTGGTGCTACTGCTCAGTAAATCTTTTATCCCTTTTCTCTGCTATACCTCTATGCTGGCCTAGTCCATTACTAGCGCTCAGTTTATAAATTCGTGACTTTGGATGGTGCTTAACTAGCCCTCTTATTCCACGCCCTGCAAGCTCCCTGGTCTCAGTGGGGCTAAGCCCCGTTTTCTAGGTTTTGCTGTGTGTTGGGTCCCCTTTATTGTATTCTCTCTGTTTAATGTATGTGCGGTCCGCATAACAACTATTGGTCGCCAAATAGAATCAGTAACTCAACCTGTGGTGGTTACATCTATATTATTCATCTCCGCCCACAATATTTTATAAATAATAATGCAGCCTCATTGGCGTAGCCAGGGGGGCGAAAGGGGCCATGCCCCCCCCCAAAATTTTCAAAGTTTGAATTCCGAAGTTGAGCCCTTTGTTGAAAATATAATAAAATTTGTATAAATTTACATCGTTTTCCAAGATATCTGACAATTAACACCCCTCAGAACTTGCTTTAGACACACAGAAAGACGCCAATTTTGGAAAAACAAATGAACGAAGTATTTTAAAGTTACATTCAGACTTTTTGCCGATTGTGTCATTTCAATATCGGTCCTAGTCCTAACTCCTGCAATTTTGACTTAAAATGTAATTGTATGTCACGAGAAACAATTATATTTAGGTTTGGATTGCTGGTTTATGTCTTTTCAATTAATTCAAGATCATATCTTAAACGTTTTCTTCGCTGCCTTTGGCGTAGGTTAGGCTACATGACTTTACGTTTGGGCCTTCGACACGTTTCGACGAGTTTCTACACTTTTCCAGAGTTATGTGATAATATTTCAGAATCGCTTACTCTGTTGGGTTTTTGTATGGCTGAGTTTTTAGTGTTCGCTAAGTTTAGCCGCAGTTTTTTTACCGTTCGTGTGTAAGAGCTGCCTTTAATAAGTTAATAGCTGTTTATCTGCTAATAAATTTCATACAAATATTATCCTAAAAGTGTTTCCATAAAGCACTATAATCCATTATTTGAGTGTAATTTTGCAAAAATTTTCCGGGGGTACATGCCCCCGTATCCCCCTAGAATGTAAAAAGAAACAACTATGATAATATATGACATACAACTGCTAAGATATTATAGTGAGTTGAATCTTCGCAAAATTAGATGATTCTAAAGAGCTGGTATTTCATTTTGATGAAAATCGGCAACAAACTTTGGTAATTCAGACTTGTAAAATCCCGGGTAGTCCCGGGTAAAATCTCACACAAAATTTAAGGGAGCATACTCACAACACACATTGATAATCTGCTTGAATGGAACATTAACGATATTATAAGTAAGGTCAAAGGTAGGCTAATAAGTTCTAGATGTATGCTGAAGCTTTCCATTTAGCTGTTCGTTCCTTAACTGCCAAAGAAATATAATAGTTCAAAATGTGAAGAGTATCTAAAACGTTACTTGATCACTTTTATAACCGGAATCTAAAAAGTTCAATCGAAAAAAGCTGCAAAGTTTTCTCCCAACTGTTATGCTTAATAAAAATTATTTTTGAAATAAAAAATAGTGCAGAACCTGTTATGCAGCTTGTCCTATCACTTTTCTTTCTTGTCCTATCACTTAGTTTAGTCTTTTGGAAATTTAGAAGATCATGTTGCAGTTTTGTTAACTTCAGAGCAGTCCGCACATATTATACAATAACAATAATGAATAACTAGCAGCGAGACATCAACAAAGCTGATAACATTTTTTCTCAGTCCGGCATAACCTGCTAATTCTAATGCATCATTACACATACCTAGAAAGAACAAGAAAATTCAATTGCTTTAAGCCAGAAAGAAGTAAATGAACAGAGTTACAAAGCGAAATCTACTTAAAGGGAAACTGTAGTCTACTCAATTTTAGCCCTAGCCAGTTAAAAATATAAAAATACGACGATTCCCATCGTACCAAGACATTATTCTCTATCATTTTTCGTTAAGAAGCAATTGCCGAATTACTTTTATCAAAATTGGAAAGGAGTAGGCTACTTTGATGACGCAACGGATAAGGTGGGATGGCGCAACGGATAAGGCGTTGGCTTTCCAATTATGCAAACCTGGTTCGACTCCCGGCTTCAGCTGGTTGTTGAAAACACCGCTCACCTCTACCCAGGGTGTAATAAATTGGGTGGACGTAGTTGCTGAAGTAAAGGCGGCCGAGAGCAAGGAACTGGCCACCCTAATCTCCTTAGTGCCGAAGGCTTAGTATAATGAGAACCTTATCTTCTCATTCCCCAAAGCTCAGTATCTGAGTATGGGACCTTTACTTTGATGACATAGAGATAGGATTACACTCTCAAGTCAGCTTCCTGGGTCTATGAGTCATTAATGGTAAAAGCTGTGAGAATCGCGAAGTAGTTGCGTTGGCAGGCAGGTTTCGTTCCTAAGAAATGATGTAGGCATCTAGTGATGCCACCCTATGTTGCTATAGCATAAATAAATAAAAATAACTGCAATGAAATACAACGAATTCCCACGTTCGGTAGCGCTGATAGATCGCAAAAGTAAAGTGTTCCATAAGAATTTAGAAAAACTACAGATTTGCTGTTTTAAGATAAAACTAGGATCAAACTTAAACAAAAATTACGTCTTAAAAATAGCCCACCTAGTTTCAAACTAGGGGGGCAAAGAAAGGGCTAGGTGGGCAAGCAAAGGGACTAGGTGGGCAATTGCCCACCTAGTTTATATGTGAAAAAATGCGTGAACTTCACGTACGCTATAGTGTTGAGGCAAATTGTGTATAATTCTAAATGCATTATTGAAGGCAACACGCAGGCGATTAATGTCACGTTGATGATAATTTTCCCACAGATGACATGCATACATTGGAGTACAATATGAACGGAATAGAACATTTTTAATATCACTGGAGCACTTGTAAAATTTTGATTTTAATTTGTTGGCAGAACAGTAGATTGATCGCACTTGTCGATTTATATCTTTGTCGTCACACATTGTTGTGTCAAGAAAAACACCCAAATATTTGACACTGTCTACGAATTTGATCTCACTTCCATTGAGCTGTACAATTGGATTCAAATTTAACTTTAAGTGATTGGTTTGGAAGTACATAGCAAATGACTTTTTGCAGTTAAAAATGACATCGTTAGAAAGCGCATAATCTTTACACACATTCAAGATACTCCGCAGACCATGTACACTTGGAAAAATACTACAAATATCATCAGCAAACATGAGATGATTGACAAGTGTATTACCTATGTAACAGCCTGCCTTGGTTTTGCTTAACACAGTCGATAGATCATCCATATACACAGAAAATAAGTAAGGACTGAGGACACCACCCTGATTGACACCATTGCTGACAGAAAAAGACTGTGAGTAATGACAACCCCAGCGTATGTACATCCGCTGATGGGTATACCAATAAACAATTAGACGAACAAGGCATATCGGCACTCCTCGTTGAATTAATTTCTTGAATAGGAGGTTGTGGTTTACCCTATCAAATGCTTTCAAAGCATCTAAAAATACAGAGAAAACAGGACTTTCACGTTTTCTGTAGTAAGACACAGCTTGCTTAAGTACAAAAATGCACATATCTGTGCCATGCTTATGTTTAAAGCCAAATTGATTATCATTTGTTGTGAGATAGTCATTAATGAAAAAAAGTACAACATGCTCAAATAGTTTAGAAATGACCGTAGCAAGAGCAATAGGTCTGTAGTTTCCCCATAAACATTGGCTCGTGAAAAACACGACAAAGATACGTGTTTTTTTACCCCAGTTTCTCGTGTAAAACCCGTGACGTGCACCCGTGTATTACACGGGTGTTTGCACAAACGCAACCCGTGTTTTTACACGACTTCTAACCCGTGTTTTACACGACTTCTAAACCCGTGTTTTACACGACTTCTAAACCCGTGTTTTACACAACATCTAAACCGTGTTTTACACGACTTCTAAACCCGTGTTTTACACGACTTCTAACCCGTGTTTTACATGACTTCTAAACCCGTGTTTTACACGACATCTAACCCGTGTTTTTACACGACATCTAACCCGTATTTTTACACGACATCTGACCCGTGTTTTACACGACATCTAACCAGTGTTTTTACACGACTTCTAACCCGTGTCTTACACATCAAACCCTAGTTTTTACATGACATCAAACCTGTGTTTTTACACATCAAACCCGTGTTTAATATGGCAATTTATTTAGTACCAAAATCACATGCGTACAGCTGTTTCACACATCATCAGTTGGGCGAACCGTGCTGGATGAAGATGTCCTTGCAACTGACTGTCTTCTTATTCTCTTTTCAGCTGATTTGAGGAATTCTTGCACAACAGCTTTAACATCGCCCATGGTTGTGTCTTTTGTGCAACTGTATGTTCGAACTGATGCTGTAAGCAAAAAAAAGTTAGTGCTTGGTCACAAAAGCAATAGGCTAGCAATAGATATACAGAATTCTTCACGGCTCAAATATATTAAAAATAGATTGCAACATACGTTCATTAAGCAGGGTATACGTGCAAAATCTAAAGTTTAGGCTACATACCATGAATTACAAAAATAAGTTTGCAATCTTTAATTGGGCGCTTGGAACCGCGTTGACCCATCCAATTAAACTTCGTCATAAGCGTATCCGTAAATACTCCAGAAAGAATTTGCTTTACGCTCTTTTTGTAGTCCGTTGAAAAATACCGACTAAAATAAGAAATCTGCAAAACAACATTTATCATATAAAATTTAGACTTCACGGTTATATTCCATAGAATAAAAGTAGAGCGCACTCATACTGCAAGCTGTTAAATTTCATTGTTAACAGTCAGGGCCGTGGAGTCAGAGCCGTAACAATGTTTATTGTTTAGCCAAAGGAGTCGGAGTTTTAAAAATTGCACTGACTCCGACCCCTATATAAAATTGAGGAATGCTCTACATTACAAGGAATTTTAAAATTATCCATTGTCAAAGTGTCAAAAACTTTGGGAAATGCATAATTTTGTTGTTTTGCTGCAAATCAATGAATCGTTGTTTTGCTGCAATCAATGCTGGTTGAAAGTTTCAAGAAATTTGCAGCAGTACGACATTGCAAAACTGTTTTAAAGAGGGTGAAAATAACCAGTATTTCTTGTATGTCTATTCTATGAGGAGAGTCGGAGTTGTGATACCGATTCCACAGCCATGTTAACAGTAAAAAAAAATTTACCAGTTTATTTTGAACAGTGCTGCTTCCCAGGTTGTGTTCAAGCTCATCAAAATCCTCCAGGCTGTTGATGGAAAAAGATGGAATGTCCGAAGGGGGTTCCTCTATTTGTTGGGCTGGGGCGCTTCTTTCGTTTGTCATTATTATATCCAATTTTTCGTTGACAGAATTTAAAATTCCCTTAATTTCCAGTTGAACAATTCGAATTCGTCGAACTGTGTGAAAAATAAATAGTTGCTTTAACATGATTTGGTGTTAGCAAAGGTGCTTTGCTTTGACAATACAGAAAGAATAGCTCCCACGCTAGGGCAGTTGTGATTTAAGCAGCTGCCAAACAAGAAAAGCGAGTGGTAAATAATACTGCCAATTAAGAACAATGCTCTTGTAGAGGCGCTCACGTGAGAGACTCAACAGATCTTCCAAAATTAGAGAAACTGAATTTTCAAAATGCGCTGCTTGTGAGTAAAGATGGGAGTTACGAACGATAAAATAAGAGAATAAACATAAATAGATGAAGTGAAGAATTATAACTAAAACTATATCATCACACCGATGCAGCTGAGCAATTGTTGAGCGAAGTTAATCCAACAAGTTTCAAGATTTTAATTTAACCCGGTGCAAACCTTCACTCTGCAGCGTAACAAATTCGTAACGAGATATGTTCTTGGTCACTTCAGGCGTAGTGTCGATTGCAACATTTAACTGATTGTCATCCACGTGAAAATCAAGGATTGATTGTTCGCGCTCTGGACTTGAATGCTGTGGTGCCCTCACAGAGGAAGATTGTGGATATTCCGAAACTTGTGGCAGTTGCTGCAAGGTTGTAGCAACCTCAGCTGCTCATACAGGAGTAGAAACCTATGGAAGATTTAATGACCGTCAAAGTGAACATTAACAAAATATATTTAGTGATATGCTTGGCTCCCTCTACACCCTCAAGTGTCGCACACGAAAATAAACTGACAACTATGTTATTCAGGACTGTCCAATCTATCACGCTCCAACTGGGGCACATGCTGGTCTCAAAATCCTGGATGACGACAGCATATTCAGGCAATGTTCGAAAAGTTCTGATTGAACACCTTAATCCGGGCTATTAATCTTAAAATGAGATGGCAATATTTTTTTAAAATCATACCACTTTTAGAAACCGCTCAATTTCTCAAAAAACAACACCTAAAAATCGTCAAATTTTGGGATTATCATAATTCATAAGTGATTAAAGTATTTGTTTACTTACAGTAATGATATTTTCTGACTCCGGTGAGTCGCTTTCATCTGTATATGCAATCCTCATAGGCAACCGGCAATTCCTGCATTCATAATTTGAAAACAGTTACTTCAGCTAGATGTCATGCTTGTCCTTGCTTATTAGTACATTACCTATTGATATCTCGTCAACATCAACATATTTTGCATATACAAGCAATCATCATGCAATAAACGTAGAAATGCATGGATGTACGGTATCTTAAAAGATTAGCTTATATTTGCATCACGGTGTTGTCAGGTACAATGTAACAAGCCAAAATGTACTTACATTAGATACAATTTATACAACAATGTTACAAAAACGTTATATACAACTGCCACGTTAGTGTAACTGTGACTTCAATGCAAAGTACTGGCATGCACCCATATATTTTAAATAAGTTAAGAAAGGGTAAAATTGGTTTTGAACAGTTAAAATCAAAATGAAATGAACAAATATCAGGGAAAAATGAATGCATTGTTATACCGCTTTCTTCTTTTCGATTTAGGTTGTCTACTATCATTTACTTCTTCTTCACTAGCTGCTGTTGAAGCCAAATCAGAAGTATTTTCAGCATGTTGTAACTTTAACAGTGCTTTGGCCAAATCATCTGTTGCAAAATATTAACAGGTCATCCGAACGAAAGCGGCCGACGCCAGTTCGCAAGCGGTTAAGCCTGACCCACGCAAGCCTTGTGAGGGACATCCCTGGTGGAAGGGGATCGGCGTCGGGTATGAAGTCACGGAGCGTGGAGGTGTGATTTTGCCACTCCGTGTTCCACATGTGGTTCGTCCAGTGTGCCGCACTTAAACTAAGTTCTTCTGCGTTCTTAAGGAGTTGTTGTGCGGCAGGCACAAAGGGGCGTCTTGATTTCAGCCGCTGCTTTATAGGTGGTGGTCTCTTGAATGTTGCATGGAGGAGATGGTCCGGGTCCAAAGCGCGGCGAGCGAGAGAAATCGTGGCTCCTTTACGGCGTAGCTCAGCGGGTTGGATGCCTGCTAGGATGGGTAGGCAGTCCGTTGGAGTGGGACGCAGGCATCCAGTCACAGTACGCAGTGCGTCGTTGATGGCGGTATCAATCTGGTGGGTGTGAGAACTACGACACCAGACCGGCGCGCAGTACTCAGCGGTGGAATGAACAAGGGCTAGGGTAGCTGTACGAAGAGTTTTAGCACCAGCTCCCCAGCCGGAACCCGCCAATCGCCTCAAAAGTGCGACGTGTGTAGATAGTTTTTTGCGCAGTGACTTCAAGTGCCGGCGGTACGTGAGTGACCTGTCCAGGGTTATGCCGAGGTATGTAGGTTCGGCACAGTAGGGCAGGCGTTCCCCATCAATCTTGATGTTTATCTCACGCTGTGCCTCCCGGTTGTTAAGGTGGAAGGCCGCCGGCACTGTCTTTGACTTGCTGAGCTGTAGCTTCCATTTCTGGAGGTATGCTGATAGTGTTTGCATGTCTTGGCTGAGGTTCCTCTCCACTGACTGCCAGTTTCCTGCTGAGTGCAGGAGTGCCAGGTCGTCTGCGTAAGCATATTTCCTGGAGATGGTGGGGGGCAAGTCGTAGGTGTATATGTTGAACAGGAGAGGAGCCAAGACTGAGCCCTGTCGGACGCCGTTTTTAAGTCGGCGTAGTCTGCTTCGACGACCGCTACCGGTTGTGAGGGTAAAACTGCGGTTTTGCACAAGTTCCATCATCATATGGACCATGTGTCTGTCAGGGAGCAGACGGAGTAACTTGCAGGTAAGGCCGCTATGCCATACGGTGTCATAGGCAGCCGTTAGATCAACAAACACGGCGCCAGCCTTCTTCTTAGCCGAGAAGCTGTCCTCAATGTCTTGGGTCATAAGTGTGACCTGATCTACGGTTGATCGTCCGTGTCGGAAACCAGCTTGTTCACGGGGGAGCTGCGGATCTATTATTGGTTTGACACGGGCGTAGATGAGTCTCTCGAGGATCTTGAAGGGGATGCAGAGCAGTGAGATTGGACGGTAACTCTTCGGGTCCCCTGGGGGCTTCTTCGGCTTAGGGACTGCAACCACAAGGGCTCTTCTCCAGATTCTGGGAATTCTCAGGTGGCGCAAACAGCAGGAAAGGAAGTCTTTTAACCAGGACTTCAAGGAGGCAGCAGCATGGAGTATCAACTCCGGGCATAGGTGGTCAGGGCCCGGGGCTTTATGTGCTGGAGGGCGGCGGAAAATTCTTCCGGGGTGAACTCACCCGAGATGTTGTCCCCGTCTGGGGTTGTTACCCTCCAGAGGTCCGTCATTTCTTGCAAGACGGATCTATCTGATTCACGGTCTCTCGATTTGTATTTCCCGTTCTCCACAAGTTGTGAGGCGATAGAATTTGCTGAAACGGGACATTGTTGATGAGGCACGTGATCTGCCAGTTAGGTTGTTCAGTGTACTCCATGCTATGCGGCTGGAGTGCGTGAAGTCGATTGATTTAACGGCTTCTGTCCAGCGCTCCTTCCTCTTTAAGTCCAGCCTTGCCAGCAGAGCTGTGGCTGAGCTGTTGGTGTCATTGCCCTGAGGGGCGTGGAGGAAGTCGGAGTAGAGGCTTTCGCACTCCTTATCCCAGCACGGTATGTAGGTCTTTCGTCGGCCGCGGGAGATGGATTGTTTTGCCGCTGATGTTATTGCATCACAAAAGTCCTGGTAGGCTTCTTCCACGTTGTTGGTGTGAGGGGATGGGAGATACTGTGTGGCTTCATTGGTGAGGAGGCTATAGTACTCCCAGTTAGCCATTCTGAAGTTCCATCGATTAACAGGCTTGCTCGCGACAGGCATTATGAGCGTTGGAGCCGTGATAATCGAGGGTCGATGTTGGGACATGGGGAACTTCTCTAGCACACGTCTGTCCGGTTGGCAATTATCGGGGTCATCACTTGCGAAAGCCAGATCGGGGTTTGTACCAGTGTTCCAGCGTCCGGAGAAGAAGCTCGCTGCACCCTTGGGATCGTGCAGTAGGGTGAGGTTGTTATTGGCTGACCATGAGGCCAGGCTTTCTCCGTCGGTGTTGGTGGTGTTGTAGCCCCAGTCAACGTGGTGGCAATTAAAATCGCCAGCATAGAGGCTGGGTTGGGGAAACACTGGGATGGCTGTTGGTGTTAAGCGTGAGGGTGGTGGCTTATAAACATTGATGATGTGATAGCCTGATATGTCTATGCATAACCACTCTATCTCCGATTGGGCACTGGACTGGTCTATTGGCGTCCAGCTCAGTTGCTCATGGACAAACGTGGCGAGGCCGTGTTTCCTGCTGATGGTTGCGCCTGCGAGTGTGAAGTTGGGTAATACCAACTTATCCACAGATGTGCAGTGGGTCTCCTGGAGGAGAATAGCGAGGGCGTGATGTTTTGTGGCCAGATACTCGATGATGCTGAGCTTGCTGGCCGTAATGCCCTCGGTGTTCAGCTGCAGTACGGTGGGTCGTCGGTACTTTTCGACAGAGGAGCTGCCGCGCCCTGAGAAGGGCGTTTCCCTATCCACCCTGGGCTGAACCTGGGCCTGGTTTGCTCGAGTGTGACAAGCTTCGCTTCGCATATCTTTTTTCTTAAAGATATGGTACTGACGGGAGGGACCACGAGAAGGTGCTTGTTCTTAACATTCATCATCATCAACAGTGATCAAGATTAGGAAAAACCATACACTGGAGAATAAGATCTCATGCATATTGCATATGGAATAATAACAATCTGCTAAAGCGGTTAAATGGAAGTTACACACCAAAAAATTGACAGCTAACTAAGACAAGCAGCTGTGCTGCAACAGAAACAACAGAGCAAGCATAAATTTCGTTGCACAAAACTCCTCATATTGGAAAACATATTACATGTCTAATGAAACTTAACACTTGGCAACATAAATTGGTAAGAGAAAATCATAAGGCAAGTAAATTCCAACTATCTAATCCAACTAATACAAAGTTATGTCACCATAATGATATGATATACTATCAGCCATTGGGTAGCCTACTGCTACTGGCAAAGTCCTACCTGTGATTGTTTCCAACTTTTATTTATGTATATATAACTTAACGGATATTATAAATTGAGTATTATTAATGTTTACCTGTTTTGTACATAATTCGTACAAGATACTTTTTCCAATTTGGATTAACATCTGAATTTTGAAGACATAACTGGCGAACCTTGTAGCCGGGAAGCTCAGGCCAATAACATTTCAAAAGATCATTCTCATGAAATATCCATTTCTCTAGGACAAGATCAACTTCACCTCTTGATATAAAGTCAACGACTGCAAATGCTCTCATAGTCTTCATATTTTTAATCTACAGTAGCACAAAATAGACTGGACTTACTTATTACTTAACATAGACACCTAAAGTATTTTCAATCAGTGTTATTACTCAAGACTGCACGGTGCACATTAAATGATAGGCTTATCGAGTAAAACTATTCGTACAATAGAAATAAATACCGGTAGCATCTAATGGATGGAATAATTCCCTGGCAACAAGACTTCAACAATCGAAAACTTCACTCTGTCAATCTCGGTGACCGGGCCTGTGTCAGTGATTCAAGGGTGCAACCTAGTTCGTACCCTGAACAAAGTGAACAGTTCGTACCCTCAGTTCGTACCCTGAAAAGATCGAGAGAAAAAATTCAAAAAAGCCGAAGTCGCTGTTTGGAGTTTCCGCAAACAAACAAACTGAAAAGATCGATAGAAAAAAATAGAACAAAGCCGAAGTTGCTGATCGCAGTTTCCGTTTTTCCGCAGTTTCCCCAAACATTTTAAAATTTCCGATAATGATCCTAAGAGTTTGCCGAAGTCGCTGATCGCAGTTTCCGCAAACATTTTAAAAGGGTTAGGGTTAGGAAAAGACTGAGAGAAAAAATTTAAAAAAGCCGAAGTCGCTGATTGCAGTTTCCGCACACAAACAAACTGAAAAGATCGATAGAAAAAATAGAACAAAGCCTAAGTCGCTGATCGCAGTTTCCGCAAACATTTTAAAATTTCCGGTAATGATCCTAAGAGTTTGCCACAGTCGCTGATCGCAGTTTCCGCAAACATTTAAAAAGGGTTAGGGTTGAGATCGGAGTTTCCGCAAACATTTTAAAATTTCCGGTAATGATTCTGAGAGTTTTTGTTTGTTTGCGGATACTGCGATCAGCAACTTCAGTTTTGTGCTATTTTTTCTCTCGATCTTTCCAAGGGAAAATTTTAAACTGTTTGCGGAAACTGCAATCAGCGACTTCGGCTTTTTTTAATTTTTCTCTCAATCTTTCCAGGGTACGAACTGTTCAGGGTATGAACTAGGTTGCATCTATGAATCAAAGCCTCTACAAGTACAAGTACCGGTATGCGAAACTGCCAGGATTAAGCTCTGCAAGAAGCTTTCCCAGTCCGAGGATAAAGATCAGGGTTGGCCAAGGAGGTTTCCCCCACTTTAGTTTTACCCGGGTAAAACCCTGGGGGAAACTGGGAAAAACCTTTTGGGGGAAACTGGGAAAAACTTGAGTTGTTAAAATTTGCAGATGTGAATGAAATAATGATTACTCCTCATGGTCAGGGCTGCGATTTTTGCCTTTTTCGGTGACGAGGTCACTCGACACGCGCCATCACTATTCGACAAACGCTGTGCCTTACGAAAAAAAAAACGAAAAAAAAAAAAAAAATAAAAATGAAAAAAAAACTGAGAGAGGACTAAACGTCTTCAGGTCGAGGAACAATCGGGGAGGGTGGGATCACGTGATGCAATCATAAGAGTGCTGACTTACGTAAACTTTCTTGCGCCAGGTACTTCAAAGCAAGGTCTAAAAGCGACGCTTCACACGAGAAACTCCCAAGGCGTCAGCGCTGCCATTTTGAACACTGCGGGAGAATGCTTTGATCGAAGTTCCAACGCCTGGCATCAAACATTTCGCCACACACGTTTTGTGCTATTCGACACAATGGGTTTCTTTTATAGATAAAATAACCGAAGTAGGCTACTTTAATTGTCAACGTGTTTGCAAGTTTGTATTTATGTCTGACTTATGCATTTGTTGTTCCAAGATTGCAGAAATGTTTTGCAATGTGAACAAAGAATAGTAGACAGACAAACATGGTTGCAACTTGACTTCCATCCACTAAAAGGGTTTCTGTGATTACCTAATGGGCGATTTTGCATTCACAAAAACACACAACCCAGCTGGCAAAACCCGACGTTTTTACATTGATTCAACGTCTGCAGACATTGAATCGAAAAAAAACGAGAGGCGAAAAATATACTAGAGTAGTCTATCACAGTGCTTCCCAACCTTTTTCAGTTCGCGACCCACTTTTGATGCAAGTTTTATTTCGCGACCCACTTTTAATGCAAGTTTTATTGTGCGACCCACAGGCCACAATGATATATATATGACATCTTCATTATGGCATCTTTACTACTGGCATACGTACTGAAATAGTTAATGCGACATAACACATCTAATTGTTACGTATTTGTTATATTGTTGCATAATTGTTACGTAATGATAACGCAATAATTTCCCGATCTAATAGAAAACAGGGTGCACAATTCATGAAAATGGAAATTCAACAAATGAAGTGAAGATTAGTGATGGCGAAGTAGTCTACTGTTCAAGACCAAACTGCGGCTTGTGAGATCCATAGTAACGTCGGTATTTTTTAGAAAATTTTAACATTCATTAACATTTAGAAATGCTTCGCGACCCACCTGAAATAGCTTCGCGACCCACCATTTGGGAAGCACTGGTCTATTACGAGCCACGACCGCACTGTTTGATTTGTAGTGATGTAATAATACCAAAAGTAGCGACACGCACGCTGTTACGTTAAATAACTCAGGGGGAAAAGTAGGTTAATTTTGGGTTGATTCAACGTTCGAGTCTGCATAAATCTATTTAATTTTCCTGGCGGGTTACATTGCGTACCCAAACAGCAAAAATCTTCATTTTTTACATTGATTCAACGTCTACAGACGTGAAGTCAATGCAAAAATAACGAATTTTGCTACCTGCGTAACAATGCCCAAGAAGAAATTTATGTTTGTTTTACATTAATTCGACATCTAGCGACTTTGAATTATCATAAAATAACGTTAATTGTTCAACCAGGTACCGGTAACAAATTAATATCTCACTGCGAGATGATTGCCTTGATTTACGTTTACACTAACATAATTTCAGCACAGTTGAGATACTGCGAGCAAACACGAGTCTGTTTGATCAAGAACTAACTGTCAGAATCGGAATCATAAGTCGCTGTATGGGAGGATGAAGCTGCGCATCGTCACTGGAATACTTGAAGACGCAAAACTGCCCGTTCATGAACGCGCAATGCCATATGATCAGAAGCATTATTATTTTTCTTTTCTGCCGAAGAACCGTTTATCCAATTTTGTACTACTTTTTTAACTTGACCCCGTAGCTTTTCAAACTCCGATTTGTTTCCGTCATAAAATTCTTTAGAAATTTAGCAAAATACCACACTAACTTTTCCTTCTGTTTGATAATAATCTATAGTAGGTAAATTCCACTTTTTAACTGTATCTTCTTTCACGATGGTTTATATTCGCAACCAAACCGGTAAACAATAAGCATTCAATAAAAGAATAACTTTTGCGTAACAATAAGCCAGTATTTATAAGGTTGCAAACTTTTTACAGTTCACAAGAGCATTGTCAGCGCATAAAATAGCTTGCGTGACGTTCTGGACTACCGCCGTGTGACATGCGATGAAGAAGCGCATAAAATTTCGTTTGATTATACATTAAAGCATAGCTACGGCAATTATTGTCGCAGCAATCCAAGGTGTGTTGATTTGGCGACAGCAATGTTTTTGCCGTCGTAGATGGAATCACTCAACCAGCGTGGGATTAAAAACTTAAAGTAAGTGACTTTGATACCACACAACTTGTGCGGTAACTCGTGGCCAAACGCTTATAATCTGACTCTTGTGACGTCATATTACTATTAGACAAACAAACGTAGAATTTTTGGTCGTTTGACAAGAAAGAAAAAATCGCAGCCCTGCTCATGGTTAATGTTTATTACCATCATATTTTGAATGAACCTATAAGATTTCCTGTGCTCATCCTACAAAAAAAGAAAAATATTGTGATTTACTAATATCTAATAATAGATAGGTCCAATCATTAGTTTACATAGATGAACATACCAGTATGTTATCAAGTCAGACGCTCCCCTGTGCCTAACATGCAGTCAGCGAACAAAATTGTAAACATTGAACAACAAAAGCCAAAGAAAGAAAAAATTAAGAGCCGGTATAATCTCAGTCATTGATAACATGTCAGCAGTCTTCATTGTCCACATTCAACAGTTTTTCATCTAGGGTTTCAGATTCTTTCCATCCAAAGTGTCTATAAACATGCACTAATTTGGCAACCCTCTCATTGCCCAATCTATTTCTTTGCTTTGTGTGGATTAAAGCCATGCTACTGAACAAGCGTTCTATTCCAGCACTGGATGGTGGGCATGATGATATTGCCATCATCAATGAACAAACCTTCTTTACTGGCTCATTGTTTGCAACTTTTCTTATGTATTGCCAATATTTAAGTGGTGACAATTTTTTCATTGATTTGATAAAAGAGATGTTTGGAAAAATAGATGTATCCTTAGTTTCATATCCTGCCAGTACGAGAATGAAATTGTCATCTTTTTCAAAAACAAAGTTGCGTGCAGTTTCTTGCTCATCTGCAGACAAAGTCATATATTTTTGAAACTGATCAACATTTTCTCCTTCATTTTTCTTCTCACTTTTCTCCTTCCATGAGAGTAGCACACTAGACATCGTTTTTGAGGCTTTTCTTTTTTTTTCTGTGGGAGGAAGCGTTTTAGGAAAGTGCTTACCACTGAGGGACTCGGACTGGGAAGGCTATGTGGACGACCTCTACTGCTTTCCGGCAAAGTGCTGGAAGATATCAGTTGGTTTGCAAGCTGCAATTTAAACTGAAGCAATTAGTCACAACAGCACAACACTGACTGGCGTGGTCTTTGAGCTGGAGGTAGACCATCTGAATTCAATAAGAAATTACTATTGGTAGTTTGGTACTGCCAGAAGACAGTGAGTCAGTACGCATTGAGAAAGTGTCAAAAGAAAAATCTGAAATATCACTCTGTGATGATCCGGAGCTTTATCTATTTTATCTAAGTTTTGATGCAATTCAGATGGAAAATGTCATGAGATAATAGCTAAATAGCTGGCTAATCATTATATTGCATAAGAAACTCCACAGACAACACATTTAGAAGTTTTAAGGGTTTCCCCAGTTTTCCCCTGTTTCCCCCAGTTTTACCCAGTTTCCCCCAGTTTTACCCGGTTTCCCCCAGTTTTACCCGGGTAAAGATTCAATCTATCAATCAAATGCACTGTCTACAGAAAGCCCTGTAGCCTGTAGGTAGGTACTTCAATAAATGACATCACAGGCGCTTAACTTTAAGACCAAAAACAGGCACAGCTTTTCGCTACCTTTTTGCAGCCTTTCTGAAATTGTGCACAATGTTTTGGTAAAAAGAAAGATTGAACCTTTTATCTTCAGGCGCTTTTCGGCAGATTTAAATCAGTTATATAATGATTTCTAAATATAAATGGAAGATTAATTAACACAAACCTTGTAGCCTACTTAACAGTCACTCTAAAAAGTCCTCTCATAAGCTGATAAGTAAATAGTGAAATTCCATGCCATTTTTTTATGTCACAGTCTCACAGAGATATTTAATCAGGTGAACGCTGGTAACCGCAATATAAGATTTACGAAAAAGAAAGGGGAGAAATTCGGTCGTAACAATGAAAATTACATAATACTGTATTCTGACTTGCACAATTCCTATTGTAAAGATATTAACATAAAATACATCAAATAGCCTACTAGAGTTGAAAAATTTCTTTTAAAAGAAAAAAAACAAGATGAAACAAACTTGCTACTGGCGTGTATAACACGTTAAAACACGTGAGTAGCCTACACAGAAAAAAGTGAATATGCAACTGCAGAGATTTTTTTAAAGATATTGACATAAAACGCATCAAATAACCTACTAGAGTTGAAAAATTATTTTAAACAATAAAAACAAGATGAAACAAACTTGCTACTGGCGTGTAAAAAACACGTGTATAACACGTTAAAAACACGTGAGTATACATAAAAAAGTGAATATGCAACTGCAGAGATTTTTTGAAGATATTAACACAAAACGCATCAAATAGCCTACTAGAGTTGAAAATTTATTTTAAACGAGAAAAACAACATGCAACAAACTTGCTACTGACTTGTAAAAAACACGTGTATAACACGTTAAAAACACGTGAGTATAGAAAAAAAAGTGAATATCTAACTGCAGAGATTTTTCGAAGATATTAACATAAAACGCATCAAATAGCCTACTAGAGTTGAAAAATTATTTTAAACGATAAAAACAAGATGAAACAAACTTGCTACTGACTTGTAAAAAACACGTGTATAACACATTAAAAACACGTGAGTATACATAAAAAAGTGAATATGCAACTGCAGAGATGTTTTGAAAGTATTAACACAAAACGCATCAAATAGCCTACTAGAGTTGAAAAATTATTTTAAACGAGAAAAACAACATGAAACAAACTTGCTACTGGTGTGTAAAAAACACGTGTATAACACGTTAAAAACACGTGAGTATACAGAAAAAATGAATATGCAACTGCAGAGATTTTTCAAAGTTATTAACATAAAACGTATCAAATTGATATTCTAGAGTTGAAAAACTTGCTTCAAATATGATATAAAGCATTATAGCAATTGACGGCATGTGTAAAAAAACTCGTGTTAATCACGTGTTAAAGTGGTGTATAAAGAACCAGTGGTGGGCACTAGTTACTTTCAAAGTAACTGAGGTACAGTTACAGTTACTTCGCTCAAAAAGTAACTAGTTTCAGTTACAGTTACCGTTTTTTAAAAACTAACTAGTTACAGTTACTAGTTACAGTTACTTTCAAAGAAAATGGTTGCATGTGAGTGCTGATCTACAACTACTCTTCTTTGCATGAAGTATAATACAAGTTGAAAAATACATGATAGCCTAAACGGCAAAATGATACTTTGTTTGTAGCTGTTGCCTAACTACAAAACAGCGACCACTCTTCTAGCTGTCCACATACTATAATGCTTCTAAGATTTCATAATCTAACCCCAAAACGTCCGTCTACCAAATATGATCCAATAAATAATCGAAAAAATTACATGCACAGGACCAGTGCCAGTCTTAAGGTATTTCGGGCCCTGTGCGGAATATGCTTTGCGGGGCCCAATGACAATTATCCAAATCATCCAATTCAGGGGGGGGGGTTGACGGCCGGCAGGAGAAGGCTGACGGCATGTGCACCGAAGGCGACCCCAGCGGCAGGGGGTCCTTCCGCAGAAAATTTTGAAAAATTACTTTGAATTTGGTGCATTTGGAGAGCATGTTCAACAAAAATGTGGGTATGAGTATTCCTGTAAAATGGTGCTGTCCGGTGGCATAGCAAAAGGATAAGATCATGCTTTGTTTGGTATTTTTCGGAAATAAAGCTGAGTCTCTATGTTTTCTGCATTTTCTAAATTGCGAGCGCCCTAATTTACGGGCCCTGTGCGATCGCACGGTTTGCACACTCCAAAGACCGGCACTGCACATGACATTCCGTCATAAGCAGTAGGGGGTGTCAATATTTTTATACGGGTAGTCTACGTATCTAAAATGAACGAAGAGATCTCTTACCCAGCATAATGTAGTCTATGTATCTAAATCATGTGGCAAAAAATGGATTAAGTCAGCTGAACTTAACGATAACCTTCTGTACTGCATTTCAGGTTTCACTATTGATCAGTTAGCATTTTCTACTTGTATCTTGTATGATTATTATATAACGTATTGTATACACTTCTACTGTCTAATATTCCGTGTGTATTCATGTATCCATCATGGAGCTGAGGAAGAGTAAAATGAACAATGGTGGTTTGCTTGGTAATTTGCAGCCTTTAAATAGCAGTGGGCTATACTGGGGTGATTTTTCAAAAACAACAGAACTAGAGTTTAAAAGGTGCCTATGGACATACCTAGAAATGTTAAAAAAATTTTTTTTCATTTCGTGCAAATTCCGGATGGAGTCCGGACTTTATGTGAAAAATACAAAATGGCCGCCATACAAATTGACGAATCTGCAATAAATCTGCTTCCTGTCAAGCTTTTGGGCTGATTTTGGTGTCAAAAGAAGCAGAAAGTTGAGCCTGTTAGTGTAAAAGAACAATAAACACTTAGTGTGTATGGGAACTACAAAACAAGGGGAAAAAAGTGCCTTTTGAAGCTTTTTTCAGCTTGTTTTCTGTCAAACTCTTCAAAAATTTTCACATTTTACTTCATTTCAGACTTTTAGATTTGAGTTATTAGAAATTGCATGTTATTAGCTTGAATAATAACATGAATAATAAATTGAACCCCCATCAGTTCCAGAGCAAGCCTCATCCCCAGTCAGCAAAAAGCCTAGAACTAAGGTGGACTACGAACGGTAAAAATATGTACTCCCATCACCAAAAGTAGTATCGACACACAAGCATGCCATGGCAATGTCACAAGAAGTGGATGCTGCCACCAGTCTTTTGGCTAAAGATGATATAACAAAGGCGACTCTCCACTATGACTCAACAACAAGGTCGAGGATCGAGGGTGAGTGGCCCTGTCTAATCTTAAACTTCCTCTCCGATGATACCTCCCACAACAAGATGATTCCTCTTCGACCCGTTCATTTTGCCTACGAAGATCGTCAGCAGATCATCAGCTTGTTTGTTGAGACATTTCGGCGTCTAGCAGTAGCAACTGGTGAAAGGGCTACTGCAGGTGAGCTTTGGGCAAAGATCGATGCTGTAATGACGGACGCCGCGTCAAAGAATTTGATGGTAGAAGGTGAGGTTTCGAAGAGGCTTCAAGCAACACATGTTCCTAAACACATACTGTGCAAGTCACATGTGTGTGAGAAATTGGATGAGTCATACCTGCATGTCCTAAAATCAGCAGAAGACCAGATCGGTTTATGCCAGATGTTAGAGAAACGAGAACCGAGACTGAAGTCATACCTTCGAGTAGGCAAGTCAATTGTCGCCTCAGTTGTAGTCCCGGCTCTAGTGAAGCTTGTGGCTAGGGGTAGTGATGGCAAGACTACTTCCATGGCAGACGAGTTTAGCCTGGTGTTGGAGGAGAGTGGTACTCACAAATCCTTCTCGCTCTATAAAGACCACAGATTCACAAGATTGGGTCACACTGCTGGTGCGTTGGTTGATTGTGTTCTCCATTTCAAGAAGATGCTATCCAGAACTAGCAAGAATAACCTCCTTGTCAGAGCCTGTTCCCTTTACCTGGAGAATGAGTTCATTGTGGCATCACTAAAAGCATTGTCTCACTTCTGTCACAAGGTGACAATGCCTTACCTTAACATGGTAGAGCGTTGCCAACAATCCGACCTCGTCAGGATCCTTCCTAAACTACATAATGATCTTGAGAGGGCTAATCTTGAAACCCTGTCTGAGTTCCACGTTCCCTGGAAGCATGTGAATGCTGAATCACACAGCCCCACAACAAACCTCGACCACTACTTAATTACTGCTATGGCCAAGCAGAGTGCGCTTGGCCTCAAGATGCAATGCGGAAGAGAGTATTGGGAAGACGAGACAGAGAATAGTGAGAGGAGTACAAGAATCCATGCACTAACTGAAGAAATGAGGGTAAACCTCCCCACAGAGAACTTGCTTGCAGAAAGATACTTAGCCCGATTCGGAAACCTTGCAGGACTGTCAGCAGCACATTCAAATAGATACTTCAATGCAAAACGAATAAGAGATGATCTTATGTTTGCTAAAGATGCACCAATTAACAGTGAGCTTGCATCCCGCAAAGTGATAAAAAAGTTAGATGAAATGGAGATTGCATGGACAGAGACACAGAAAGAATTGATGAAAACTAAACTGAAGGAACGCATGAAAAAGAGCAGGAGGGAGGGAGATTTCCTCAACCACCTGGTGGATCAATGTAAGGTACATGGAGGGCCAATTACAAAAGTAGAAGAGCTCCGAGCTCTTCCAACAGCATCACCATCCACGCTGAAAAAAATCCTCCGGATGGAGATCCAGTACCAACGGATGATTCATCCACGCGACAGCCAGGCAAATCCCAGCCTCTACAAAGTAAACAGCTTGAATGTAGATACCATGCTGCTGAACCTAGCTGTCATTCTTGGAACTGAGGATGAGGATGTTGGGACCATCTTTCCAACAGAAGATGAGGTATATGCCATCTTAACCTCTACTGCTGCAACTTCCTCTGGTGACACAGATCAACCAGTGAAAATGTGTATTGCAGCAGCAATTCCTGAACTCCATAAAGAATACCCTATAGGAACAAATGTGGCTGTGGTGTGGGACGGAGAAAACAATTAACGTCAGTGGTTTTTGGCAAGGGTCTGCCATTTGAACGATGATGGCACTGTAGAATGTGACCACTACCAGCGGGTTAATGATAAGAACAATACCATGTGGAAGAGACCAAAAAGAGATGACATTCAGGATGTAAATCCTGTTCAAATCATCCCTGTCACAGTAGAGACGGAATGGGTGTTCCAAGGTGTGACGACCATTGTGTCCTTGTGTCGTTACTAAAGTGTATAAATGTTTCTCAAATATCTAGTGTATTTCATGACATTTTTATGTGAATTTCATATACCGGTAACAAGTTATGTGTATATAGTGTTGAAATTGTCATTATTATTCTTGGATGCAACCAGTAATCTCAAGTTGCTTCACAAGGTAGATTTAAACGATCTGTCTTAGCCTGATGCTGCGAGTTTGCTGTGGCAATAGTAAGTTGCGCAAGCTTTTGGAACACAGTTCTCTAGTCATGTGCTATCATCATAGCACATGACTAGGGAACTGTGTGCCGAAAGCTTGCGCAATTTACTATTGCCACAGCAAACTCGCAGCATCAGGCTAAGACAGATCGTTTAAATTTACCTTGTGAAGTAAGCTACGATCATGCTGCTAAAAGCGAAACTCAATCAATTGCAATCTCAAGTTGCACCAACAAACGTGAAAAAATTATGAAAAATATTGACCAAAATATAATAGTTTCAAAGTTTTAGAGAACATTCAAGCATGCTGGGCGTTTTGTTGCTCTTTTAAAGTAACAGGCTCAATTTGCTGCTTCTTTTGACACCAAAATCAGCTCAAAAGCTTGACTGGAAGCAGATTTATTGCAGATTTGTCAATTTGTATGGCGGCCATTTTGTATTTTTCACATAAAGTCCGGACTCCACCCGGAATTTAAACAAAATCAAAAAATTTTTTTTGCACGTTTCTAGGTATGTCCATAGGCACCTTTTAAACTCTAGTTCTGTTGTGTTACTTGAAAAAAGTCAAAATCACCCCAGTATAGCCCACTGCTACTTTAAAACATTTTAAGGAAGGACAATTTAGACCAACTACTGGAGATGTTCTTCAGAAATACATATATCATCTTCAATTAAATCCTCGTAACCACCAGAGTGGGAAGCTCGCAGCTTGGGATACAGCAGTATGTCTAGCAAAAGTATGGCAGCCTGCTTGCATTCCACTGATGACAAACCAAATATCCAAAACAAAATTATTCGTTTGGTTGATGAATACAAGAAATACATACATGCCAAAAAGGAATCTGCTGCCTTAATTAAATTTCGAGAAACACTGACAACACGATTTATGATATCTGCTAAGAATGCCGAAAATCTTATTAACAAAAACAAAACATTGCTACCAGAAGATAAGGCGGAAGATATACAGTTTCTTAAAGTACTTGAAACAAACCAACCAGCATCTCTTGGACCCCTTGATAGAAAGAGGTTGAAACGCTTCAAGAATGATGCATTGAAGAATACTTTTGCTAGACATACTGCTGTATCCCAAGCTGCGAGCTTCCCACTCTAGTGGTTACGAGGATTTAATTGAAGATGATATATGTATTTCTGAAGAACATCTCCAGTAGTTGGTCTAAATTGTCCTTCCTTAAAATGTTTTAAAGGCTGCAAATTACCAAGTGTTCCAGACGGTTGTTCGCCTGGTCAAACGTCATGTAGAAACCGTTCAAGTCTACTGAATATTACGTCATGGAAATTCCTAAAACATGAGCCAAAATTGCACCATCGATCGTAAGACTTGTGTCAGACCGGTTTAAACCTGTTTCAGTTTGAGACCTGTGTTCCCGACAATTTTCACCAAATCAAACGTCATATAAAAACCGTTCAAGTTTACTGAATATTACGTCATGGAAATTCCTAAAGCATGTGCCAAAATTGCACCATCGTTCATAAGACCTGTTTGGACCTGTTTGGGCCTGTTTAAACAGGAAATATTACATCAGCTTAAACACCTGTTGGAATGACTTCATAATTGTCTTTCATTTATTGCGTCACAGTTACTTTCTACGTGAATTTGAGATATTGATATCTATTCTGGTCATTCGTAAAATGATTGTTTGAAAGTTGGCCGCACATTTAACTGTTGGCTTAGTGCTTGCTAGCTGGACAAAAGTTCTGTCTTTTATCCAAGTAATCTGTTGTGTAGTGACAGTTTAGAGGTGTAGGCGTTACACCTATTTTCGATAGCCTCGGGCTAATTTTACTGGAATACACTGTTTGAATAGACGTTTCGAAAGTGTGTTTATTTTTGGGTCATTGCATGCAGACGAACGGATTTGGGAATCTTACGTTACAATTTTCCCACGAAGAGATTATGGTTTACCGCTGTGACCAACCTGTTTGGACATGAAATATTGCGTCACGAACTGCTCTCGTGCCTTTGAGTTATCACAAATTTTTCTGATTCATTCTCGAAGTTGTTTGTTGGAAGTCGGTCGCACATTTAACTGGTTTATTTGGTGCTTGCTAGCTGGACAAATTCTCCGTCTTTTATCCAAGTAATCTGTATCGTAGTGACAGTTTTAGAGGTGTAGGCATTGCATACCCATTTCGATAGCCGCGGGCTAATTTTACAGAAATACACTGTTTGAAAAGAAGTTCAAGTGTGTGTTTCTTCGGTCATTATATACAGACGAACGGATTCGGGAACTTTATGTTAAAATTTTCCCACGAAGAGATTATGGTTTACCGCTGTGACCACCAAGCAAACCACCATTGTTCATTTTACTCTTCCTCAGCTCCATGATGGATACATGAATACACACGGAATATTAGACAGTAGAAGTGTATACAATACGTTATATAATCATACAAGATACAAGTAGAAAATGCTAACTGATCAATAGTGAAACCTGAAATGCATTACAGAAGGTTATCGTTAAGTTCAGCTGACTTAATCCATTTTTTGCCACATGATTTAGATACATAGACTACATTATGCCTGGTGAGAGATGCTATTGAAATTGTGGCGGACCGTGACCATCTTGCACTTGATCAGAGCTCTTTCCGAGCAATGAAGTGTGTATTCTAACATCAAGTGCAATGGGTACCCAGATATTAGCTACATTGAGATGATCGGTTCCATGTTATACTGTATATGACTCCAGGCATTTAACGTTTGTGGTGCCTAAGGAATACATCTCGTAGGAATGAAGCGACTGCGACAAAATCATTCAGAATGCATGACTGTTCGTATCAATTTTTTAATAACTTTTTTTCTGTTGCTCTGAGATACTTTTTAATATATTTTTTGAACTCCTTACCCCCAAAAGCCCCTTGACAGCAACTTTCACCATTTTTCTAGTATCATTTGGCAATAAATTAACAAAAATCAGTCATGCGTGACTGCGTAATCTGGGTACTTAAACGGTCATAACTCTGGTAGCCTACCGATTGTCCAATTTTAATAATTTTTTTTTTTAATTCTTCAGCAGAAGAAATGCTTTCAGATAATCTAGATATCAGCATACTAGGTTAAAAAAAAAGGGGTTTTAAAGGGGATTTTTGTAATTTTTATGAAAAGTTGTTGCTAAGCAACAGCGAATAACTTCCCAGACGTTGATCGAAAAAAATTTTTATGCATATTTTTGAAATCAGCGTTAAAAACCCATGCAGAAAAGTCACAATATAGATGAAAACAAAAGAAAGTCCGGGGATTGGGGAGGTCTAAATTCTACAGGCACCACTTCAACAGCATTATCGGAAATGTCATCAAGTATAACAATTACAGGCACAGCAGTCTCAATGACATTACTATGTACAATATTGTTCAAAGCATTCACAGATGAAGTGGTCTCAATAACATCATTAACAGATGTATCATTGACAGTACTTACAGACACAGTACTAGCGACAACACTAACAAGTAGATCATTAACAATTTCATTAACAGACACAACATCACTACTAAGTTCATTTTCAATTACAGGAACAAAATCATTGCTAACAGTTACTGGCATTAACCCTAAATCTTCTACCACAGTCTCGAGTATACATTCCTCAGCCTCACTGACATTCAAAAGTTGATTCTGAGATACATTGATGGAGCCTGCGTTAAAATTTACTTCTTTACTTGAACTCACAGTCGCGCTTACATCTTGTTTACTAGAATGTGCTAGAAATGACAATTTTCTTTGTTTTGGATCATCTACACCTGAAAACCTTATACTCTGATCACCGGCATGCTTCCTTTTCAAATGTTCTTTTACATAATCCGAGAATAACAGCTTTCCACATTTTTCACATTTAACTTTTTTTCTGTAACTTCTTTTTCTATTTTTATCCATGGCCAATATGTTAACTACACTACACTTGTAGAAGTAAGCGAAAATGAGAAAATCATTGCTGATGAACAATAATATAGGATTGTTCCAGCATTTGCAAGACAGGATTTCCAATTATTGATCAGGATGGTTATATCTTTTCAACACAAATTTGCAAGCAATAAATATACCACATGGGAGTGGGGTTGTTGAAAATGATATTAAAAAAGCTTTCTGACGAAACTCATAATTTGAGTTTAATTAATTAGGCTATGTGTCATATATGAGTTTTGAGAATTACACAAAATTAGGTTGCAACAAATATGTATTCCACCCTGTTAGACTAATTGTGCCCAAAATTATTAACAATTTTGGCAAATTTTTGTTTGCCCAAAGTTCATTATTGGTTTGAGGATTAATTTATACAAAACTAGGTTGCAACAAATATGTGTTCCACCCTGTTCTGACTAATTGTGACCACATTTTCTTCAAAACAAGTTTGGCTTATCTTTTTTTGCCCAAAGTTCATACTGTATGAGTTTCGAAGATTACCACACACAAAACTAGGTTTCAACAAATAATGTGTTCCACACTGTTCTGACTAAATGTGCCCAAATTTTCCTCGAAGCAATGACTGGCTAATTTTTTTTGCCCAAAAGTCATATAATAAAAGTTTCGAGAGTTACACAAAACTAGGTTGCAACAAATATATATGCGTTCCACACTATTCTGACTAACGGTGCCCAAATTTTTTGGCTAATTTTCTTTGCCCAAAGTTCATACTTGAGTTATAGTCTATTGTCACTCAAAGACATTAGACATGCAAATATTTCATCCAAATTATTGAATTTCTTGCCAATTAACACATTTTTTAAAATTAAAATGCAGTTTTAATTAGTTTTTTAAAGCAAGAAGCTAAAAAGAAATGTAATTTTGATGAATCGACAAAATATCCCAAAAATTTCTGCCCGCATTTTCTGCAATTTTGCCCGAATTCTCGACAAATCAAAAGCTTTGGGGGTGCGATCGCACCCCCTGCACTCCCAGCTCCTACACCTATGCCTTTGGCAATGGCATCTGCTTCATGCTGATCTCTGTTACTTTTGCACTTTCGTAGAGAAGATTTGAATATTTTACGGCAGTTGTGCATCTTCATTGTGTTGATAAACGACATTTTCTAAGATTTGGTACCTTTCTTCGATCCTCCACCACCACTTGAATATAGTTTTGCAGATTTTTTTCTTACTTTGCTAGATGAAGAAAGTCGGATACCAGTTTTACCCCTCTCTCTGCTAAATCATTGCAGACTCTGAGTGCACTTATGATACCATTAGCAGAAGCATAGCCATCATCTATTTCCCACTCTTTCGGGTGTAAGGCAAGAAAAGTTGTTGAAATGTGCAAAAGTTCAAAAAAAATTTTGCTACTGGCATTTGCATAGGAGCACAATGACAATGAGTTATCATTAACAATGTCTGGCAGCTCTGGCTTACCATATCCATTACCAAATCTGTTTGTAATCTGGCCATGGAAAATTGCATTTAAATGCAGCAGAGTTCCAGCCAAAGTTTCCATTTCATCCATAGTGACTTGTTTGTCCCATAGAACTAAGGGGATCAGCTCCTCAGTTACATACCATGTGTGCCTACCTAAAGCTTTTAAAGCAGCAACACTGATAGTTTTGTCTACTGCATCCTAGCTTTTGATACTACTTACCAGTTGCAAATCTTCTCGGGGTGCTGATGCAGCAATTGGACAGTTGAACCACCATCCATTAAATTAATACAAAAGTGCAAAAGTCAACAAATCGCTCTAATTTTTGTATTTGTGACTTGGAAATGATTCCTTGTGGTAGAAAGTCTTGCAGCATTATTATCTTATAGCAATAGAGCTGCTTTCCCATCCACCTTGCTCGATGGACTGTACCACATTTCATGAAGTTGTACTGTCCACTGTTGATTCCAATGTACACCGCCATCAGGTCTAAAAGTTCTTTGTAATACCCCTCTGATAATTTTGCATATCTCTCTCAAAATTTATAAGTGCTTCAACTTTACTGCTTTGATTTGTTACAAATTCTCCCAACTCTTGAGGATCTTTGGTGTGCAGTACAGCTGCAGCATGGGGGGTTGCATCGAATCCTTTGCTCCGGAATCTTTCAAATAGTTCAATGCCTGGAGATCTTGACGTTTCGACTTTCAGGGCTTCCCACACATGAGAAAGTATAACTTCTCCAATATGTTTACTGCATGCTAGGCAGAGAAGTGGTTTGTCTAGCTTTATTTGAAGAAAAATGTATGCAGCAGAGAGATGGCTTGAAAAAAGTTTTGGGTGTTGTTTTAAATTTTTCTTTTTTTTCAGGCCATCTCTCTGCTGCATGCATTTCTCTTCAACTAAAGCTAGACAAGCCACTTCTCTGCCTAGCATGCAGAAAACATATTGGAGAATGTGGTGCAGTCCATCGAGCAAGGTGGATGGGAAAGCAACTCTATTGCTACAAGATAGTAATGCTGCAAGACTTTCTACCACAAGGAGTCATTTCCAAGTCACAAATACAAAACATAGAACGATTTGTTGACTTTTGCACTTTTGTTTTAATTTAATGGATGGTGGTTCAACTGTCCAATTGCTGCATCAGCACCCCGAAAAGATTTGCAACTGGTAAGTGACATCAAAAGCTATGCTGCAGTACACAAAATTATCAGTGTTGCTGCTTTAAAAGCTTTAGGTAGGCACACATGGTATGTAACTGAGGAGCTGATCCCCTTAGTTCTATGGGACAAACAAGTCACTATGGTTGAAAAGGAAGCTTTGGCTGGAACACTGATGCGTTTAAATGCAAGTTTCCATGGCCAGGTTTTACAAACAGGTTTGGTAATGGATACGGTAAGCCAGAGCTGCCAGACATTGTTAATGATAACTCATTGTTATTGTGCTCCTATGGAAATGCCAGTAGCAAAATTTTTTTTGAACTTTTACACATTTCAAAAACTTTTCTTGCCTTACACCCGAAAGAGTGGGAAATAGATGATGGCTATGCTTCTGCTAATGGTATCATAAGTGCACTCAGAGTCTGCAATGATTTAGCAGAGAGAGGGGTAAAACTGGTATCCGACTTTCTTCATCTAGCAAAGCAAGAAAAAAATCTGCAAAACTATATTCAAGTGGTGGTGGAGGATCGAAGAAAGCTACCAAATCTTAGAAAATGTCGCTTATCAACACAATAAAGACACACAACTGCCTTTGCGGAAATTGTGTTAACTAAGACTCACATTGCCTGTTTGGATTTATTGATATAGTACATGCATTTTCTTTACAATTGAATAAATTTTGTTGTGCATAAGCCATGAAATTGTATTTTTCAGATAGCACAGCTCAAGAAATGCAACAATATTGCTTTTTTACAGAAAAATAGTTCAAAATTTGAATTACCGCCTTCTAGTGGTAATATTTTGCAAAAATATTGCTAAAATCAAATTCCTTACCCATGAAAATGGGGGGGCGCATGCAAGTTCCAAAACAATTATGATGAGTAGTTTTTAAGATATTTTAATTTTTCTTTTCACCACTAGGGGCAGTATTGTGCAAAAAACTAGTGACAAAACTTGAATATTTTTGGATATACTTATCCCATTTCTCCAATTTTTTTTTTTAACAGTTCAGAATATCATAGAGCATCTTTTAAATATATCCCCAATATTGCAAAACTTATACACTGCCCTCTAGTGGCAAACAACATACAAAAATTCAAAAAGTGGGCCTCAAAATAGCCTCGGCGGTGGAGGTAAACGTCGATGAAAATTTATGAAACTTCATATTTGTGGTCTACTGATCTAAACACAGTACCACAAAAAAGGTAAGCAAAATCCGAGAGGGTCGGGGCGCCTGCAACACCCTAGAGTATACCCAACAGACCCCCCCACGAAATCGTTCGTCTTTGGCAAACTCAGCGGCAGGCTTCGCCCCCCAGAGTATTTATTGCAGCCCCACTGCTCACAAACAGCACCAGCTGCCACTGCAAACTACATAGGCCTAAACCAACCCAAAAAAGGAAAACTGTTAACCAAAATAGAAAAATCTTTTGCTCTCCAAAAGCAGATATCATTTAAACTTCACTTTATAAAAAAGTTTGACTGGCTCAAAACAAAACCGAGAAAAAAAACGAAAAAAAAAACGAAAAGATAGAAGAATGTATCGTAATCGATTAAAACAACAATAAGTTTAGAAAGAGCAGAAAAAATGATTTTAAATAAATCTAGCGTGATAATTTCAAACAATCTCAATTTGATTCAACAAAACAGCTTGAAACATCTAAAACATCATATAGAAAATAAAGTAATTGTAATTTGTCAATCAGATAAAGTTGGTAAATTGATTGGGAGGACTATGACCAAATTATGAAAGCGCAGTTAATGAAATTCGACCAATAGCCTACCAGCTCGGTTCTAAACAAATTAATTCACCTCTAAAATCAAATTAAATAGGCTACACATGTGAGGAAAAAAATGAAAGTACGGTACTGCATAAAAATGTCATTGTAGACGACAGCTTATTGCTTTTAGCCACGGGCATAAAGAGTGAAAGCCAACTTTATCACAAAATTACAGGACCTAAAGCCAAGTATTTTGCAAACAACCAACTTGCCTACGCTTATTCACTCTTTCAAACTCATAATCGATCAATCGGATTAGAATTGCCTATAATAATGACTCATTTCGAATTCTATATACACAATATATTATATGCCTCGCTTTACTAGTGCACATTAGGGTGCATCATCTCCCCCTTATTTTGGAAATTGAATTTGTTCCATTGATAAAAGGTGTCCATTTAAGGTCAAATGACACCAAAAAATTTTGGGGGTCAGGGGACCTCTCCTACCACCACCTCCTGACCCTCCTAAATCGGCTTTTCAAAAATTGCCATAACTCAAAAAGCAAACAAGATAGACATATGTTGTTTGGTATCAAATTTGTTGTAACTACTTGATTTAATGCAAATCTGCAAAAAAAAAACATTTAAAAAGTCTCACCCATAAGTTTCATAGGAAGCTACCAGCACAGATTTGTAAATAATTGCAATGTACAAGAAAAATTACATGCAACACGTAGTTGATTACTTGTGCTATTTACTTTGAGGTTTGTGCTAATTTACAGCAGACACAGTGACCTTAATTACTGACATAATTTCTGCATAATGCAATTTTCATTGATGTGACAGGGCAGTGACATCATTTCAGTCCTCCCACGTTTTAGTTGGAATTATTTCTTCACTTTGTGTTTTGTCAGTTGGGAGTATTGTTTGGGACTTCACTTCTGACTTATTAAGTGACTGGAACTGCTCTTTAGATGGGGCTGTAAGTATGGTTTTCGATACCACATCTACAAACACTGGTCTGTGGTCAGGAAAGCTGTGTGGAGCTGTAAAGCAGATTAGACAAGCCACTGCTATGGTGTGCCTGCTGAAAGCACATTGGAGAGCTGATTGTTGGCAGTGTGTTTGACACATTGCAAATCGAAACCTTCAGGTCTCCAGAAATTACAATGTTTAAAAACTTTCGAACTTACTTTAGTCATGTGTCTCAAGACAGTTTGTGCCTTCCTCCTTACTTAAATGAACCTGATTGTATTTCACCTTAGAACGGAATAAATTTTCTAAATGTATTAAAAGAAGATGCCACAGATCTTGCTACTCAGCTGCTTACAAAAAAAGACAACAATGATATACCCAGAGAAGACTATAAAGAGCTTTTGGAACTTCTCTTAATTAGCTTTAGAACACTTCTCCCACATGCATCCAGGCCTCGAAATTTGTACTTTTTTCCGGCGGTCAAGCATGTCCTACCGGACTGGCCCTTTCAGCGGACATTTAATATCTCAACCGGACATATTTTTTGCATGTAGATTTTGCACAAAATCACACTACAGTATTGTGTAGTCGTGTTTGTAATGTAGAAGAAGATTTTCTACAACAGAATAACTCTGCAATGGTTGATGGCTTAATTAACCGACCCTGAAGTATACTGGAGCAGATTGCTTGCAAATACATCAGTGCGTTAATGACAGTCGTGTATCGACGCAATAAACACAATTGAAAACAACAATCCAAATTTCCTTATTACAAAAGCAACTACGATCACTTATTCCGTGGTTTTCGCGTTATAGAATCGTTGTACCAAGCGATTACTGCCGGCGCGGAGTCGTAAATCTCTAGCTCAGGACCGTCCAGACAAATGCGCATCAGTGACTCAATAGTGTTAGCCCTCGTTAGTGTTAACTAACTAACACAATAGTGTTAGTCTAACACGCTCCCTTCAGTGCAGAAATTCTATTTCTATCAGTATCAGCATGAATAAGGTCGCCACATTCGCCTAAGCACGTGCGGAACCCAGCTGAGACCTGCTTCTCTGTGACGTTTCTTTTTGACAAACGATCAATGTAACGCAATAATCCTCATTGTTAAAATTAAAATACATATCTTGCCGAAAAGTTCAGACAACTTTATTTCAAGGCAACATTGCAAGGCGTTGAAATGATGTAAAAATGGCTACTTTTGCCATCAGCTCGTTAACCACGCCACTCTAATGTGATCTTTAAAGCAATTGCCTGTACTATTATTGTTTCAGCTCCATATTTGTTCGCGTTAAACAAACAATTGTAACAATTCAAATTTAAAATATATTTTTGCTGCATTAGCTCTATTTTTGTCAAGAAATTTGCGGCGGTCATTTATGACCGACCAATGAGTCGGCTTCGGCAGACATTCGAGGTCATTCCGGAGGTCATGACCCCCGGAATTTCGAGGCCTGTGCATCATTTAAATTGGAGAAGCCTGCTGCAATCCACAAAGCTCGCTGGATGGCAAAGGTAATATAATTATATACATAGTTACATACACAATTAAACTCACCTTGTTATCCACAGAGGCAGAAAAAGTTGTGAATCCGAAAAATGCAAGAAAACACTTGATTTTGCAACAAAAGGACACAAAAAACTTAAAAGATTTTCTATGTTTCTTTTATATGTATTTGTATACGTTCCTTGGTGGTTCCGCTGCAGTTCAGGAATATCTGCACCACATGCTGATTTAACACTGATTAAAACCTTGCATATACTAGGTTTAAGCAGATTGATGAAACAGTTGCATCAAGTGCTTTACAAAACCTACAGCTCCATCAATGGTACTTGACAGAAGAGATGGTGCCACTTGCACTGTTCGATTACTATGTCAATGACAAAGAAAAAACAGAAATTGCTAAAGCTTTGTTAGCTGTAAAAGAATCTGCTTCCACAATCCCTAAAAAGAGGAAGGGAAATGGAAAGCCAATTTTTCCAGTCCAGGTAAATGAAAAATCTTCCTTGGCCGACTTAACAGGAGAAGATTCGTGATATTTCTTTCAGCTGCTCAACATAGAAACAGATTTTTTGAAAAAAGATGTTACGGATTGGCCAAAAGATAAGCAGTACGTCACTGGAAGAAAGAAATCGAAAATTATAACTGTTGTAAACGACTGCTCCGAACGAGGAGTCAAATTGGCTTCAGATTTTCAAATATCCTCTAAAAATACTAAGTACAAAAAAACTTTGAGAATACACTTCAAGTGGAGGAGAAAAGTTGATCAAGCAGGCCAAACTTGAGGAAAAGGCCACATACATCAAATCCAAAAGATTCTTTAATGCCTGTAGTGTGTTGACAAATTTAATGTTAATTATGTTGGTTTGTGTTAAGAAATTCAATATCATGTATCCTATTCGCTTTGTTTTTGGTAAGACCCAGTCAACAGTTTGGCCACAGTGGTTTTTTTTTCGGTTTTTTAGCAAAATGTCTGAAAAAAATATAATCAATTCGGTCAAAATGTTCGAAATAATATTTTGTAAATTCAGTCAAAATGCCCCTTTCTAGATAAAACACGACAACGTTTCTCTGAAAGGAAGTATTTTCATCAGAAAAAATAGCCGAAATAAATAAAAGATGACCGAATTTTTTTAAGTCATTTCGGACAAATGACCGAAAAGTCTCAGCGAAAAATAAAACCAGGGCCACACACTTATGATTTGAATTTAAATGACATGGGCCTAAATACATAGCACTGCACATTAAAAACAAATCGTGGCTAAGTTCTATTGAAAAATTTGATGATTTTTCAACTGTGTTTATTAAACATACAAACTGGAAGCTCGGTTATAAAATAAAAAAAGCAAAATCATAAGAAAATATGCATTTTCTGTGCAGATTTGAATTGAATGATGTAGGTGCAATAAATTTGATACCAAACAACATATGTCCATCTTGTTTGGTTTTTGAGTTATGGCGATTTTCAAAAAGCCGATTTAGGGGTGTCATGAGGTGGTGGTCGGGGCGGTCCCCTGACTCTCAATTTTTTTTTGGTGTCTTTTGACCTTAAATGGACACCATTTATCAATGGATCAAATTCAATTTCCAAAATAAGGGGGAGATGATGCACCCTAGTGCACATGAATGTCAAGTTAATGCAAATGTTATAACTTTTGATGCTCTAATTGCGGAAAACAGTTTATGCCTTTGTGCAACGTTGTTACAAATCTCTCAATTCTCTTATCATAGCATTAATGTCCTCAGACGCTTTCTATAAAACGACTTTTTTTAAGCACTACAATGATATGTTGCACATGTCATCCAAGTGACTCCTTACGTCTTGTCTTTTTGTGTTTTTCTTTTTTGTGTTTTTTGGTTTTAATATGGACAACCTTGTCTGATACAAATAAATAATAATAATAATAATAAACTTACACCACAACAAGTCAAAACAGCACAAATACAAAACATTCCTGTGCCCTCCTCCAATTAGCTGGCAACATCCAGATTCCAGAATTACAGCCTTGATGGGTTGACAGCTAATGAAGTAATTGAAGTTCCGGAATGTATTGTTGAATCTAAATCATGACAGCTCAGTTGGTTAAGCGCTCGTATTTTAGAAAAAAGAAACTGTAAAATCAAGCGTCGCTAGTTTTATTCTCGGGGTGTGCGCTTGAGCAATGCGTGTCAGCACAGTAGGCTACCATCAACGCCACCTAATGGATGGAAATTAAGTTAAACAAAACTTCAACGACAATCGGGAACTAACTTTGTCAAGTCATAGATTGTCAAACTGAGTAACCGGTCTGCTTCAGTAGACTAAATCAAAGCATCTACAACAGCGATATCTGAAACTACAGGATTACTAACTCACATTTGATGATCAGCAATTTTGTCAAGAGCGAGCTGACGCTATTTTTGAAGTGTTTCCTTTAATTCCTTTGCAAGCTTGCAGTTCACTGGCCAGAGATTTCAAAACTCTGTGCTTATTAGATTGTCTCTGCAGAATTAGTTTTGTTTCTTGGTTATGATTCAAGTAAAGTGAGTAAGTGTAAAGCTTTGTAATGTTTCTTTGCTTAGGTTGGCTGGCTACTAAAATGGTGTGCTAGGTTAGGGGTTCAGCAAAATCAAGATATGCAAGTTAGGATATAAACTTCCGTGCTAACTAACATTGATACCGTGCTTTTGCTGAGTCAAAATCGTTAAAAACTTGAATCTAGGCTATTCATAACTATGTAGAAAGATCTATTTTTGTACAAAGTGGCTATTTTCACACACTTGTTCTTGCCATGGTTACTTGTGACAGGTGTTGTCAGAGTTAGGGTTAACTTTTCTAAAATTAGGGCAGAATTCTTTATCTGGTAACGCTATTATGGCTATATTTACACTATATATATAGTGTAATATAGTGTATGTATATACTTACACTATAGTGGCTATACTTCACTATATAGTGTAAATATAGCCACTGCCATTTTTGTAATCTGACAATGTAAATGGACTTTTCCTTTGTTTTTTTTACTGCATTAAATGCCATTTACTTTTTGTATGGTACTAGTACAATAATCCTATGCCTGCCCTGCATGTTAGTACAGCTGATAAGCTCTCATAATCAAATCGATTGTGCAAATTATGACTAAAGCATGACATTTTCCCCAGTGGTAGCGCATAGCCTACCATAAGGGTCATTTTAAGATTGGGAGGTAAGTCAGATTTGACCTGTGATGACCTTGAGAGGTCAATGGCCTCAAAGTATCAGAATATTGATATTTGACGTCATTGGTTAATCTTAAAGGTGTGTATGATGTACAAACCATGCATATGTGTTATAATATCAGTGTCTACACATTCTAAAGAGTGTTGACTGTGTTAGTGTGTTGGTCATTATTATCAGAGTTGCCAGGTTGGCCCTTTTATGGCTAAACTTCACAAATTTGGCCCTTTTTAAAATTGTTTGGCCAAAAAATTTGAGTTTAGCCTTTTGGCCTTATTTTGGCTTTTTTCTTATTGGTTTGGCTCCAAATTTTCTGTTTGGCTTTTTGCATTCAGCTTACTGTATTTTGTAAGATTGAAACCACAATGGCAACACTTGATTTTATTCTTTCAGTTGTGGTGATTGTTATTTGTTAACGCGCATGTGCAGAGTGTGCAGGCAGCAAGGATGGAAGTCTTGCACTCTAGATCTTGTAGGGATGGGTATTAGTTTGCAGTGCCCACTAAGATCTACCATGAAACCGAGAGGTGTTGGCTATGCATCATTGAAAGAAGACCTCGTCCAGTTCAAGGAACTTCGTCACATGCCAGTGGATCCAGGGTTGAGAAAAACCCGGGTTTTTTTAAAAAGCCCAACCCGCCCGGGTTTTATTGTTTTTTTTTAAAAAAGATGCAAAAAAAGGTAGATTCATGCTTATTTCACCTCAAAACTACTTTTTACGAATGCAGTGCCTTTCACTCACAGTACATGCATGCATAACTCAATAAAATAATGCACTAGGGCTGTTGTTGCTTGAATGTTGCATCATCCATTAATTTCAAGATCAAGTTGGATGTTGCATCATCCACTGATTTCTATACCAAGTTGATGCCACCGTGGTAGAAATCACACTAATTGTATCATTTGCTTTAGATTTGAAGGAGCATTTATGCCATCATGTTTAAATATTTTTTATCATTTATATATATATTATATAATAATGGATGAGCAATTGAGCGATTGCGTGGCCAATGGGCATTTAGGCAAATGCTCTGAAACAGCCATGCGTTAGAATCCAGAATCTGTAGGCTAATTGGTAAATAGCCTCCTAAATTGCATTTCACATCATATATACAGACTACAGAAGAGTAGTACTTTCACCAGTTTAACTATAAGGCCTTCTTGCATAAATAAGTTTTAGTGTAGTATATACAAAGTGGCATTACCGTACTTGATTTATGTGTACTGTACAATATCCACTGCGTATTCAGTTTATTCTTGGAAATTTACTTTACAATCACATCCTTAAAACAAGCCGATTCATTTTCTTTTCGTGCGAGTGAATAACAACGACCAAGACAGTGAAGTTATCGAAATAAAACGCAAAAAGTCATGATTTCAAGCAGAGTGGAAACCCGCCATCAGTTTTATTAACCTCGTTTCGCTCGTTTTGCTAATTACTTACCTTCAAAGCGCTAACAACGGCGAAGTGTTTTTTTTTTCTGTTTTTCATCGAAAGTCTTTACAGTCTTTTATATATATACATTAGGGTGATGACTAAAAAAAAATTTTTTTGCCTGCTATGGGAATCGATGAACTTTTTTATGCATACCAAGAATGTGAATTTTTTTTTTGAAAATTTTTTAAAAACCTCCCCCACCAATTGATATTCCTGACGTCACCTAGGTACATTTTTCTCCTTTTTTATTCCTCATACATTGTTTAAGCTTGTTACAGATTCCTTACCATACTAAAAAGGTGGCCCACAGTATGGTGAAGATTTTGAAAAAAAAATTGTCAAAAAAAGTCGAGGGGGTTCTGAGATTTTACCCTTTTTGTCATTACTTTTTGCAACAGCGCCTCTAGCGGAAAATTTTTATTTAGTGCAACTTCTAGAATTCTTAAGCGATTTCGGTAAATTTTTTTGTCAATAAGCTCATTTTGAATGCAGAGGAGGTTTATTGTTACTTTATTTTGATATCTTTTTGTCACTAGAGGGCACTAGTGCTTTATATCTGAACTGATACCCTATAAAGCTAGACCAGACAAGAGTTTTTAATAGCATTGTAAGTTGCTGATAATTTAAAAGAATAATTGAAATCATTTGATCTATTAATTATTAGCAGCTTGTTGTACTGTACATAAAATCTTGAAAGTGTAACTTAGTCTATTTAATGGGCCTATATCATGCAATTTATCATGCAATTGAATTCAAGTTAGCCTAGTTATCGGGTTAGTTTTTTAGTTGCCGAGTTGGGGGTGCTTAACTGGTTGTTTTGGATTGCATATCATGAGTGAGATAGATTTCTGCCACTCCTTTTTCATTTGTGTGGTAGCTCATTCTTTATGTACTTTGATGGTAATAAACATGGTGAACCAATGTTTCGTTAATCCTTGTCCATGCAACTGTTACGAAATTGAATAATGGGCCTATAGATTGTTAATTAGCTGTAAATGTGGTCCAGAGCAGTTAATATCGTAATTATATGGCATAAAGATTATCATTTTTAGTTTTGTTAGGAATTACCTGTCTGTAACCTATACCATACTTTTAAAAGTATGTCGTTTTTGAAATCGAATACTGCTGTATCCAAGAACAAAGGAATTTGGGCTGCAAATCTACCTTCCTCCAGCTACACTAAACGACGAGACCTGCCAAGAATGGAGAATTTGAATACCTGTGTTCGGCTGCCATCAAATCACCAGGTTTTAGGTCGATATCATGTGCTGCTGGAAGCTGAAAAGCTAAAAAAAGTAAGAATGGCAACAATGCAAGAAGAACTGACCCAGTTGTGGCAAACATTTAGTTTTCCAGTTCTCAGTAAACAGGCAATCATTGCCCGTTTCGACAAGTTGGTTTCACAATACGAAAAATCTAAACGAAGGCCAAACGAAAAATTTAAAGAAGACTTACCTATCATTTTTGATATTACTAAGAGTGATGGAAAGTGGCTGTCTAACGAAGATAAAGAGCTTTACAAAAAGCAAATTGAGTCACGTGGAAGAGTTGGTTACACCACTCTGAAACCTTCCCCACTCTCTGCAATACACCCTTCAAAAAGGCTAAAGTTACAAATTCCTCCTGCTTCAGCAATAGCTGAATTGTCCAGCAAAGATGACGATTCTGAAAGTGACAGGGCCTCCAGTTATTCCGAGAGCACAATATCAGAAGAAGATGGGTTTGAAAAGAAAGGAGATCGTCAACATTGTCAGCAACAAAAATGGTGGTTCGCCATTCTTTGTCCACGCACAAAGCATTGGGTGTGTGCTCCACTCTGAATGAAGAAGGGGTTACTCTCCCTACTCCATCGCAGTGTGGCGTAGCGTTATAAGAGCTGGAAACAACGAAAAGGTTGTTGTTGCTGTCATTGATGAGTCTTCTAACCGCCGAAACCGTACAGGGTTCGTCCTTGGCGCTTCAGCGCGTAAACGACATCGAGGGCGGAGGCGGTCTTTCGTTTAGCGTGCTCGGTGTAGGTGACGGCGTCGCGGATCATGTTCTCAAGGAAGACCTTCAACACGCCTCGGGTTTCTTCGTAAATTAAGCCGGAAGTGCGCTTGACACCGCCTCAACGAGCGAGTCGCCTGATAGCGGGCTTGGTGGTTCCCTGGATATTGTCACGCAAGACTTTTCTGTGGCGCTTAGCGCCTCCCTTTCGCAAACCTTTTCCTCCTTTTTCGTAAAATGGATGACATTTTCATAAGATGGATGCAAATAGCCTACAACAAGTTCAACACAAAATGAAATTAACTTGCAAGTGTTGTTTTACTGATTATATTGAAACATTGCAAAAGAACATGGAAATATACGATAAATTTGGGTATCATGCAGTCGATTTGAGGATTTTGCAAGTTTTACACTAAAAAAAAACAAATTACTGCCATCTAGTGGTAAAAATGTAACAACTAACAAACTACCAAGTCACCCAGTATCAAAAATAAACCATCTGACAAAAAAATTTGTCGAAATCGCTTAAGAACTCTTGAAGTTACACTAATTAAAATTTTTCCGCTAGAGGCGCTGTTGTGAAAAGTAATGACAAAAAGGGTAAAATCTCTGGACCCCCTCGACTTTTTTCAACAATTTTTTTTTCAAAATCTTCACCATACTGTGGGCCACCTTTTTAGTATGGTAAGGAGTCTGTAACAAGTTTAAACAATGTATGAGGAATAAAAAAGGAGAAAAATGTACTTAGGTGACGTTAGAAATATCAATTGGTGGGGGAGGTTTTTGAAAAATTTAAAAAAAAAAATTTCACATTCTTGGTACACATAAAAAAGTTCATCGTTTCCCATAGCAGGCATTTTCGATTTCCTCAAAAAAAAATTTAGTCATCACCCTAATATACATACTCGAGTATAGGTCGAGATGTTCGCAAGTGATTGTCGCTTCAAAAAGTCAGATTCAACTTGTACACGGGACAAGCTATTGTCTCCAGCTCGGCAGTTTTCAAAATAAACGCATTTTTACTGCCGCAAAATCATTGCCGACGTAGATTACGGAGTTTGAAATGGCGTCGTCCTAAGTAAAAGTTTTGAATACGTTAATTTGCAGTGATTCGAACTTAATTTTCAAATTTAATGATTTCTTGTCAATTCTAAACTTTATGCACTTGTTGAGCAATATGCTAAGCTCACCAGACAAAACAGTCGGAAAGCTGGGTTTTTTTTTTCGCTGAGACTTTTCGGTCATTTGTCCGAAATGACTTGAAAAAATTCGGTCATTTTTTATTTATTTCGGTCATTTTTAGTAAGGATGTGCCAATTAATCGGCATCGGTAGGTATCGGAATCGGCATCGAAAGAAATTGCCGATTCTTTATCAAAGTTTCCTAATCAAAAGTAGCGCGAGCGCGTGGAAATACCGATCAAAGAACGGCTTCTTTGAACAACCGCATCAGCGTCAACGAGCATTCAGAGAGCGGTAGTCTAAATTATGACGTCACCACCATCTTCGATCGAAAGCGAACGAATTTTTAGCACAGGTGGCAATATTTTTACGCCTCTACGGAACAGACTTACTCCAGCAACTGGAGAAAAGTTGATGTTATTGCATTTCAATTTACGTGCCTTTAATTTTGAATATTAAAAAGCAGAAATGTTCTTTGTAATTATTGTTTAATCGTTGTAAAATTCGTAGTCACTGAAAGTTGCTTAATGTTAATATACTAAGCAGAGAGAAGTAAATTTTAAGTATAGGCCTGTTACGCTTAATGCGTTCAACAAACAATCGTGTGATTGCGCAAACGTAATTAAACCAGTTACCCGGTAATCTTTTTTCACGTGTTTGCTAAGCAAAAAGATTGGCTGCAACTCGGTGTTCGAAAACAATACTAATTTCTTCACAAGATGTTTTTCTTTTTTCGCCTATTGATGCACTTTGAATGCAAGGCTGGTGTGTTACTTTTTTAAAGGTTTTTGTATATTCAATACCGCTGCGTTCATTTTCTTTTACACTCTAGTCTTTTTTTCTTCTTGTTTCTGGCACCTTCTTAAATTCTGCGAGAAAAATACTACAAACCGTACAAGATAATATTTTGCACACTGCATTAAGCTACATTGATTTTGCACTCTGTAAGCGATGGCAATTTGTGTCTTTTAACTGATTTCTGCGACAAATAAAACGCGTGTCTATCACCACTTTGTAGCGCGCAAGCAATGAAGAACTACCGTAAAAAATCACGCTGTCTAGAGCAGGCGACAAAGTGAACGCTTTTAGACATTTCAAAGGCAGCAACTTGTAACAAAATCGCAACCACTTGTATAGCACCAACTAAAAGCAGCTTTAATCATCATTTAACCAAAGAATCGGCATCGGCAAATATTGAAGAATCGGCATCGGCAAAAATTTTGTAATCGGCACATCCCTAATTTTTAGTCATATATAGTCAATTGACTATATATTTTTTCGGACATTTTGACCAAATTGACTATATTTTTTTCGGACATTTTGCTAAAAAATCGGTCAATGACCGATAAATGACCGAAAAAAAAAACCCAGGCGGAAAGAGCTGTTTTAAGAGGTCGATTTTTTATTTTTGCGTGTAGGATATAATCGTTCTTATTCTGTAACATGCGATGATCGTTGAAGTCGGTGTCAAACCTAAGCGGCCGCATAAAACAATGATGTCAGGTTAGCTAGGTGACAATAGTGGTAAGAGACGTCGTTAATGCAGGCAATATCTGCGACCAAGACCATTAAACACCTTTTCTTTTATCAGTGTTCAATTTAATTCTCACACATTGCGAACTAAACAATACGTTCTGTTGAATCATAATTGATCTCACAGCGGGAAGACCTCGTTGAAAATAGCGCGTCTAATTTAGTTGGTTTACTTAATATTGCAGTGAATAGTTACGTGACTATTCCAGCAGCGTAAGTTACTCTACCATCTACTTTGAAATTTCCATACCGTATGAGAAAGCCATGCGATCAGCTGCTGTTTTGCGGGCAAGAGCAACGTGGGCTGTTTTTTGCTTTCGGCATTCTTAAAGTCCGTTTAAATGATCTAAATCTCTTTCGCGAAGTGTTTTATCTTTGAAACACCACTTGTAATAACCATTTTTGTTCCCCCTCAACCATAATTTTACGGAGGGCACCGCCCCCCGGCCCCCCCGGAAGTCGGCGCGTATGGGTACTCCAACCCTGCGCAGCACACAATCAGCAACTGCCCACAGACTTCCACAGTCAACCGAGCCTATCTGTTTTCTTCTACAATAAGCCAGCTGACACAGCAGACTTTCACCAAGAAGCTACAATGGGAATTGACAAGAACGTTCGAAGATCTGCCACTGAATTGGAGGACACTCAACTGCTGGCCAATCTGTTTGCTGGAGACCTGATTGCCATCGAGGCAAAATACCATCGCAACTGTCTCCATACATTATACAACTAAATCAGACTAGCATCACTCAAAGATGAGGACGATGATCGATTTCATGGCATAGCCTTTGCTGAGCTGGTGGTGTTCATGGAGGATATGCATGAAGATGAGGACAATGCCCCTGTATTCAAACTCTACCACGTGGCTATTGGCTAACCTCTACACCAGATTAGAGCAGTTGGGTGCCACGGTAACCAACAGGGTAGATACAACCAGACTGAAGGATAGGCTTCTTTCTGCACTTCCTGATCTGAGAGCGCATTTGCAGGGCCGAGATACACTTCTCTTGTTTAAGAAAGACATAGGTCCCGCTTCCGCCCTGATAAAAGCTGACTGCTAAAGCTGCTGTACATAAGAGTATTGGTGGTTGAGGACAGTGACGGACTCCAAGGACTAGGACAGCTCTAGAGAAGCAATCCATAGAGGAATGGGTGTCATGGTCTGCCTACATGTGCTGTTACTAGAGGTTCTCTTGCTGGTATACATTTGATTGCTTCGTGAAGGAAACTTTGAGCTCTATGTGCAACCCTGACACAGATCATGCCCTGGATGTTCGCTTTAGATCACAAATCACTATTCCAGGTAGCTTTCTGTACACATCCGTGATATGATAAACCTCATTGACAAGCACCCAGATGTCCTTGCAGAATTCAAGTCTGGAAACTTTGTGGTACACAAGACCAGCAATAAGTTCTCTGCCATGGCGATTAACCAATGTCATGAGCAGAACAACGCTATGGTCAAAGGCAGCAGTGCAACTAGAAAAATTCAAAGGGGGTCGGCAACGAGAGAGAAAACTAACAATTATTTGTAGAAGTGGGTAGGCCTATATCACAGTTAGATTGTTAGAATATTAGCCTAGTGTAAATTGACAGCGCAATGATCCAATTCTGTGATGCGCTAAGCGACCTTTTTTGCTCTATCTGCGCTTTCTACTCTCAAAAAAAAGTTTCCCGCGCTTTCGAAATTAGGCAGCAAATTGTTTGCTCTCCAGGCCCGCATTTTAAAAAGTAGTCCACACAAGCTTAGGGCCTGGATACACGTCAAGATTGTAAAGAAAATTTAATTGCCGTCTTTTTGAAACCAAAATTATAAAATTGGTTTAAGAATGTGTGAAGTTGCGACCATACGAAGATTACAAATCAGACTAGCCTAAAGCCAGCTGCACTTTCGTTTTGTGGGTTAATAAGATTAGGTAGGGTAGGGTAGGGAAGTAGGGATGCCCAAAGTAGAATTTCGAATCCTTTAGATTCGAATCCATCCAGAATCGAATCTAAAAACCGCTTTTTTATCGGGTAATTGGATTCGGAAATAATACGGAGAAAGGAAAAAAATTAGAAAAAAAAGAAAAAAAAAGTGTTTTGAAAAAATGCTCCGCTGTCCGCAAAACGCCTGCAAGTCACATGCGTCGTGAACTCGTGCATGCCAATCCGTTTCTTCATGTGATTAACAGAGGCCCCTTACGTGTGTATGCGTGCGTGTGTTGTTTTGAGAGAACAAAGCGTAAGCGTAAATCTGAACCGGTTTCCCGCACTGAAAGTTTTACTATCCTGGAAATTCAGCCATTTTGTTTTTATGGCATCATATTGCGTGAATAAATGACAGTCTGTTAATATTTTGTATTGCGGTTTATGCGACTTGAGCGTGAAACAAGTTTGGTATGCATAGAACGTAGCTTGAACTGACACACGTTAAGTAGTACGTAAGTCTTAGTCTAGTTAGTCGTCCGTCTTCTTGAAGTTGCAAATCTTAAAGGGGCTGTCTTGCCGACTAGACGACCCCCCTAGTTGCGCCCCTGGTCAAAGGGTCTGGTGGAGCTATTGGACTGACAGGAAATTCGGAGCACTCAGGCGCTGGATGGTGGCAGGGCCAGAAATAGCCAAGATCATTACAGAGTTGGAAGAGCAGGCCACGAGGAGAGGACATGACGACATCAGGCATCTTCACCATGACCAGAAACCTTGAGTGCAGACAGCCTTTGTGAAGGATGTCAGGGTGCTTATAGAAGTGTTTCAAGAGATGGGAAATCCCTTTCTAGAGAGCTCTCAAGATTTACTGGTCCTTGACACGAGGGACATCGTGGAAACTCCAGTGGCAGAAACTGTGAGGAAGATTGAATCCCTTGTTGAAAAGCAATATATACAATGTTCTTGAAGAAAGGCTGGAACTATGCATGCAGCCAGTTACAGACACACGAAATTCCTTGCGACTCATTTCGTTACCTCTGTGTCACCGGAGCATGGTTATGCCAGCAGCGGTTCTGCTATCATCAAGGATTTAAAAAAAAACTTAGAACCCCTGCAAATGGAAGCACGGGGTTCCAGTAAATTACAAAGAAAGCGAATAAAATCTGTTGCAGTTCCTCATGTTTTTGTTTTGGTTTTACCCCAGTATGTATCTGACAAAGGCAAGCTCTGTGCCTCCCACAACTGCACCAGCCAGGTTGAAAAAACAAAATTCTGTCAACAACAAATTAAAAATCTGTTTCAACAAGAGGTGATCAAACAGTTTGCTTCATTTAAGACAAATATTCAGAATGAAGTATTACCAAGTGGTTATGTCGTTATTTTCAAAGAATCAAATACCCAGTTTCATTACATTGCCATTTCTGAAGACTCCACATTTGCACCCAAACTTCTGGCCTCTGTTATTGTTGCTGCTGCATGGAAGTTCAAGCATGTGTGTGTTTTGCAGTCCTGCTTTGCATAGTTCATTAAGCAACACTTCATTTCTCAATTTACAACAATCATTTCTAAGCTTATAAATTTACTGGCATTCTCTAAATCACTATGCAACAAGTCATTTGATAGTGTAAATCATACTCAGTTGTTAGAGTTAGCTGCATCATGTCTGGAGCAATGTGCGTCCATAGCCTAGATTTGACCCTTTGTGATGAAAATACATGTGTGCCTTTATTAAAATTTATTGTAGGCCTGCAACAAATATCTTTACTCCAAGTACCAAAAAACGCTCGACGCTATTTCACCAATACTATCACTACGGTACTGCATTTTTATGGCAACTGACCAGTTCATCCCTTTATAAAACATTGCAAATTTTTTTGTATTGCTTTGTCGAAGCCGTCTTTGTCAGCTTTCTACTGGAATGACTATTGATTTTGCAAAACTGGATTTAGGATACTTAAGATTACGAACATCTGAATTATCTCACTGGGAACGAATTGTGGTTTTGATGATAGACTAAGTGTATACTGCTCAGCATGTTGAATATACTTGCAACGTATGTGGTTGAAGTCGTTGAAAGCAGCAGAAAGAAATCGACTAGACACTGTTTTCTGCTGATAGACTGACTTGCGATAGTTGCAGTGAGGCGAGAAAGTACTGACATTTATGGTCCAATCAGTAAGTGGAAAATACAAAGATGTTGTTTGTCTCATATTCCAGTTGAAAAACTTGACACTAATTTGTTACAGAGTTGGTTTGAACGTGTGATGCTTGCAATCAATGATATCTTTTTGTGATTGCTGTATCTGCAGACAATCATGTCTGCAACAAGAAAGATAACATTTTCCTAATTTACATCATAGCAGTTTGTTTGGGTGTTTACTACATACTTTTAAAAGCTAAATTCATATAATTGTTTAAATAAAATGTTTTATTATACTTTCATTTTCATATGCTCGATAATCGATATATAGTCTCTTTAACTTATCTGATTAAAATAAAAACTCTTTAAAATAAAACAGTTAAAATGATTGCGAGAGCTAAATGGGCTGAGAATAGGGTCCCCTGCTATCTGGAACTGAAAGTACTTCAGTCAAAGACATTTTTAAGTTTGAAATGGGTTCATTATAATAAGAGATTGCCATCCTCAGGGTACATTGACACTGGGGAACTGAAATTAGACGCCCATCCAACTTGATGCTCCATACTAATTTGATGCCAGCTGTTCAGGTTTTTTATTTAAAACTGTTCAATGGAAACTATCAAAGCACTCTACACAGCTGTTAAGTTATTATTAGTCTATTCTAAGTGGTTATCTGGTTGCACATTTTTTTCGCAAATGTTTGCATTAGGGCTTAGCCTACATCAAGATTAAACTGTTTCTGTTGCTGAATTTTGTCTACAGAAAAGTGATGAAAAGATTACAGTTAGACTCTCCTATTTTGTTTGATAAGTTCATAGTTATTGTTGCTACTTTTGCCATCTTCTTGAAAACACAAACAGAGCTATTTTGCCTTTGCATACATTTTGATAGATCTTTTCATGAGAAAATAGCTTTAAATTAAATGCATTAAACGTAGTGGAAACATCAAACTTGAAGTTTGAAAAATGCATTACAAGTACTCTACATGTCTAAAATTTATTGATTAATATAGAATGAAATACGATTTTTGCTTTTTTATTATTGTTTTTCTTATCCTGATATTGCAGTTACAGAAGGCAAATTTTTGCCTGTTGCTTTTGTAACTTTTTATAAATATTGTTTAAACAAAATGCCATCTATTGCTATATACCACCCATTACAGTATCACCATTTAAACTATACTTTTTGTTTTATAGGAAATTGTTTGTTGATCTATGTGGTGGAAAGCTTTTGCACAGCATAGAGCATCCATCGAGAAAAGAGGAAAAGCTGTTTTTATTTTTGATTTTACGCATAATCTGAAGAAATTTACAACAATTCTGTAAAAAGAAAACGGTTGCATCTCCCTTGTGCTGGCCATGAGCACCTGCTTGGTCAGTCATGTATTACAAAATTTTATCATTTGTCTCGTCTGTATGCTATGGAAGAAGACAAGGCATTAAAGGTTGCTAACAAACTAAAGAAATCCTCATTAAACCCAAGCAGCATTTCACGGACATCTTCACTGCATGCTCTCAGTAGGTTTTTAGTTAAAAGTAAGTTTATCACTTTTTACTTTGATATAACTGTTCTACAACTATTAGTGCTTTGTTTGAACTGATTTTTGTTGAAATGTGTGTTCTCTTAGCAATTTTTCATCAACAAAGGTTTTACTGTTACACCGGTGTCACTCCGGCTTTCTTGCAATGCAATGTTAGTACTTAGTAGGCTAGACAAGCATGTGATAATTTAGAGTTTTAGACACAGTATTTTTAGTTAGTTTTTATAGTATATTTTGTACTGAGAATGTGACATGGTATTTCTGCATGATGACATGGCTAACTACAAGCAAGCTTCTTTAGCTTTGATAATTCACATAGATCTACATGCTGTAATTTAGATAAAACATAGCTATCTAGTCAAAATAGGTTCTTGTTAAAAAAATTGGTTGTAGGGCTAGTTTTGAGTTGTTTTATTTAGGCTATATATTGGAGAATAATTGGCCAAATAAGTTAAAATGAAAAATCTTTCTTATAGGAACATCCTAAAAGCATTTCCAATAGCCTATTATGGGTTCTCGGAATCATGTCAGCATGGAGAATATATTTGAAATGATAAATGGAGATGACAGTGAGGTTGAAGGATTTGCGGAAGATAGTGACTCCGATGACGACTGGTGTCAAGATTCTCGGGTATTAGCCTAAGTAACTTGGTCACTAATTTAATGTGGTACTTATTCTTAAACTTCAAGATGATGAGACACCTCGACTTAGATTAGGGGTCGGCAACCATAGGGCCATGCAACACTAAGGCCAAATTGCTACAAAACTTGCAAACTTTTTTGATCAACCGGACTAGTGCTAAAATATGAATTTTATTTTTAAAAATTTGTAAACGTTTGCTGTGACAAATACTCAAACACCTCACATAATCAAATAGTAGCATTATTGATAGAATCCATGCAAGGTCGCTTATGTGTGTGGGCCTGTGTTTCATTGTTTTGTGTACATGCTCACACACTAAAAGCCATCATTTTTACATAGATTCAATCTTTGCAGAAGTTCAATCAATGTAAAAATGATAGATTTTGCAGGTATTTAACCTTAATTTTATTGAAAAACATGTTATTTTTGAAACTATTGCAGACTGTTGGTAAACATCAAAGTGACACTAGTGATGATGATCAACCTCTGTCTCACTTGATTCCACAAACAGCCAGCAGCTCATCCTTCAGATCAAGTGCATCCTATCAGTGGAGAAAGAAAGAGTTTGTTCCACCCAATACTACTTTTACTGGCCCCACAATCCAAACTCCTGATGATGAACAATTAAAATCTCCATTTGAATATTTTCAACAGTTTATAACTTCTGATATGATTGAAAACTTGGTAGAAAACACAAATTTATATAGTGTACAAAGATCTGGAAAAAATGTAAATACAAATACGAAAGAAATTGAACAAGTCATAGGTATGTTTTTTCGAATGGGACTCGTCAGAATGGGAAGTGTAAAGCAGTATTGGGAACATGACACTAACTATGAACCGGTATCCAGCGTGATGCCTCGTAATAGATTTCAGCAGCTATTGACTTTGCTTCACTTTGTTGATAATACTGGGCTGTCAGATATTGACAAAAAAGACAAGCTTTGGAAATTAAGGCCATAGTTGACTGGCATCAGGGAGCAATGTTTGAAAGTTACACCTGAAGAACACTGCTCAATTGATGAAATGATGTGCCAATATAGGAGGCAGACCAGCCCCATCAGACAATACATCAAAAGCAAACTTGGAACTTGAGTTGGAACTTGCGAGTTGGAACTTGCGCCAAAATGACTAGTAGGGACGATTTCCTATTTGTTGTCAATACAATATGAAACGCTAACTGCAACAGAAAAGGAATTATTTTGAAAAAACATGTTTTTGGTCATTTTTGGACAAAAAAAGTGAAACACGGCAATTTTGCTTGGGTTTTGCTACAGTGATGCTTTTATTTCGATTGTTAAGCTGCGCCACCTTGTTTAAAAATTAAGTACAGAGGTAGTAGCTTAACAATAGAATACAGTGACGCTTTTATTTCGATTGTTATGTCATAAACAGTACATTCTAAAATGAAAATGATGCAATGTTGCATCATTTTTGTTTGGGATATTTTGCAAACAAGATTCATAAATTTTGTCTGGCAGGTGGTTTGATGAAAAGAATTAAGAAAATACCAAAACCTAAGCCCCAACATCTGAAAATCCGACAAGATTGTAAAGTTTCCATCACAGATATAGCCGCAAATCATTTAAAAGCCAAGATCTTATGGTTTTCTGAGCACAAGAAACAAGCTAAAGATTCATCTTTTCGGAGCGACCTTATATGTCTTCTTGCTCTGGCAGCTCATTTATTGATGGATGTTCCAGGAAATTTGAAACCCTTACTTTTTTATCCTCAAGAAGGCGTGTCCCATGCGCGTTGGATAACAACAGCGAGTGGTTACTTAAGAATCAAGAATGCTGATTTTTGGGTATTGTGTTGAGCCTCAGGATATCCCTAAACTTCAACGTATGGTTTCTTTCATTGTTTGTGTTTATTTGCCTGCATCTTTGGTCATCCATCTTAAACCTTCCGCTGCTGAAGGTCCCTCAATTGTACTGTTCACAAGAGATTTATTACTTGCAGATAAATATATCATGTTGATGAACCACTGAACCAGTATTCAACGCTGTTCTGATACATCGTTAAGCAATTAAGCATGCATCCCAATGGTTGAGCACTAAAAACGTTGCTTTAAGTTCCCGCGCTGAAGCTCCGCCTTTGCTGCTGATGCGGTAAGACAGAAAAATTTTCCAAGAACATTGATATCGAGCAGACGCTTTTGAAACGTGGCAACTTACATGATTTTTTCTTTGAAGAAAGTAAGATGGCTCCATGCATTGCATGTTTTTCATCTCCATCAGTGTTTTGGCGTATGATCGACAACAACAACAGAGCGCTTCATTGGAAGACTGAAAGGCGTTGTGAACGGCTTGATTCGAGATGACCAAGATGATTTGGCCAAAACAGACTTGCGCATTTGTGCTGCTTTGCACAGTATGGTGTGATAAATAATCCCATTGATCTGTGTTATGTTGTTGAATAGTGGTTGTATTTGATAGATCTTTGAACTAAATGATCAAGGGTTTAGAGTTAGCTAGTATTAGTAATGTGGTTGTGTTGTTGTGTTGGTTGTTGTGTTGTTGCTGTTGTTGTTGTTGTTGTTGCTGTTGTTGTTGTATTGTTGTTGCAATGGTTGTTGTGTTGTTGAATAGTGGTTGTATTTGATAGATCTTTGAACTAAATGATCAAGGGTTTAGAGTTAGCTAGTATTAGTAATGTGGTTGTGTTGTTGTTGTTGTTGCTGTTGCTGTTGCTGTTGCTGTTGCTGTTGCTGCTGCTGCTGCTGCTAGTATTAGTAATGTGGTTGTGTTGTTGTTGTTGCTGCTGCTGCTGCTGCTGCTGCTGCTGCTGCTGCTGCTGCTGCTGGTGCTGTTGTTGTTGAAGCGTGGAATCAATGTAAGAATGGCTGATTTGTTGGTTGCGGTCAAAAAGTCAAAATGTACTGTAAATACCCGTTGTGACATATATATGTCACAACGTTGTGACATATATATGTCACAAGGAAAAAATCCCCCTAAAAATGATCAAATGTGTTTTTTGTACTAATTATTTGATGTACAAGATATGATCAGCCAAATAACTGAAAATAAAAATTTTCCAACTTGTTTATGTTGGTCTGGGTTCTGCGGCGAGAGCCCATGGCAGTTTTAAGCAAGCATTATATCCACATTAGCGAGAATGCTTTCAGATGTATGGCTCATGAAAGTTGGAGTCCACGCAATATTATCACACCTTTCAGGTTCCCTGGTTATCAGTGGTTTGCAGACGAGCTGGTCACTGTCAACGCTTACTTTGACACTTTACTGCATTCGCTATATACCAACTACGCCACTGCTCTATTGTATTTTAGGGTAGTCTTTTTATGCCCTTATTTTGTGTAATTGAAAGAAAACTGTCTGTTTTATTGCTTCATATCTACTGCACAGGTTTTAATTTGAATTTATGAATCCTATTATGATGCATACTCATTTTGTTTTCTCTTATTGCTTGCCCTATTCATAATTAACGTTTTGGGTAGAGCTTTCTTCTGCCTGATTACGTTGGCTACATGCCGACGAAAGCTTCGATATTCCATAAATACTGTACACAGTTAGTCAATATGGTACACTCTTGTACTTGTAGATAGATGACTGAGTGCCTCCTCATTGCTTCGTATCTTTACAATGTGGTGATTTGGCGTCGGCCCGCTCCTGTCAGCTATTTCTAGTTAGCCATTCCGTAGTTGTAGATATCCCTGATATCAACAATCGAAAACTTTATTCTGCCAATCTTGGTAACCGGCCTTGCGTCAAAACCCTCTACAGTAGAAGTATGCGAAACTACTAGGAGTAACCTATCAAAGGCTTTCTCAGACCATTTTCTGGTTAGCAATCCCATACTTGTAGATATCTCTGTTGTAGAGGCGTTGATTGACTGACCTAGGCCGGTTACTCAGTTTGACAGAGTTAAGTTCCCGATTGTCGTTGAAGTTTTGTTTATGAAATTTTTCATCCATTAGGTGGCGTTGATGGTACTGTACTGAAATGCGTTGCTCAAGCGCACACCCCGAGAATCAAACTAGCGGCGCTTGATTTTACAGTTTCTTTTTCCTTAAATACGAGCGTCTTTGTTCGTAAATTTAAGCACTTCACCAACTGAGCTGTCATGATTTAGATTCAACAATACATTCGGAAACTTCATTCTGTCAACCCAGATGCCGGGCCTGCAGCATTGATTCGAAGCCTCTGCAACAGTGATTTTTAGCCTATGGGTAATTAGGTTGGTTGGTTTTGAATCTTTATCCTCCGACTGACAAAGCCTTGATAAGTTATTCCTGGTAGTTTCGCATACTTGTAGAGGCTCTTGACTCAGAGCCGGTTATCGAGATTGTCAGAGTGAAGATTTCCGATTGTTGAAGTCTTGCTGGGGAATTATTCCATTCACTAGGTGCCACTGAATGGAGAGCAGTCCTGAAATGCGTTGCTCTAGCGCACACCCCGAGAGTCGAACCAGCGCCGCGTAATTTTTAGCCGGACGCGTAACCACTGAGCTAACGGGGCGGAATTATTCTGAAATTACCCACATGTGGGTACTTTCAGGATAGCAGGTGGGTAGTCAGCTGAACCAGAATATTTAGAATTATACAGTATATGTAAAAAACAATGTCACTGCTGTAAGTGGTAAAGTTGTTTTAAGTGGCCAGCACCAGTATTGCACCGATTGTAGGCCTATACAAAAAACAAGAGCAAATGTCTGACTGAAACTATTGATGGCGTTCTTTACATTAAATGTTGTTTTTGTTGAATAACGCTGTTTTACATTTTTAATATGGCAAAATAGCTAATTGGATTAAATTAGATTTTGGGTAATGAGACTTTGATCTGGACAGAAATGGATAATAAGGGAAAAAAGGTTAAGAATCACTGCTCTACAAGCACGCGAAACTGCCAGAATTAATATCTCAAAAAAACGTTTCTCGGTCCGACGATAAACATTTGCAAGACAACCCAAATGTAAATTGCAAAATTATGAAAACGAAGGCTGCGACTTTTCTCTTTAAAAAATTAAAAAAAGTGTCGGAATTGCTGATTGCAGTGTTCTTCTTGCTTTTGCCACCGAATGTATGTCCTTTTACCACCCCAGGTTCACAGTATTCCAGCACAGAACTGTTCAGACCGTGGATAAACATTCAAATCAACCACTGCACTGGAAGTCTACTAAGAAGTAACCAATTTTTGGCTTCATCATCCACGACACGCAGACCTTCCTCTCAGTTATGTGGCTTGAAGATGGCGCAATCGTTGGTCTGATATATAATTGGTCTATAATTCAACATGAATTATAGACGTAATAGTATCACAACATATTTTTGCGGTGACAAGATAAAATTTTAGGGGTCGATTGCAAGCCTCCCGCATGGCTACGTCCCTGCTCAGCGCCACATTGGTAAGAAGAGAGACCACTCCTGTAACACAACTGTTATGACATAAGAACTTACTTTTTTGCCCAAACTTTGCATCAGGTTAACAAATTTGTGACGTTGTAGGATCCTTCATTTAAATTACGTTGTTCAGTGTTCTGCGTCGTTTTTCCATTGTTGCGCACGTGTGTTATTCGCATTCTTTAGTTGGTAGGCCTAGTTCATTCTACACAACGTCATAGATGCGCACAACTAGTAGAACATTCAATCAACAAGCCAAACTTTTGGAGAAGGGAGTGTTCTACCTGACTGTCAGAAATCCTAAAAAGGTGAAGAGTTCAACTGATTGGTTGAGGTGGCTTTCGATACTACGTGGCATGAATTAGTGGTGCGATACTGATGAGCCCAGCCTCATGGGCGAAACACCTGTATATATCGCTATCGGACCTTACCACAATCGGATGCCAATGAACAAGTCAAACTTACGAAGGCTAACTTATATTGTGGTAGCATTTATATTTAGGACTCCCCTTCAAATTTGGGATAAGTTGGAACCAAGGTTACCAAGTTGGGTTTAAATTTGAGGAGATAAAAAGCTGTAAGACACAAAATCGTAACACATGTTGGATAAATCGTTATGTTGAGTGTGATTATAATGTATCGTTGTGTTTGTGTCGCGAAGTGATTCTGCGTTGTTCCACCGCCTTCGGCAAAGGAATGTCTGAGTTTTTGCCGTGTATATGAGTCCGCTGTATGAAAAGTTTCATTGCTTTATGGGCGCCGTTGCAAGCCCTAGGAGGCATTCATTGTTTGTCTGACTCTTTTTTGTTAAAGAACAGACTATGCCGAGTGGCTTGATCATAATGTAGCTTTGTCTTGCTTTTTCGTCGCAAGGATTTGTCGAACAACGCCGTTTGACATCATCACAGCAAGGCAGCTTTTGTATTCGTTGTATGACGCTAGAGAGACGCTGCAGCATTGGCTCTGAAAGCATTTCTTTTCCGGCGGTGAGAACGGCAGAGCACTCACGTTTCTGATCTGGGTTGTTCATGATGATTTCTGAGAAAGGCAAAATTAATTCAATTACACGTCCGACTATAGAAGTATCTATTGACTTGTTTTGTAAGTCGACCTGTATCATTCTATTTGAATAAGTTTCAGGTAAATGAGTGCCTAGGACGTCTGTGTTAAAACTACCATTAAATCTTTATTTAACTAGTCTACTATTAATTACGGTACTGCAATGGGAGGTAAAGAAGACTTGAGAGTTATGATGACAGATGTGTTGAACAGCTTGGCTCAAATCAAGGAAGAACAAAAGGTTCTCAAAGGTCAGTGTGGTGACATAAATTCTGAATCTAAAACTGATACTAATCCTGTCCCTTTTGTTTCAGGTCCTAAAAAAAATGCTGTTGAACGATTAGACAAACGAATAGATGACCTTGCCAAGAAGATTAGTGGCATATCTTCTGCTATACAAAACTTTGAAGAACAGCTGGACAAGCAGGAACAGTATTCTCGGCGTGACTGCTTGATCATTCATGGCTGCTCAGACATGCCTGATAGATCAAGCAGCCATGCCTCATTTGTTGATTATGTTTTAAATATATTTAATAGGAAAATGAGTACTGGTACTGAGGTAACTGCTTGGGACATCAGTATTTGCCATCCACTGTCCCAAAGGTCTAAAAAACAACCTATGATTGTAAAATTTACCAGGCGGTCTATTCGTGACATGATATTTAAGTCGAAAACAAAATTGAAAGGTACAGGAATGGCAATCACTGAATCTCTAACTAAAAAAAGGCTTTTATTACTTAATCAGGCAAAAGAGAAACTCGGAAAAAGTAATGTCTACACCTTCAATGGCAACATTTTCGCTTATGTCAAGGAAAAAAAGCACCAAGTTCACTCAACAAAGGACATTGAAGAGTTAAGTAAATAGATAAACTACTTGATTTTAGCTACATCCATATAATAACCTACTTTTTATCAGCTTAAATTGTAAATAGAAACTTGTTCTTTCTCAGATAATGACATATTAATAAATAAACTACTAAAATTAACTTTATATTGGGGTCCATGTATGAATTTGCTACCATCGCTGCAATGGTGTCCACTTCAAAATTTGCAAAGATTTTGCAACTAAAAATAATTTGACAGAAAAAATTTGGAGCTGTTTAAGTTAACAAATAAAATGTCTAAAGGTCCCTGAAGATAAACGGTCGCAAATTAGTACATGGACTACAAGTCTGACAATTAGAAAAATATGTTTTCTTTCAACTGACATTAGTATATTTTATTATTGTCCTTTTGATCCATTTATTCCCAAAATAACAATAACACAATTATAGTGCTTTCAGCACTAAACCAGTAGGCTACATTTTCTGCATTTAGTTTGGTATGTTTTTTCACAGCTATACAGGTAAGTCCTTATTCCTTATTTGTTATGCTTAAACCTAAATGTAACATATGTAATAAGGTTGTTCGCAGCAACCAGAAATCCACATTTTGCAGCATGTGTGGCTTTTCTTATCACTTTAAATGCACTACCAGTAATATAAGAATACCCACTGGTACATGTAAAAAACTTGATCATTCTTACTTATGCAGAAATTGTCTGCAAAACTCTTTACCCTTTTTAAACTGTGATGATACTAATTTCTCAGAACTGTTCATACACACAGCCCCTCAACCCCTCAGCAATGAACCTTCAGTACTTAACAAGCTTTTTTCATCTAAAAATGCAAATGAAATTGCCAGTAATGATGAATCAGATCTATATTTTGAAGTCAATGATGTGTATATCAGTTCAACTGAAGCAAACTCATTATTAGCAAAGTATAGCAAAGGGAGGAAGACAAGTACCTTCACGTGGTCCCCCCCGTCAGTAACATACAAAATTATACAAAATACGTATGCGAAACGAAACTTGTCAAACAAGAGCTAATGAGACTGTTCAGTGCAGGGTGGGTAGGGAAATGCCCTTTTCAGGGCACGGCAGTGCTCGAACTGTCGAAAAGTACCGACGACCCACCGTACTGCAGCTGAACACCGAGGGCATCACGGCCAGCAAGCTCAACATCATCGAGCACCTAGCCACCAAGCATCAAGCCCTCATCATCCTCCTCCAGGAGACTCACTGTACATCTGTGGATAAGTTGGTAATAACCAACTTCACACTCGCAGGCGCAACCTGCAGCAGGAAACACGGCCTCGCCACGTTTGTCCATGACCGGCTGAGCTGGTCCTTGGTTGACCAATCCCAAGCTCAATCGGAGATCGAGTGGCTTTGTGTAGATGTAGCAGGCTACAACATCGTCAATGTCTACAAGCCTCCACCTTCGCGGATAACATCAACAGCCATCCCAGTGTTCCCCCACCCCAGCCTCTACGCTGGCGATTTTAACTGCCACCACACTGACTGGGGCTACAACTCCATCAACAACGACGGAGAAAGTCTGGCCGCTTGGGCAACCAACAACAACCTCGCCCTCTTATACGATCCTAAGGGCGTACCGAGCTTCCACTCCGGTCGTTGGAACACTGGCACGAACCCAGACCTGGCTTTCGCAAGTGATGACCCCGATGATCGCCAGCCGGACAGACGTGTGCTAGAGAAGTTCCCAAGGTCTCAACACCGACCCTCGCTAATCACGGCCCCCTTGCTTGCCACACCTATTCCGAGCAAGCCTGTCAAGCGATGGAACTTCAGAAAGGCCGATTGGGAATACTACAGCTTACTCACAAACGAAGCTACGCAGTACCTCCCATCCCCACACACCATCAAAGTGGATGAAGCCTACCAGGACTTCTGTGATGCAATCATATCTGCGGCAAAAGACTCCATCCCGCGAGGTCGACGGAAAAACTACATACCTTGCTGGGATGCGGAGTGCGACAGGCTCTACCGCGACTTCCTCCGTTCCCCCCAGGGCACCGCCACCACCAACTCAGCAACAGCCCTGCTGGCAAGATTGGATTCAAAGAGGAAGAAGCGCTGGACAGAAGCCATAGACTCAATCGACTTCACGCACTCCAGCCGCACAGCATGGAGTACACTCAACAACCTCACTGGCAGATCACGTGCCTCTCGTCGCCAATGCCCCATTTCAGCAAATGCCATCGCCTCACAACTTGTGAAAAATGGAGTGCACAGAACGAGAGACCGTGAATCAGACAAGTCCGTTCTCAAGGAAATGACGGACCTCTGGAAGGTCCCAACACCTGTCGAGGGCAACATCTCTGGTGAGTTTACCCCAGAAGAATTTGCCTCCGCCCTCCAGCACCTAAAGCCAGGCAAATCCCCGGGCCTTGACCACCTATGCCCGGAACTAATACTCCAAGCTGCCCCCTCTATGAGGTCCTGGTTAAAAGACTTCCTTTCCTGCTGCTTGCGTCACCTGCGCATCCCAAGAATCTGGAGAAGAGCCCTAGTGGTTGCAGTCCCAAAGCCGAAGAAGCCCCCAGGGGATCCGAAGAGCTACCGTCCCATCTCTCTGCTCTGTATCCCCTTCAAGATACTCGAAAGACTTATCTACGCCCGTGTCGAACCGATAATAGATCCTCAGCTCCCTCGGGAACAAGCCGGCTTTCACCACGGTAGATCAACTGTAGACCAGGTCACTCTGATGACCCAAGACATCGAGGACAGCTTCTCGGCAAAAAAGAAGGCTGGCGCCGTGTTTGTCGATCTCACGGCTGCCTACGACACTGTATGGCACAGCGGCCTTACCTGCAAACTACTTCGTCTCCTTCCTGACAGGCACATGGTCCATATGATTATGGAACTTGTGCAAAACCGCAGCTTTACTCTTTCCACCGGTAGCGGCCGACGAAGTAGACTACGTCGATTCAGGAACGGCGTCCCACAGGGCTCTGTCCTGGCTCCCCTCCTCTTTAACACTTACATCTATGACCTGCCTGACACCATCTCCAGGAAGTATGCTTACGCAGACGATCTGGCTCTCCTGCATCCAGCCGGAGACTGGCAGTCAATGGAGAGGAACCTAAGCCAGGACATGTCAACTATATCAACATATCTCCAGAAATGGAAGCTACAGCTCAGCAAGGCAAAGACAGTGTCGGCGGCCTTCCATCTAAACAACAAGGAAGCAAAACGTGAGATCAACATTACCACCGATGACGAACACCTCCCCTACTGCGCCGAACCCACCTACCTCGGCGTAACCCTGGACAGGTCACTCACGTACCGACGACACCTGAAGTCACTGCGCAAAAAACTATCGGCGCGCGTTGCACTTTTGAGGCGGCTGGCGGGTTCCGGCTGGGGAGCTGATGCGAAAACCCTTCGCACAGCTACCTTGGCCCTCGTCCATTCTACCGCTGAGTACTGCGCACCAGTGTGGTGCCGCAGCTCTCACACCCGCCACATTGACACCGCCATCAATGACGCACTACGCACTGTGACTGGATGCCTGCGTCCCACTCCAACGGACTGCCTTCCCATCCTTGCAGGCATCCAACCTGCTGAGCTTCGCCGTAAAGGAGCCATGATTTCCCTTGCTCGTCGCGCACTGGACCCCGACCACCTCCTCCACAGTGCACTCCAGCGCCTACCTGGAGGACAGCAGCGACTGAAATCAAGACGCCCATTTGTGCCCGCCGCACAACAGCTTCTGAACAACGTTGAAGATCTTGGAATAAGTGCGGCACACTGGACGAACTACACATGGAACATGGAGTGGCAAAACAACACCTCCCGACTCCATGATTTCCTACCCGACGTCGATCCCCACCCTCCGGGAATGTCCCTCGCAAGACTTGCGTGGGTCCGGCTTAACCGCCTACGAACCGGCGTCGGTCGCTTTCGTTCAGACATGTGCAGATGGGGCCTGGCTCCCTCACCGGGATGCGAGTGTGGCGCCACAGACCAGACAGTAGATCATGTCGTCCATGACTGCCCAATCCATCAACCACCACATGGAACGCTTGGACTGAAGACCCTGGATGACGAGACTGTAGAGTGGCTGATGACATCATGCCCAAACATATAGTCCCGAAGAACAGCTCATACGACGAAGAAGAATTAGCAAATATGCAAATAAATGAATCCCTGATAACTATGCATCTAAACATTAGATCTCTATCCAACCCAAACAATTTCTCTAAACTTCAAGCACTTTTAACCTCCATGAAAATTAAACCACATATTATATCCATCAATGAAACATGGCTAAAAATAAATCAGATTGGTGAATTTACCTCCCTAGCAGGGTATGTTTTTCTTGCAAACAGCAGATGCAAACAGAAGGGCGGAGGAGTAGCACTGTACATTAAAGATAATCTTATGTTCTCTGTAAGAAATGACTTAACTATTATGAAAGAAAAAAAGTTTGAATCTCTTTTTGTTGATTTATTCGTGAACAAAAAAAAGTTAACTTGTGGTACTATTTATAGATCCCCTCAATCACTTTGTGCTGTAAACTCTGATTTTCTACAGACACTCCTTCTAACTATAAAAACAATATCAAAATCAAATGCACAATGTTTTATTATGGGCGATTTTAATTACAATCTATTAAACCATAACAACTGTCACACTAGTAACTATGTTGATGCAATGTTTGAATACAGCTTCCATCCATTGATAACTAAACCAACTAGAATTACTTCATCCAGTTCCACAGCTATTGATCACATATGGACAAATGTCTATAATGCCAAAACAAATGCTGGTATAATAGTTGACTGCATTGCTGACCATCTGCCTGTAATACAATGCTCTCAATTAGGTTTAATTCAAGAATTTTCCCACCTCAAAGAGAAAAGGTGCTTTAGTAACACAAACATCTGTAATTTTGTTAAAAGACTATCAGAGTTTAACACTAAAAATATAATGGAAGAAACTAACACTGATGCAGCTTACAATAGGTTTTTTAACAATTACTCCGAATTATTTAAAAATAGTTTTCCTGTCAAATCAGTAAAACACACGAAAACCCAATGTTGGTATGATGCTGAACTCTGTGAACTTCATAGAAAAAAACAACTTGCATATAAAAAGTACATTAGAAAATCATCTGAAATAAATAAATCCCGGTACAATGCTCTGAGAAACTTTTATGTTAGATCACTGAAACTCAAAAAGAAAAATCATTTCAAAATTGCTCTGTTAAAACACAAAAATGATCTTAAAAGCACCTGGAGTGTTTTAAATCAGCTATTAGGGAGAAGCAAGTGCAACAAATGGTCCCGTCTGGCTGCTGGAGATAAAATCTTAACTCACAACAAAGATAAAGCTGACTACTTTAATGAATATTTTTCTTCAATTGCCTCAAAGCTAGTTGATGAAATCCCAAACAAAACTTCACAATTTTCAGAATACCTTTCCAATCCTATTAGTAAATCAATTTTTTTACAGCCCACCACCACTCTTGAAATTAAGCAAATTCTCTCTTCCTTTCAATCCAAACTAAGTTGTGGCATTGATAAAATACCAACAAAAATTATAAAAGCTTCCCCAGACAATATACTTACTGCACTTGCACATATATTTAACCTATCCTTAACCAATGGCAAATTCATATCATCATTCAAAACATCTAAAGTAATACCTGTACTTAAAAAAGGGAAAGCAGAAGACTGCAGTAATTATCGACCTATCAGTTTATTACCATCAATTTCAAAAGTACTTGAGAAAATAATGTACAATAGAATATACAATTTTCTAGAAGGCAATAACTTCTTCTATGGTCAGCAGTTTGGTTTCAGACAAAATCACTCAACAAGTCATGCAGCATTACATCTTGTTGATAAAATTTCAAATGCAATTGAAAGAAAAGAAACAACACTAGGTATATTTTTGGACCTGTCCAAAGCATTTGATACTATCGATCACCACATTCTGCTAAACAAACTTTACTATTTTGGTATTAGGGGTATAGCCCATGACTGGTTCAGAAGTTACTTACAAAACAGATTTCAAGTTGTAGAAGTATCTCACTCAATGTCTGCTAAAAGAGAAATATGTTATGGAGTACCACAAGGATCGATCCTTGGACCACTATTATTTTTAATCTATGTTAATGATTTTTCGAGATGTTTAGTACACTCTGAATCTATAATGTTTGCTGACGATACCAATTTATTCTTTTGCAGTAAAAATTATGATAAACTTTTCGAAATGGCGAATGAGGAAATGACAGGAGTAACAAATTGGTTAGCAGCAAATAAGTTATCACTAAATGTAAAAAAAACAAAATACATGTTATTCAATAATACAAATAAACTTTCAAACCTCTCTTACACACTATCTATATGCAATCAACCCATTGAACGTGTCAACACTATTAGTTTTCTGGGCATTTTGCTGAGCGAAGACTTGTCATGGAAACCCCACATGCTATCTTTACTGCAAAAACTTCGCAAAAACTTTGGAGTTATCTGCAAGGTTAAGCCCTACCTAAACACCAACAATTTGATTTGCCTTTACCATTCCTTAATTGAAAGCAATCTCCGGTACTGCATAAGTGTATGGAAGCATGGTCATGTAACTGTTTTAAAAAAGCTTCAAAAGATTTGCGACAAATTTATAAAAATGATTGCAAAACATGAATCAAATCACTCTGAATCCCATAATTTCTTCACAATTGACGAACTATACACAATAGAAACTGCAAAATTTATGTTCAAACTCAAACACAATCACTTACCCCAATGCTTTAATTCTCTATTTCAACTTAATAACAATTTGCACTCAATATCAACCAGAAGCAACAATCACTTTTTCCTCCCCTACTTCTCCAAAAGCTTGACTCAACAATCCATTCAGTTTAGTGGAGTTAAAGTGTGGAACCATCTCCCGAAAACCATCACTGAAATTGAAACCTTTTCAATATTTTGCAGTAACCTGAAAAAGCACTTGCGTTTTGAAAATTAACCTCTAACAACCTATGCTGTAACTCTTTAATTATTATCTGACTGTATTATTGATTGTTGCACCATATCCTGGTATAGCATGCCTTTCCAAATGCCACTTTTGTAAATTTATCCTACATATCATATATTACTATATTATACATTAACATATCTTACTATACGTATATCTTATATATTACACCCGACCGGATAAGGATGATGATTACTATCTTTACTCTTCCATGAATAAGCTACTATACCGTATTGCATAATTTAATATTTGCCAGATAAGAATATATCACTAAGTTACTACCAGCTTGCATCTAACTACTCCCCTGATTATTATAAGCTATTATGTTCGTTCAGAGGATCGCTTGACTTTTCGTAAGATTATTATTTAGGTTGGTTTGGAAAAGATGCATGAAACAACTCAGACACTACATCCTTCATCGGCGCTACCAAAGAGTCTCCACCTCTCATTAGCGATACCAAAAACACTCCATCCCTCACTGACGCTATCAAAGATGATTCAACTCTTATTAGAAATACCAAAAACACGCTGCTATATCATCATGCTTGTTATGCTCTTACATGCGCAGGAAATTAATTTAAAAAACAAAGCTTTTTTAACTATTTTATCTTGATAATGAGCTGCCATATTATGTATTTGTTCTACAATATATAGGCTACTTAATATCGTTGCTGCGAACACTTTATTTCTGTATGAAATCTGTAAATAGTCCTTGTTTTGATAGTCCGTTATGTAATTTCAATATGTGTGTGTAACTGTGTATATTAGTTTGTTTTTGTGATGTTGGGTTCAGTCGTGTTCTCATTGCTTTAAGAATTGGCGCTCCAGTTGTTCCAGGAACGAGGAGGCGACTGATTCTTAACTAATTCATCAACTTATTTTAAAGTATCAGGTTTGGTGGCCGTGCTTGACTATATTTATTGATGCATATACCGCAATATTAGATCCTTTCACGCACGTCTTAAACCATTAAGGTTTTGCCACCTTTTCCTTTTGTTAGTTTTGTTACTGTATTTCTTTTTCTCAATATCATTTCTTTTGCATTCTGACAAAGAAAAATAAATTGAATTGAATTGAATATAAAATGTAAAGGTACCATTTGTAATGAGGACAAAACTATTATAGCCTACAACAGCTTCGATAGGCATAGGCTATACCATTCACAATCTCGTAAATGTTCATACAATAGTCTGAACAGTGGTTTAGAACCTGCAAATTAAACACATATGTAATAGATACACGACTTAAAATCAAATAGCAGTTTCATGCAGAAGGATAGATTATGTTTCGAGGGCACATGCATGCTTGCCCAATATAGGTGAGTACATGCCAACCATTAGATACGCGCATATTTGCATGCCACGCTCTCAGTTGCAGTCATGTTCAACCGTGTACACTGTACAATAAAACAAAAAACGTTGAGCAGACAAAGTCTGGAAAGAGAAAAATTGAACCCAGCTAGAAATTTCAAGTAGATGCTACGGAGCTTGGGTCGTGTATGATACGTTAATTTTCACGTAGAAATGTCGATACTATTTCACGTGTATTACACATAGGATATTTGGTGGTGAATTCTACGTGTTTTACACCCGCATTTCACCTAATTTCCGCGTAGCCTACAGATGATGCCTTTTGACCCATTCCTTCACAGTAGCTACAGCAATCGTTAGTTTACATTATCACCGCCAATTCCGATGGCTTACGTGTGGGAATTCGATAACTAACAAGCTTTAGGCTAACTGTTTGTAGCCTACTTTCTTTTAGTGGCATTTCATCATTGATTTTAATTAGTTAAGCCAAACATTCTAAGCTACATTTAATTAAATACAAATCTAAATATCAGTGGCGGCTGGTGCTGTTTGTGAGCAGTGACGCTGCAAATGACTTCGCGGGGGAGGTCTCTCCCCAGAAAAATTTGAAAAATCGCATTAAATTTGGTGCGTTCTGAGTATGTTTTTACCCCAAACTTTGAAAAAATGCATTCAAACTTTATTGAAAACTTGATGTATTCCTAAGCTGTATTTAAAAAAAACTAACAGTATTGCTTTGGAGACAAACTTTACTAGTATTGAGCTTAGTCTGACTTGCATACAAGGTTCAAGTGATTTTGAGATGCCCTAGCACTTCCTATAACCTGTTAAATACCCCAACTCTACAGCTAACACTTCTACATTCATGGCTCATCGCTACTCTGCAAAATAAAAACTAACTTTAAAAAGTCTGCAAAGTTATTCGGTTAGGTGGGGCTGTTTTCTATGCAGCGCCAGCAGATTAAAAAATTGCTGTAAAATACCAAAAGAGGTGGAGCTTCAAGGATAATTTTTAGCCAATCAGAACGCTTGAAATCCAGAATCTCGGGCTACAATAAAGTTTGCCCAAAATCGGCGTTGCCAAACGAAACTTTTAATATTTTAATTTTCGATCCGCAATTCTTAAGTTAAAAAAGTAACCGGGTAGGACAAGCACAAAGGAAATCATATTTTCTCTTTCTTTCAGGTGGGGCTGCATCCCCATGGCACGAGCCGCCACTGCTAAAGATTACAAGAAAATGAAAAAAAGTGGTCCATGGTTAATTTTTTTCTATTGGCGTGACAAGAAAATGATATACAGTAGAACTCGGTTAATCCGGATTTGGTTAATCCGGATCTTCGCCTAATCCGGATGAAACTGGAAGTACAAATGAGTCAGGTTTGATTGAACCGTCATCGGTTAATCCGGATCTTCGCCTAATCCGGATGGAATCGCCGGTCAAATCGAATCCGGATTAACCGAGTTCTACTGTAAAAGCTTTTTGATTAGGCCGCTTCATATCAGATCCATGACTGATGGTGCAGCGCATTGCTTCCAGGCAGTAGCGGGATTCAATCCAGTTAGCTTTGACTGAAATTAGCCATGGCAACCCTACATACAGTGATTAGGATATATCAAATTCAGTGAAAAAATTTGGCCAGGAACCAGTTCTGCAAACTTTTTTATATTTAGGCAGCGGTTTGAGCAAACCGGTAGCAAAGTATCTTCATTATATCTCTTTATAGCAAAGAATCAAATGTCTATTTATGGTGGACATGAATCGCGAATTGAACGAACCGCGAATCGTTTGAACCGAACCCCACCTCTGCTTCTAGGTTAATTCTAAATGGTGAACAGCCTCATTCAACTTTCACTTGATTGTTTTGTTAAGTCGGCAACCAGAATAAACCGAGGCGATGTTCATCCCACATCGTGACCTTCCGTGTGGTTGTTACTCAGCCACTGTTCAACTGTTGTATAATGTGTAGTTTCTTGAGTCGGTGATTACCACGTCATCAACAACTGCACCATCTTAAAACCACTTAATGGAGTGGAAGGTCTGCGAGTCTTGGACGATGAAGCCAAAGACTGGCTGCTCTCTGGTAGCTTTCGAATGTAGTCTGGGAACATCGTGAATCTGGGGTGGTAAAATGATAGATCCTCTGCCCCAGAGGCTCACACGACGACGACGAGGTTTAGATTTGGCATTACATTCGAAATATTAACTTAACTGTAGGCTACAGAATATAAATTACATTCGCTAATGAAGTTCGTTCTAATTTACCGTAGAAAGACAGAAAATTCAGACGTAGCTGAATGTTATTATTGTTATTTCTTGTGAGGTAACTGTGATGTGTTGAACACGCTCGATTTGAGTATCTGTTAATGCAGCTTTTAGGCGTATTGAAAAATAGATAGGCTACTACTGAATTCTGTAAGGTCATTTGGTTAATATGGTAAATATGGCATAATAAGGAAGATAATATCGAGCGAAGTTAAATTCTAAGATTAAATATTAAAAAAAAAACTTTAATCTTAAATACGTCACCCCACAGAATCGGTATTATTTCGGTAAAGAGATATAATATTTTGAAGATAGAGGCGTAATTCAAATATTACATGCATAATAAATGGATATTAGATAGCAAACTAAGTTCTCATCTTTTGCACTGTGATAGAACACTACGTTTCAACAGCATTAAAATGCACGTAACCCTTTATTGGCCTCTTGGTGTCTAAGATTGATTTCAATCAAAAAGATGCTTCACATCTCACCGATGTTTTGTTCAATTGTAGACATTATTATTGTTTGCGAACAAATTATAAACCACTAAACGTCTAAGAATGAAACTTAATTTCGAAGTGGCCATATGTTGTGGTCATGTGAAATGGTCAATTTATGTTGGGTGGGTCGTGGACTCGTGTCCTTTCTAATATCTGTCACGTGATAACAAGTATCCCAACCAATTTATTGTTGCTGATTGTCATAAATATTTGTTGGAGATATGATGTTCTCAAAATACAGATTCACGGGTGACATATTATGTAAAAAAGATGTTTCGTAATTTGGTATAACTGCTTATATATATACCACCTTTGTACAATAGCCAATATCAGTACAAGAACGCTCAGTGGAACACAGAACATCAACGTAGTGACCTGCGTCAGAAATCAAAGTAATATAATTCTGTAACTCCAACAGCCTCTTCTACTTTCAATAGAAGGAAATTATCAAATTATCATTTTGTTTCCAGAAGGTTTAGTTCGGAAGTTAAAGAAACTTCGTATTCAATCGCCACCAGTGAGAATTGAACTCACGACCCCTGGTTTAGAAGGTTTAGTTTGAAAATTAAAGAAACTTCGAATTCAATCGCCACCAGTGAGAATTGAACTCACGACCCCTGGTTTAGAAGGTTTAGTTCGGAAGTTAAAGAAACTTCGTATTCAATCGCCACCAGTGAGAATTGAACTCACGACCCCTGGTTTAGAAGGTTTAGTTTGGAAGTTAAAGAAACTTCGTATTCAATCGCCACCAGTGAGAATTGAAATCACGACCCCTGGTTTAGAAGGTTTAGTTTGGAAGTTAAAGAAACTTCGTATTCAATCGCCACCAGTGAGAATTGAACTCACGACCCCTGGTTTAGAAGGTTTAGTTCGGAAGTTAAAGAAACTTCGTATTCAATCGCCACCAGTGAGAATTGAACTCACGACCCCTGGTTTAGAAGGTTTAGTTTGGAAGTTAAAGAAACTTCGTATTCAATCGCCACCAGTGAGAATGGAACTCACGACCCCTGGTTTAGAAGGTTTAGTTCGGAAGTTAAAGAAACTTCGTATTCAATCGCCACCAGTGAGAATTGAACTCACGACCCCTGGTTTAGAAGGTTTAGTTCGGAAGTTAAAGAAACTTCGTATTCAATCGCCACCAGTGAGAATTGAACTCACGACCCCTGGTTTAGAAGGTTTAGTTTGGAAGTTAAAGAAACTTCGTATTCAATCGCCACCAGTGAGAATGGAACTCACGACCCCTGGTTTAGAAGGTTTAGTTCGGAAGTTAAAGAAACTTCGTATTCGATCGCCACCAGTGAGAATTGAACTCACGACCCCTGGTTTAGAAGGTTTAGTTCGGAAGTTAAAGAAACTTCGTATTCAATCGCCACCAGTGAGAATTGAACTCACGACCCCTGGTTTAGAAGGTTTAGTTCGGAAGTTAAAGAAACTTCGTATTCAATCGCCACCAGTGAGAATTGAACTCACGACCCCTGGTTTAGAAGGTTTAGTTTGGAAGTTAAAGAAACTTCGTATTCAATCGCCACCAGTGAGAATGGAACTCACGACCCCTGGTTTAGAAGGTTTAGTTCGGAAGTTAAAGAAACTTCGGATTCAATCGCCATCAGTGAGAATTGAACTAACGACCCCTGGTTTAGAAGGTTTAGTTCGGAAGTTAAAGAAACTTCGTATTCGATCGCCACCAGTGAGAATTGCACTCACGACCCCTGGTTTAGAAGGTTTAGTTCGGAAGTTAAAGAAACTTCGTATTCGATCGCCACCAGTGAGAATTGAACTCACGACCCCTGGTTTACGAGACCAGTGCTCTACCACTGAACTATGGCGGCGGCGTGTGATTATGTTCAATCGCCATCTCCGCTAGAAGCAGTTTGCCTATCAAAATAGGTTATCTGTTTCCATGAGTCGCAGGGTAGGCACTTTAACTTACACCACTGTCCGAAAGACATAGCGCAATCATGCATAACGCATATGACATCACAAGTGTTTTAGTTACAGTTTTCCTTAAAAACTCAATTGATTGCAGTCATTAAGATCCTTTTTGTCCTCAGTTCAGTTGCAGAAGAAAAAACAAAATTAACAGAGAGTGGGAATCGAACCCACGCAATCGAAATTACTATTCCTTTGCCCCAACCCATTAGGCCACGCTGGTTGTGGCGATGCATTCACTTAAATTTTTTCTGTATAAAAAATCTTTCGAGAAAACGATCAGGAATATCATGTGCTGAATCACATGACTGAAATCAGCTGATTCGCGTATACGTTACGCATGATTGCTTTATTTTTTTTCGAAGAGTGCCTGCCGAGTCACGGTTTTTATCTAGCTCGCCCAGTGTCGTCAAATTGTGTTCGGTCCATGCCTGGATGTTGTCATGCCATCGACTTGGTGGTCTTCCTCCTTTTCTCTTTCCGTTAACTTTACCTTCCATGTAGATTTTGCTGCCTCCGTATTTTGATCTTTTAGTATGACGGAAAAGGTTCAGATTTTTTGATTGTGTTGTTGCTGCAATTGGGTGCAGCTTCGTTGTAGTCAATAGGTCTTCTATTCTCATGTGATCAAGTAGTCTTTTGTTAGTCATGCTTCTCATGATGTGATTTTAAAAATTGTGGCGAGTTTTTTCATTGTTTAGAGGTCCAACTTACGTATTCTAGACTATCACAAACTGCCATAAATTGGTAAAAATTTGTGACGTGATGGTAAAAAGTTACAAAATTTACAATTATTGGTATGATAAAAATCTGAAAATATTCCTGTTATAAAATGACAAAGATGTTCTAAATAGTTTGAGAAATCAAGAAGAAATGATGTAAAGAACTGATTTTGAGTAATCACGTTTTGGTTGTTGAAAGTTTTGTGAACGAGTTCAAATATTTCTCGTGATTCTTTCGACTTTGAAAATTTCAGTTTGAAAATGTGAGATCAAGATAATTACAGTATAAAAATGCAACCAGTTTGACGCGTACAGGACAGTGAAGTATATTTGAGCTTATTCTTCTTCATCTGCTTGATTAATTTCGGCTCTTGGTTCCTCTGCCACTGATCTTTCTCCACAACATTCGATTTCTCGCAACTTCCTTCAACTCAGCCAAGTTCGGTCAGGTGTCATGCTTCACTGCCTATTTGTGATCCAAACAGCAAAATCTGTCATTTTACATTGATTCAACGACTGCAGAAGTAAAATTAATGTAAAAATGCTTGATTTTGCTCTTTGGAGTTGAACGTCATCAAACCAGCAGTGGATCGTGTTTTATTTCCTAACATCAAAGTGAAAAAATATTCCTTACAATAACATATCAGTGGCCTGGAAAGGGTAGAAGCGACAAAATGGGAGCGTTAAAGCGTGCTCGAAAAAGATAAGATTTACCAAACACAAAAATTTGTCACGGTCGCATCACCTTGAAAAATTGAAAACATGAAAAAATGTGAAAAATTGTATAAAAAAAGATATATACGAAGACAATAAAAAACACTGACAAACAATTATTGCTATGTTGGTCAGTCTTGGTGTGTTATCAAACTATGAAGAGTGTTGATGATGTACTGAGAAGATGGATTAAGGGTAGCACTGTACTTGGCTGGGTTGAAACTGTATGTCTTCCTATAAAGTGCTGAGACTATGAAAGCGAGTGTAGCCTATGTGATGGACACAGAGTTATGCAAAACACACGTTTCCTGTAAATGCTGACTGAGGTTTTGGCATATCTAAACGTTTCAAAAATTATTTATTGCATTCAAAATTAATAAACATTTCTGGCTAAATGCTTTCAATTGTAACAAAAATCTTAATCATAACTAAAAACATATGTTTGTACAGAAATTGAGTCGATGGTCAAGTGGAAGATTTATAGGCAGGATTCAAATATGTTATTACTGAAGTTTGCATTCATTGTGGTTTGTTTGATGCAAATCCAATGTCGAGTGGTTGCGATGCCGACGTCATTCATGCGTGACGAAGTTGCAAGACTGAAAGAGTTTCCATTTGAAAATTTAGAAAATGAAGATTTGAAGCAAGTCAATACCATGTGGTTTGACATGCATGTGGTTTGACAAAAAGCAACACTGGTCTCCTGGTGGGAAACGTTGGGATCCAAACGATGAAGAAAACATTGGCGACAATACTGATGTCGAAACCCCGCGACTCGATCAATTTTTTACCGGTGTCCCGAGAATGGCCGACAAGTCTCTGAGGTCCTCCCGTCCGTCCTTAGTTGTCATATTGCGACGCTTGGAGACGCTAAAGAAGCAAGATGTAAGTAGAAATACAATCTCTATTTATTTAAATTGATTATTTAATTAGCCGATTTGTCAAGCATTGGAGAAACAAAAAGAGTAGCGGAAGAACGTGACTTGTGGAAGAAAATGACAGCCAACCTTCGGATCGGAGACGGCACTTGATGATGATTTAATTAGTCTATAAAAATGGTGGTAGGCCACTGACATGGAGTCCAAAGGGTATCTTTGGACCTGAATCCCAAAATAATTTCAACGGAAATATGAACAGGAAGAATGAACCGTATGTTCATTAAATACTTACTGTGATATTTGCTTCGAATGTAATTAGAGACAACCCTTTTTTGGTTGAAAATCAACGTTTTACCGGCAACTTACTATTCCTTGTGATGTTGTTATTTTGTTTGAGGCTTGATGCTCTAGTTATCGCCGAGAACTTATCACCGTCAAGCATATCTTCAGTCGTCTTACCGAGATGTAGCTATGTGTTCAGGGCATCAAAGTGAAGACCTTGATATCATCGGTTAGACACTTTTTAACACGCAGCGACTGCGCAGAATATCTAATTTTACGTTTTCGATTTCGCCATTTACTCGACAAACCTCCTAAGAAACTCGAGTTGCTAAGCGATCTGTTTCCGACGGCCCTCCCTACTGCAAATTATATTTCATTTTAGGTTTTACACAAAACTAAGAGAAGGCCTCGCTTTTTCATCATGCAAACCTGGTTCGACTCCCGGCTTAAGCTGCTTGTTGGGAAGTCACTGCTCACCTCTACCCATGGTGTAATCTGGGTGGGAAAAGCGGCTGAGAAAAGGACTGGCCACCCTACTCTCCTTGGTGCCGCAACTTAGTCAAATTTCTTGACGACACTTATCAACGGAGCAAGAGATCACTTTCACCAATATGCATTTGCGTTTTTCAGCCCAGAAAATATTTCAAGATTCTAATACAGGCTGCTAGAAGTTACACTTTCGCCAGCAAACGATCTTCACTACGTCTCTGACCTTCTTTACAATCAGTAAGTAAGAAATTTTAACTTTGGATGTTTTAGTTTGATTTAAAGCGCTTCATGCTGTGATATCTTACGAGGTTTATACTTACTTCGAAGGTCAAATCATTGATGCAAAGTGTAAATGGGCATCCACAAGTTTGCAAAATAAACTGATAAAAATAACTGGTTTATATGATATTTGAGTTTATTAGCACAGCAAGTGCTATTTATTACCATTGTTTTGGATTGGATACATCAGGGATCGGGAACCTATGGCTCGCGAGCCATATATGGCTCTTTTGACGACAGCATTTGGCTCGCAAAAAAATCCAATATTTTAAAGTGCAAACCGCAAAAGTTTTATCTTAACTTTTAACTTTTGGCATATCTAAAAGAGGTTTAGATATGCCAAAAGAGGTTTTGGCATATCTAAACGTTTCAAAAATTATTTATTGCATTCAAAATTAATAAACATTTCTGGCTAAATGCTTTCAATTGTAACAAAAATCTTAATCATAACTAAAAACATATGTTTGTACAGAAATTGAGTCGATGGTCAAGTGGAAGATTTATAGGCAGGATTCAAATATGTTATTACTGAAGTTTGCATTCATTGTGGTTTGTTTGATGCAAATCCAATGTCGAGTGGTTGCGATGCCGACGTCATTCATGCGTGACGAAGTTGCAAGACTGAAAGAGTTTCCATTTGAAAATTTAGAAAATGAAGATTTGAAGCAAGTCAATACCATGTGGTTTGACATGCATGTGGTTTGACAAAAAGCAACACTGGTCTCCTGGTGGGAAACGTTGGGATCCAAACGATGAAGAAAACATTGGCGACAATACTGATGTCGAAACCCCGCGACTCGATCAATTTTTTACCGGTGTCCCGAGAATGGCCGACAAGTCTCTGAGGTCCTCCCGTCCGTCCTTAGTTGTCATATTGCGACGCTTGGAGACGCTAAAGAAGCAAGATGTAAGTAGAAATACAATCTCTATTTATTTAAATTGATTATTTAATTAGCCGATTTGTCAAGCATTGGAGAAACAAAAAGAGTAGCGGAAGAACGTGACTTGTGGAAGAAAATGACAGCCAACCTTCGGATCGGAGACGGCACTTGATGATGATTTAATTAGTCTATAAAAATGGTGGTAGGCCACTGACATGGAGTCCAAAGGGTATCTTTGGACCTGAATCCCAAAATAATTTCAACGGAAATATGAACAGGAAGAATGAACCGTATGTTCATTAAATACTTACTGTGATATTTGCTTCGAATGTAATTAGAGACAACCCTTTTTTGGTTGAAAATCAACGTTTTACCGGCAACTTACTATTCCTTGTGATGTTGTTATTTTGTTTGAGGCTTGATGCTCTAGTTATCGCCGAGAACTTATCACCGTCAAGCATATCTTCAGTCGTCTTACCGAGATGTAGCTATGTGTTCAGGGCATCAAAGTGAAGACCTTGATATCATCGGTTAGACACTTTTTAACACGCAGCGACTGCGCAGAATATCTAATTTTACGTTTTCGATTTCGCCATTTACTCGACAAACCTCCTAAGAAACTCGAGTTGCTAAGCGATCTGTTTCCGACGGCCCTCCCTACTGCAAATTATATTTCATTTTAGGTTTTACACAAAACTAAGAGAAGGCCTCGCTTTTTCATCATGCAAACCTGGTTCGACTCCCGGCTTAAGCTGCTTGTTGAGAAGTCACTGCTCACCTCTACCCATGGTGTAATCTGGGTGGGAAAAGCGGCTGAGAAAAGGACTGGCCACCCTACTCTCCTTGGTGCCGCAACTTAGTCAAATTTCTTGACGACACTTATCAACGGAGCAAGAGATCACTTTCACCAATACGCATTTGCGTTTTTCAGCCCAGAAAATATTTCAAGATTCTAATACAGGCTGCTAGAAGTTACACTTTCGCCAGCAAACGATCTTCACTACGTCTCTGACCTTCTTTAAAATCAGTAAGTAAGAAATTTTAACTTTGAATGTTTTAGTTTGATTTAAAGCGCTTCATGCTGTGATATCTTACGAGGTTTATACTTACTTCGAAGGTCAAATCATTGATGCAAAGTGTAAATGGGCATCCACAAGTTTGCAAAATAAACTGATAAAAATCACTGGTTTATATGATATTTGAGTTTATTAGCACAGCAAGTGCTATTTATTACCATTGTTTTGGATTGGATACATCAGGGATCGGGAACCTATGGCTCGCGAGCCATATATGGCTCTTTTGACGACAGCATTTGGCTCGCAAAAAAATCCAATATTTTAAAGTGCAAACCGCAAAAGTTTTATCTTAACTTTTCATTACAATTAAGAGCTGAAAATACGCTCAGAATGCACCAAATTAATTGTAATTTTTCATTTTTTTTCGGTGGGGGAGACTCCTCAAACCCCCCGCTGTTTTTCTTCTCCTGCGAAGACGCGTTCCCACTTTAAAAACTTCATCAGTGCCACCACGTGTTAATTGCATTATGTGTTAAAGCATTACAGTATAACCAATGGCTCTCAGGGAAATGCATTTCCAAAAATGTAGCTTTAATGGCTCTCTTACTCAAAAAGATTCCCGACCACTGCTACTCACAAATTACAAGTTTATTAGCACAGCAAGTGCTATTGGTTACCATTGTTTTGGATTGGATACATCAACAACGATTAACCACCAAATAAGCAAATCTTCTGATTAAGCAACTTACTGTACGAACTATATTGGTTGAGTTTGCACCCGTCTTAATCGGCCGATTACAATCGCAGCTTTGATCGACGTAAAAAGTTTGCGCAAACTGCTTTTTTGGTTAATTAATCGAACGCTTAACTTAATCCTCTGATTTAAAGATCCGTTGTTGCTGCATCCAAACCTTAATTTCACTAACAACAATGTAAGTTATATGTTTATGTTAGGTGATTAATTATCTTAATGCTTCGCTGCTGCAAGGACATTTTTATGACCAGTAGCGTTGACAGGGTGGTCTAGGTTGACAGGGGGTCTAAGTTGACAGGGGGATGTAGGATGTAGTTTTGGATTCGAACCCGGAAAGATTTTAGAGGCCCGTAACCTTTTTCAAGGGGCCAGGGAACTTGAAGGAACCACCGCCTATTCTTGGATATTGCGCGTTTTTCTTAGAAGTGTCTTGATTGGAAGCCTGAGAATCTCATTGGTACCGGGACTAAATTATCAACTTGTTTATAACCATTCGGTTTCTGTAGTATGTAAGCTAGCCTATAGAACTATTCACTTGTGTTATATCATTGGCTAAGTTCTAAAGCACTTTTATATTTCAGATATCCTTAACCGTGAATCACAACTGGAATATGAAATGACCGTTTCTATCACTTAATTAATAAATTGTCAATGTAGTTGTTGTCAAATCTGTTAATTGCTTGGTTATGACGAAACTAACGTAACAAAGCTCCTTATTTACGGAAAAAACTCGATAACTTTTTAAGTGTACAATATTTGTTTTCAATCTGTTAAGAACATAGCATCTATTGTTCTGGCATACAGCACCACACCATGACTGAGTATTTGACCAAAATAAGTTATTGAGTTGAAAGGAATTTGGCACGGTTCGCAAACCTGTTATAAATTGATTCCAGGTCGAATCATAGAGAAGACTTTAACAACGGTACTTATATTGTTCTTTCTTGCATAACGCAGTGAAGATGAATCGAGTAACAATGTGGTGACATCGTAAACCTGATATAAATTAGAAAAAAGCCCTGTGGCAAAAACATCTCAGCAATTGTGGAGTGACAATACATAGAACCATAACATTATCATTATTACTAAAAAAACGACGAATAAACGACATTTTTCCGTTGAAACGTTTGCACATAATAATTATTATGTCAAGCATATCATTGTGTGAAAACAACGTCAACCCAGCAAGGCTATACTTGGTCGACATCATGGATGTTGCTCCTATTGGGAGAATCAAGGACTTTAGAGTGGAAGAATTCATTCAACTTCAGTTCTCCTCAACTGAGGGTCAAATATGCTTTTTCATATTGAAGCCACTCCAGTAATAAATGTGTTGCCCTCTGTGCTTAAAACGAATAAAGCAAAACGTTACTACTTGTCGACACAGGAGTTGTTGAGCTCTAGAAGACTCTGTCTGAACCATTCCTGTGCAATGTAAACGTTTTGAGTCGAATTCCGAGCGTCTGTGTTTCACTTTCACATTTTACTTGATGTTACTTGCAGGGGGACAGTATGAAAGTCATTGTCTTCACTCCCAACAGTGGTTGATCGTAATGGAAAACAGAGGAGCTAAGAAAAATAAACGAAAACAAACAACAACGTTTCGTGCGTGCATGGAGTTGTTGAACAAGCTGTTGTTTGATCATAATAACGAAAGTTGTTTTGAAGGAAGTTGAAGTTAAGAATAGACGAAGTAGCTTCCTTACGCCATGACTATAACTCACACAGGAAACTACTGACGTTAGACGTAGGGAGGTTTTTATATTCGCTGCACCTACACTGAGATCTCGAAGTTGCTTTTAGCTTTTTAAAAATGTGCAATTACATCTACGACGTGACTGTTAGTTTTATCTGAAGTAAATTGATGAGGTTTCGTTTTGATATGAAAACACACCAAAAGCATGATTTGTTTTTATATTACAGTAATAACCATTAAGCTTCACTCGCCTACATGTGGTAGCCTATTGCATCTTTATCCTCAGACTGACAAAGCCTCTGATAAGTTATTCCTGGTACTGGTAGTTTTGCGTAGGCCTACGTGTAAAGGCTTTAAACCACTGACACCGAGATTAGCAGAGTAAAGTTTCCGTTTGCATTTGAAATGTTGTTGCTGGAGAATTATGCCAACCATTGGGTGCCGTTGAATGGAGAGCAGTCCTGAAATGCGTTATTCAAGAGAACACCCGAGAGTCAAAGCAACACCGCTTGATAGTGATTCTGGCGCTTAACCGTCACTAAAGAAATGCTGTTAGTTATCGTCGTCGGCTCCAGCTTGTGTCCGAGCATTGGTTACGTCTTCAAATCGAATTTGGCTTGAAATGGTGATGTCGTATGTGGCCTTGGGAGACGATTATCATAGATCCGCCGCCAATATGTGAAACCGGGCTGAAGGCTTCCAACTCATCAACCCTGCCCCCGTTATTGGTGATATCATCGCCATTTGGCTTTGTTTGGTCCAGGTCCAAATTGAGACAAAGGCCATCTGCTTGTTTAAGGTGGTCGTGACTACGCGAGAGCTACGCACATACTCTTAGCCAGCTTATGTCCACTGCAATCCAATTAAACACTAGTAACTAACCACTAAGTCACTAATCACCAGTCCTTATTCACTAAGTCATTAATCACTAAGTCACTAATCACTAGTAACTAATCACCAGTCCCTATTCAATAATCACTAGTCACCAATTACACTGCGTCACAAAAAAATATGGTATGTCCGTAACTGAGATACCAATATCCATTCTAGACGTAGTTTAGGGCGCTAATTCCGAATCTGAAATCGGTTTTGCTCTATCACGTCAGGTTGTTGAGTTATTCACAATTTTTATTTTCTCCAAATTGGCTTATAAGTTAGTTGATTATATTGGCAATTGCTAGTGTGCCTCTAAATCGCTTTATTGCCTGCAAAGTTGCTTTTATTGATTAAAAAAACATGACTGTTCTAGGCTACTACACAATAGACATGAAAAACCGTCAGTTCCAGTGGCCTACAGTACCAAGACCAAAGAAACATATGAAGCAATGAAGAATTTGCTAACATGCATCAGTTATGAAAACCATAAATGGCATATATGTGGTGACCTAAAAGTTGTTGGACTCTTACTTGGTTTGCAGCTGGGTTACACTAAGTACATGTGTTTCCTTTGTTTGTGGAATAGCTGGGCAGATGAACAGCACTATAGTACAGAAAAATGGCCCACCCGTGCAAATTTCAACCCAGGCAATTTCAATGTGCAGCATCAGCCATTAGTTGATGCGAACAAAATTTTCCTTCCTCCACTCCACATAAAACTTGGTTTGTTCAAAAATTTTGTGAAAGCCATGGATAAACAAAGTGATGGATTTAAATATATTTGCGAGATATTTTCTTACAAATCTGACGCAAAGCTGAAGCAAGGAATCTTTGTTGGACCAGAAATAAGAAAATTGTTGAAAGATGAAATTTTTAAAAGCAAATTGACTCCACAACAACTTGCGGCCTGGAACGGTTTCTTTTTGGTTGTTGAAAATTTTCCTGGTAAGCACAAAGCAACCAATTACAAAGAAATTGTCAACCAAATGCTAAAGTCATATGAAGCAATGGGGGGTCGGATGTCGCTGAAAATGCATTTTTTGCATAGTCACCTAGATTTTTTTCCACCCAACAATGCTGATGTCAGTGATGAACATGGAGAGAGGTTTCATCAAGACATTAAAATCATAAAAGAAAGATACCAGGGGAATGTCAATCTTTCCATGATGGCTGACTTTTGTTGGTCTCTTCAAAGAGACACCAATGAAGACCATCACAGGAAGAGAAGATGACCACAGCATTTCTGAAATGTTCAATGAGAACCTTTTTTCTGCAAAAAATGACTGATATCTTGGTCTTATAACGTAGCCTTTATGCTAAAAGACGACTTTTTAAGCTAACAAAAGTTTGTTAATTGTGATATTTGTTAAGTGTTTGCGATTGCATTTAATTTGTTCGTATATGCTGCATATCAACTAACAACAAGCTTAAAAATAGCTGTCAATTGATGCAAATATTCGTAAAGTTAGGCTCCTTACGGCATATTATTTTTCATGTTGAATTGAATTTTTGATTGGCAGTGATTAAAAGAAATTTCCAGACTCTTTCATGAATTTTAAAAAGACTTTTTGACTGCGGCAAAAAAGAGACATTATAACAAAATTGACAAAAATTTAAAAATAATAAATTGTGAATAACTCAAAAACCTGACGTGATAGAGCAAAACCGAGTTCAGATTCGGAATCAGCGCCCAAAACTACGTCTAGAATGGATATTGGTATCTCAGTTACCGACATGCCATATTTTTTTGTGACGCAGTGTTACTATAGTCATGAATCACCAGTTACTAATCACTAGCCACTAATCACAAGTCACTACCCACTAAACACTAGTCGCCAGTCACTAGTCAGTAATCACTAGTCACTAACCCCTAGTCACTAATCAGTAGTCAGTAATCACTAAGTCACTAATCACTAGTCATTATTCACTAGCTAAATCACTATTTCTTGGTTACTAGTCATTAATCACTAATCTCTCTCTGTAGGTATCATGGCTGATACAGCCGTCGATGTACAATGATGTTCCAGTTTGATCGATCTAGTGCGTCTTGCCAAATTTTAGTAGGGTTTTTGTCATGTGGTTAAAAAATGTGAATTTTTGAGCTCCTCTTGACCGTTTTAATTCCTAGTATTTTTCCACTTAAAGATAAATCTTCAAGTTCGCCTTTCCTTATGAACTTCAGTTGCCGCAGTTCTATAGATCTCATTATCTGCTTCTCCTGGCCCATCTGTTGGAGAACTGCTCTGTTGGTTCGAAAAGCTGGCCATGGAATTTTGAGAATTCTTCGGTAAAACCACATTTCTGCAGCTTCAAGCTTTTTTCGGGTTTTTGCCGTTAGCGTCCAGGTTTCACATCCGTACATCAAAGTTGACCAAACAAAGCATTTTAACAAACGAATAATATAAGAAAATAATCACTTGTCTCTAATTGAATCATTAATCACTAGTCACTAATCACTAGTCACTAATCACTAGTCACTAATTACTAGTCACTAATCAATAATCACTAGTTAGTAATCACTAAACACTTGTCACTAATGATTAGTTACTAATCAGTAATCACTGATCACTACTCATTAGTCACTGATCACTAGTCACTGGTCACTAATGTCTAGTCACTAATCACTAGTTACTTAATAAACACCCGTTTAAATAAGTGAGAACTGTCTATGATAACTTGTCCTCTTTCACTGTGCTTGTTTGGTCGTTCCATTGAAGGAATAACATTAGGTAGACCCATCCTTCTGAACCCCTACCATAAACGAACTATTTCCCATCTCCCCATGTTTCCTTCACATAATGTCGTCACAATGCAATCGTGACATTATTTCAGGTTGCGTGGAAGCTTTTCAACGTTTAACTGAAAGTATCGTGACGTTTAATTTCTTAAGAAGCTAGAAGCTTTTCTTGAGAAGTTTATTTTCTTTAATTGCTTTCGATAGGCTTGTCTTAATTCCGTATTGATTCCGCTACCAACATTGTTCCAGCTGAGCATCTACAGCCTTTCCATTCCATTCAGTAGTTTGCTTTAAGTCGCTCTGCACCAAAATATTTCTAAAAAAAACATTGAGTAGACCCAGGGCCGTTGAGAGAATATTTTGGGCAGGGTGCCAATGAGTTTTTGGCCCCAAATCAAGACATACAGTATATAAGACGCACTGCATCCAAACAATACGCTGTGGCTTTTTCATTTCTAGGCCCCATGAAATGGTTCGAGGCCCCTAAAATTATCCCTGGGCCCATCTTCAAAAGTGCCTCCTGGACCTCATGTCAACACTACTAACTAGACCACACACCTAACACCGATAGCAGAGAACATGCTGAAATATGGTTGCCAAGTGTAGAATAAACACACTAAGTGGTGGTAAATGCACAAAATGATGGACATTACTAAATTGTTGTTTTCAACATTCTCACCCATTAAAAACATGAAACAGGGTTGCTAAGCATTTATTTATTGAACTCAAGTTTGATACTTTCTCGGTCCTCTTCCATACGACCGTCAGGGTTCTGTGGATCTTTCCAAGAAGATTTTTCTGAGGAGATAATTCTTGGCTTCCGTGTTTTGTTTGTAAATTGACTTTTGGACTAGTCCAGGCAGCTGGAAGAGTTTGAATATTTGAATGGTTGAATCAGTTCTACACTTTCCTTTTGTTGCATACGTTTCTCCAATCTTGCAGGTCCCTATTGATCTCTGTGCCCGAGTCTTTCAGCTTTTATAGTGAACGTGACTACTTTTTCAGTCGAACGAAGGATCAGCATTCTCTTTGAAAACATATTCGACTAGATATCAATTTCAATGACAATATAAGACCTTTGTAAAGCTCTTCCGCTGTTTGACGTTCATCTTCGGAAAACTCAGTATTTTGTCCAAGTCCAAGGTTTTTATCGCCATCATTATTTCTTTGCGTAGCTAGTAGAAACAGTAAATCATCTTGAAGAAGCTGCTTGTCCGAATCTTGCAATCAAGGAAGAGAGCCTTCTTTTTTTCCGAAAGCTGAAGTATTCTTAATGTGTAAACTGCCATTGCGCGAAGCGGATATCATGAGCAGCCTCACTGCCTTGTGGACATTTACAACTATTGCCTTAATCTCAGGAGCTAATAAGTATACACGATTCAACCCTTACAATTGCGCCTCCTACGGCACTTTTCAACACTTTAAAGTCGTATCGTAAAATTGTTTCAGCGTAATTCTGCATTGTGGAGACAGCCAGGGGCTCCGGAAGCGGGGGGGGGGCAGCGGGAGAGATCGCCCCCCTGCCATCAAATTTTCTGTGGATGGGGGGGCAAGAGGGGCAAAGGTGCCCTTTTAAGGTCATGTGAGCTACTGCACATTTTTCAATATACCGTAACAATTTCTGCAGTTCGCTTTTAGCCTAATTACAATCTTTCATTTTTGCCTCAAAATAATATTCACACACAAAATTCTGTATCACAATAGGTTACATCATTATAACATAGATTGATGCCTTTCCATGCCATTATTCTTTGTATAGCGGTATGAAGTTCTTGTATCATTACTCGATAATGAGCTATTGTGTAGATCACAAACATAATTTATTGAAATTCTATCACTCCTTTGCTTCTTCAAAGACGGTTTTGTCACAACCATGTTTGATGTAACCACCAAGCTGTGAAAATCAAACGCCAATGATTCGAGGCACCTCTAACGACCGTTTTGCATTGCATAGGACCAGTCCAAAGGTAGGGCCGGATGGCCGGGTATTGTTGATGACTGATTTATGAGAAAACAAAATGTTCCTCGTGGTCTTGGTTTTAGTTTGAATAAAGATCTCAGTGATACAGAATTGTAGGAAAGTTAAGGAATGGTATAAACTTCTTAGCATAGCAAAGAGTGTGAGAACCGGAAAGTTAAAATTTTTTAGAAAGAAAAGTGTAAGTAAAGACATAGGGTCAAATTAGGAAAGGTGAATGCTGAACGCAGTTTTAGCGCCATGAGGCGTGTAAAAATGTGGCTTCGTTCCACAATGACAGACAAAAGTTTAAACAACCGAATGTCTGCGACTATTCACAAACAGGTGATGGACTTTGGACACCATTGACTTAGAAGCTGTTGCAAATGAGCTCATTCGAGCAACCGACGCGAGTGAAATGTACTTTGGATTGGTTTGATATTTGTCTACATACAGAATACAAATTATCCCGTGGACTCATTTTATATTTTGCAGCAGATTGTGAGGCTATGAACGTGAAATTTATCTTTCGTTTCTTCTTGTTCAAGCGCTTTCAATATATTTTATTCATTTATCTTCATCTGTCTCACATTTCGATTATATGGCTAATAGGGGAAAAACGATTAACGAACTGCCCAGCATTATCGCTATATAATCATTCGCTACCTCCGCTTGCGGCAGATTGCGCATCAACATGGGTTACTTGGCAGAGTTCCATGTGATTATCGCTATATCTTATCGTAAACTTAAAAAAAAGTGCCTTTTTTTCATAATCCTGCCCCCCCAGTCAAAAATCGTTCCGGCGCCCCTGGAGACAGCAGGAGACAACAATGTTGTATGATGCTATGAGGCTAAATGCGATAAATGAGTACAATATAAAAAGTGAAGAGTATAAATGGCGGACAGATTTACTGAATGATTTAAACTTTTTTCGATAAAAATATTTTCCTTATTCTAACTAAAAAATGGATTTCTTGATTTTGGAGTAATGGCAGATATTGCTTTGCTCACTGTTCTCAAAACTTGTTTGCCAAATGCAGCGTCTTTTTCCACGAACCACAATAAAAGGTAACTTTAGAAAAGTCACCCGATCCCTTCGTTCTTTCTTTCTGGTGCGCATACTCTCATTACGGCACGTCAGTCCGATAGATTTGCACATCGTAAAAGAAAGCCGAAACACGTTTGGAAACACGAGTTAGTAAAATAGAGAAAAGATAAAGAGAGATTGTCGCTCAAGCGTGACAATGCACCGCCATGATGACGTCACAATTGCGTCACAATCTATGATACAATACAGGAAAAAAATAGCTGGGCCATAATTTCGTGAACACCCTTTCTTTCACGACTAAACCAGCAAGGATAAAATTTGGAGTGGTGCTGTAATAGTAGTAGTAGTAGCCATATCATCAGGTAACAACGGGAGTGCAGTCATCGTAAGCTACGATTGTTGATAAAAATTTGTTCGATCTCCGAAGGGTATGTTACCAATTCGAATTCTCCAAGGGTGGCTTCTGCTACAATGGAGCAAAAAAACTTCCTGAACCTGATAGGAGGATGATAGGGAATTGCAGAACACCTCCACCGCAAATAATCTTCAAAATGCCGGAGCCAAGCAGAAGCTTCCTGCAGCTTGTGGAGATCCGAGTATCCTGCAAACTGCGGAGTCAAGACGACTTCAAAACAAGCAACTTGGGCAAAGCATTTTCTTTTACAAACTTTTCAACAAACAACTACATGTTCGACTCCAGCCACTCGCACTTGCTGTTGTTTCTCTGGGCAAGAAACTTTACGATAATTGCCTCTACCTAGTGATCGATTTTCGAGTAATGGGTAGTACCAAATTTAAGTCATAAGTAGAGTAGACAACCGGAAACAGACATTGCTGTCGGCTGCAGCGTAGGTCAGGTGTATGTCGGAAGGCGTACACCGATGCATAGCGCTCAAGTCCGCTTTCCCGCAATGCAGGATAAAGATAAACAAACAAACAAACAAACGAAACAATTTGCATGGCTGTAAGAACTTCAAACCTAGGAAAGTTAATAGTTTATTGAAACCAAGGATGAAAATAGAAACTTAAAACTCTAATCTTTGTCTTAAAAAAGATATTTTTGTATAATCCTGGTAAATATTGATGATGATGTCATGTTCATGATCTCTCTCTTTCGTTTGAGACTAGATCAAATTTCAGGGCAGGTGATGGAGAGCCAGGTGAGTGTAGCTTCGTCCAGCGTTGCTATAGGCTACCCTGCGTTCCGTTTGGTGCCTTGTAGATGGGACATTCGAGAACGACATGGTCAGCAGTTTGTTCCTCCGCGCCGTATTCGCAGGCCGATAAGGGAGCCAGACCCCACTTGTGCATGTTGGAGTGGAAGCGACCGACTCCGGTTCGGATTCTGTTGAGCTTGACCCAATTCGGCCGAGGCAGGTCCATACCAGGGGGGCGCGCCACCGGGTGAGGTATAAAACCATGTAGTTTGGTGTCGGTGGCGCACCACGCTGCATTCCAAGTGTCTCCATGAAGTGTGCTGCGCTGATGGCGTGATCGCTGAATGGATGTAGTAATTCAGCAGCAGCTGGCACAAAGGGGTGTCTAGACTTTAATTGCCGGGGAGATTCCTGAGGTGGGATGTTGAGTTTTTCATGAAGCAAGTGGTTAGGATCCCCCGCCCGGCGAGCCAGGTGTATAATGGCTCCCTTTCGGCGGAGCTCAGCAGGTTGGATGCCTGCAAGGATTGGTAAATACTCTGTTGGAGTTGGGCGCAGGCATCCAGTCACAGTTCGCAATGCGTCGTTGATTGGGCTGTCGATGAGGCGGGTGTGGGCACTGCGGCACCAGGCAGGGGCGCAGTATTCAGCAGTGGAGCGAACCAAAGCCAGGGTTGCAGTGCGCAAGGTGTCAGCACCTGCGCCCCAAGTTCATGATGATGATGATAATGCTGATGATGATTGCCAACTTGGAGTGGTAAAGTGATAAGACTTTCGAGCACAAACAATTCAAACGACAGCGATCAAACAATTTTAGAATTCATTTTGTCTTAGTATTACTAGCACCTGGTGTAATGTGCATGATAGACAGTCAAGGCACGTTTTAATGTTTGCAATGGCAGTTAAGAACACTGTTGTTTTGAGACAAAATTTATATGCAAAAACTTGCATGAGTTCTTAGTTCGTAGATTCGTTTGACGGGCTCTTGCTTTAGTAGCCTATAAAGAGAACGAAAAAGTAGTAAAAGTAGTTTTGTAGTAGTTTTGTTTTGTTTAGATTGTGAAAAGATTGACTAGTAATGTTGAACCATGGCCACCTGGAGATGCGGCCTGATTTGTCACATTTTGCAGATTTTGATTACAGCTACTGCTAGTGCTTGACTGACATTTTTTGAGATGTTTTTACTTTTTGCGGTTTCCTAATGACAAAAAACTTTTTTGTTGCCTTGGGGAAGCAATGGCAAATGAGAAAAAGTAAGTTGAAAAACGCAAAATCAGACTGTTATTGAAAATTAACAGTCTGACTAAAATTTACAAAATCAAATTTTCTTTGTTTTTCAACATGTGAGGATGTTAAAACCTATTGTTTCATCTGAGGAAAAGAATAAAGAAAGCGTAAAAATCTAATTTTTAGAAAAATTTATTTAAACGTTCGCCCAAAGTTAGAAAAACCTGGAAATTTCTGAAAAATGTGACAAATCAGGCCGTATCTTTAGGTGGCCATGGTTGAACATGTACAATTATACAACCAAAGAAAGTTACTTGCATGGTATTGAGCACTTTTTTGTTGTACATGGTATTTACTGTAGGCTATAACAAAAGCCATGTAGACTTCTAGCAGAATATTTAGTTATAAACTCCTATTTAGTATTTCAACAGGTAGACAGTTTTGAGTCATTGCTTTTCACTCTCCTTGTACCGCTTTGGGGTAAGTGACAATAACCTGTATATTGGATCGATACAAACATTGAGATGTTTTCAAACATAGCAGTGAGTTGTGACTGAAGTCGTTGCTGTGTTTTCTTGTTTTAAAGTAGTCAGAGCAATCGTTTTATTTTGTTTGTTCGCTCAACATGTAACTGCAAGTAACAAGGTTACGATAACGCATATGAAATAAGCAGCAAGAGCATAGCCAAGTCAGAGTGTTGGAGGTGGCATTGATTTCATGAGCTATTTCAAATATGACAGAGAAGTTCAATTAAATTGAGACAAGCATGGTTGGAGGAAATAAAGGAAGGACTTTTCCTACTTTCATTTACGGTAAGTTATATACTTTAATTCGTGGTAGGCCTACAAACTTTTATTCACGGCACATAACTTTATTCATGGAGCTTACACGCATACTGTAAACTAATGCACAGCAATTGAACTGGCAAACGTTATCAAATGAAACCTGTCACGTAGGTTTATGTGTGTGAGCACTACTCTGGCAGAACTGGAAATAATTTGATGAAGTGTTTCAAAAACAAACTCGAAAACGTACTCTCTCAAACATTACAACAATTAGGTTTGGAAATTTAACTTTTTCATCTTTAGCATTCGGTCAAGTCATGATTTCCCATGTTACATGTAGTCAGTACTCACGATATCGGTTAAGCGCATATCGCGAAAACGTATAAATTATTTAATTGCATCAAAATCTGAAATTCCAAAACCAAGTCATATCTAATGTTATGTAAAATTATCGGCTTAACGCATCCCACTTAAAGAAATATATCGCATAAATGGATCAGCATTTGCTTCTCGGTTGCACACTTCATTCATTTACATCAAAACCTCTGACAAATGGCTCATGCGATTAACCGACTTTGTCTGCATCAACATTTGCATTGATTGATTACAAAATGTTTACAATTTTGTTTTTATTATTGTTTTTGCGTAGACTTTAAAAATTTTACCACCTCTCTGCCTGTTATTGTTTATTTAACTTTCCTGACTTTGTTTCTTATTTGTGTGAGGGTGGCACCTGCCTTCGTTGTCTCTGTGGTCTTTCGTTGTCATCCAAGTAGGCTACCCGCACCATATCGTAGTTTACGTCATAAAAGTCATAAAAAGATTTTTTGAAAAGATTTTTTTTAAGACATCTCTGCTTGTTATTGTTTGTTTATTTTGTTGCTTACTTAACTTTCCTGACTTTGTTTCTTTTTTGTATGAGGGTGGCACCTGCCTTCGTTGGCTCTGTGGTCTTTCGTTGTCATCCAAGTAGGCTACCACCACCATATCGTAGCTTACGTCATAAAAAGAATCTGTTTCTGTTGACTGTAAAAATTATATGTTTTGTCGCCTGCCACGATAAAATTGTAGAAATGTTTATTGAAAGTGTTTCTCACAAATACTTGTGAGCTGAAAAGATTGTTTTAAAATATTTCGAACTGGCAACCTTGTTTTTGGGCAACTTTTAAGGGTTTACATAAACGCATTACTTTATCTTTACTCAGTGTTAGATTGATATACTATGAGTTGAAAAGATTGTTTTATTATTTGTACTCAAAAGCGGAATTGAATCGGTCTGGATTCCTCTGATTGAGTGCACTTTGTGATTTTGCCAAAACACAGCGCTTTTGATAAATGCCGACTCAATATCCTGGGGAACTTTATTGAGGCCACTGGGCCACGCAGCTCGATGAGAAACAAACCGAAGTGAGGTGATGTTGAACAAACTGAATGATCTGAATATCTGCACTTGCTACTAGAAAGCTACAGGGCTTACCATATTGCAAACTGGTTGTCACTATAATTGAGTTACCGTTAAAACTTATAGGCTTTTTAATGTTGAGCTGTCTTTGTTTTTTAATCTTGGACTTGTAAGCAATTAGTATATATAATCAACGTTTAAAAGTATTAAAAGTGGCAAATGGCGTATGAAAATAGAATTGTCGACATCGTCAGCTAAAATAAGTTTTCTGCCGCTGAACAATTCGCTTCATTACTTTTAATGAGCGAACAACAAAAATCAGTTAGCCTACACTCGACAAGCAATAAATTGCCGGCATTGTGCTTATAAAGTACAGTAATCGTGCTTATAAAGTACTTATAAAGTAAGGTTATAAAGTAGTAAGGTTATAAAGTGCTTATAAAGTACAGTTACACAAAATTGTTGGCGAACCAACGCGTGAAATGTTATAAAGCAACATGTTTTTAAAAAGACAATTATGAGTAGCCTACGTGTTTTTTTTACCTTAGAAATAAACATTTTGTGCCTACCTACATAGCCTACTTACTAAATGATTCATACTTTCGAGAGAATCTTTCCAAACTTACTTGTTGAAGTGTCAGAAGAGTGATTCGCAAATTATTAATTAAGCTTTTATTCATTTTCAACTCGACTTACGCTCAGAGGTCACCAATGTGGTAACATTTATATTAGAGGTTTGTTGATGGTTTTATAATTTAATTAATTATCTTAAGACTATCTGATAAAATTCTATACAATTTGTTATCTGACTCCACTAAACAATTTAAACATAACTGTTATTCATATTATATTGTCGAGTTAATCACGTTAATCATTGTTTGGACGAGTCCCCAGTGTAGGCTTTTTGCTGGTTAAAGGACTCACCTGTCTACTCAATGTTGCAAACTTGTTGCGGGGAAGTCAACGTCTATCTCCGGAAAATTTGATTTAAAAAACTGTTTAATTTTGATATAACACACGCTGGTTTTTGCATAGAATTAAAAAACCTTAAAAACGTTGAAAGAACTTTAGTATTTCTTTAACTCAGATCTTCAATTTGCAATTTACCAATTCTGATTGTCCGGACCTCACGCATTGAGGCTTCTATCTAATGCAAAAAGTTTAGTCTGATAAGTTATTTCCAAATATAAACCAAAACAAAATCCATCCAGGTTAAGACATGTACTTCTAGACTACCTGTACTGGACACAGGTTTTTATTGAATACGCTAGTGGCCCCATGCGACGAAAACCGTAATTACCGAACAAACAACACCGCAGTACTGTTTTAGGTGTGAGTTATGTGGAATATAGCAAAGAGTTAGCTGCAAATGTTTGTTTATTAATTCTAGTACATTAAGCAGCACAGAAAGTTGTAATGCAACGTGAATTTAAGGAGAGGTGTGACATTGATGCAACACAAACAACAAGGTAGGCTACGCGGAACAATGTCCAAGAAAGTTATTACTGAATTATTTTCATCGCATTCTTGGCTGAAACTTTGTGCTGGTAGGCTATAGCTTTAATTAATTTCTCAATGTTTGAGGTACGATTCCACTGACGACGACGCCAAAATATCGGTTGTCCATTAATTATTATTATTTATTTGCGTCAGACAAAGCTGTCCATATCCAAAATAACGAGATAATACACACACTGCAAAGGTCACAGAGAGCCACTTTGGATGTCGTCAGTTTAAGAGTTCACTAAATATCTACTATTACAAATTTACATAGGCTACAATTAGGGATGGTAGAAGTAGGGGATTGCTCACTCAAAAGTAAGGTGGACAACTGGAGGGTCACAATGTTATAACAAAATTTAATGCAACTACAGCTTGAGGTCTACTGCCATATGTCGCATACTCAGGTGCAGTTTCTATGACCTGCCCACATGTGTACAAAGTGTGTATCGCCAAAATAAATGTAGAAAACATGTGATATCATGTTCATTTAATAGTATTCAAGTCATGATAATGCAGGGGTAGACTTTACGCAACACCGGTAACGGTATGTAGCCTCAAACTGCTGTATAGTGAGGTTTTACAGATTTTTTTAGCACCCACAATTTTAACCAAATATAGCAATTCATTTGATGAGAATAAATTTACCTAAAAGCAAAGAAAACGTTGTGCAGTTCTGTTAATTTTTGAACTTCTTAGTAACCCTCCAGCCGTCCATTTTGTAGGAAAAATCATTAAAGTGAGTCGTCCCGGTATTCTACTGTCCCTAGCTACAATGAGCGTTGGAAGAATTGAAAGTATTCAGAACGATAAAAACAATCAGGTGACATCAGGTCTGATATAAAGCGATTGGAGGAGTGAATGCAACGGTTGATAAACGAAAACATGTTTTTCCTCAATAAAGCATCAAACGTTGTTATATTATACATTACTTGATATTCACGGACACTGACATAACGAGGCAAATTGTGCAATATTCTGAAAGAATCATTGTAAGCAACACGTAATCGTTTTATTCTAGAAGATCTAAACTTGTTCCACAACTGGGATGCGTAAAACGACATACAGTAAGAGCGAAATAAATTGTTTTTTAGGTGGATGAGCATTTAGCAAAATAAAATTTGGCATTGTTTGCAGCACAGTCCTGAGAGCGTACTTGCCTTGAAATATCATTTTCATCTGAGAGAGAACTCTCAATAAATACACCCAGATATTTTACAGAGTCTGTGAACACAATTTCAGATTTACCTAGATATAGCAGAGGAGCACGTGAAAGATAATAGACATAGACTACCAATATTGAACCAATTCAATAGCACACTTGTAAGCAGTTAAGCGAAAATATAAAGTCACATCTCCGGTTGTTAGTATCCACCACGCAACTTCGTAATTTTACGGCACGACGTTGATCTACCGCTTTGTGATAGATCACGAACATAATTGGACATAAAACAATTAAAAAACTTGCAGATCATATTGTTGATGATATCATGGCCCATGGTGCACTTTGAAATATCTTGATAATTTTGCCAAAGATCAGTCAATGAAACTGTGACAAGTCCCACAAAAAAATGTTTTTTTTCTTCAATTGCTAAGAATTTTTGCTCCAGGAAAGGTTCAGAGCGAATTGAATTGAAGATACAGTAGCAATGTTGACACAAAGAAAACGATATATCATTAGGTGGAATAAATCCACCTCGATTAATTTTATTCGTATCATCAAGAACATCATCAAAGCTAGTTGTGTGACAAGACAGTAATTGACATTTTAGGTCAGCAAGCAGGTTTGTAACTTCACTGAAACGAGTTATTGTGCGATTTGCAATATTAACATTGTTCTTTATTTTTTTACTGCTCAAAAAGGACTCGTATGACAAATCAACAAAAATCTGCAACCCCATGCTTAAAGATGGAATTTCAGCAGTCATGTCAACAATACAAAGAAATAAAATGTCATCTTTCAACAACGCAGTAATTTCAGATGGCATGGTTTGTTCTGTCTGTATTCGCTCATATATGTCTTCAATTGATCTCACCTGGTCTTTTTCTAAAAATAATTTGCTCATTTTCTCTACATTTTCAGTATCTTGTTTGTGTCTGGCACTGGCAAAAGTAGTTTTGGATCGTTTGGGTGGTGGCTTACTAGACATGTAAGTTGGGCAGTTGGGAAATAGTGTTGGCAATGCATCATTCCTTAGTTTTCTGTAAAAGTGACAATACAAAAGCTATGCATCTCTTTTAAGATTAGAGTTTCATGATAAACAACACATACCGGTACTCTACGAGTCAAAACATTCAATGGAAGGTCTCAATTTCATAATCAATAAGCCTAGGGCTGCATATAATTGGTAGGCCCAACATGATTAACACTACTTTTAACAGCCTACTAGGCCTATATGGAGAAAATAAGATATGAAGTAGCACAGCAACATAAATCTTAAAAGACAATTAACTAGAATTTATTTATTTGTTCGAATTTATTTGTGTTTTGAATAATTATGTTTTGTTTTTTTCCTCTCTCTCATCAACAAAACCAATAAACAGAACTGAACTAAGCTTTGGGTCTTGTGTACTTTAAGCCGTCCATGTTCAATACAGACATCTCAAAGTACAAAAAGACCATTAGCTTTTTTCTGTATCCATACAATCTGAGGCTCACTTTCTTTTGAGATCCGAAGTTCCTTTCTTCTTAATTCGACTTGCATTAGAATATTCCGATAAACTCACAAAGCAATCATCAGTAAAATGCAAAGAACACACCTTAGAACTTTTGCTTGAAACAAAATCTTTTCGAGAAAGTTTGCAGATCCATTTTTCTAACAGTTCATCATTTTGAAAAGGAAAACTGTGCATTGACACACCTTTTGGTGTTTTATGCCTGGCTATCATAGCCACTTTTACAGCCATAAGCAGAGCAACGTCCCATACTTCGAAATTTTTACCAAGCTACACAACCTGCAACAATTCATCAGGTGTCTTTATTTGTAAATTGAATGACTAAATTAGTCTAACATGTAACTGCTGTGATAAGAGAGATGAATTGGTAACATCACTTTCTAACTGATTTCAACTCTGTATGCTTTAGTTTTACGGAAATTACAAAATACCATAGCTAACTGCTTACAGCAGCCTACTACTATTATGTAGCCTAGGCTATTTCCAAAACTTGACTTCTTGCATACCTTAGTGCTGTGCTGTTAGGCTATCAATGTTACTCAATGCAAGCCTTCTTGTATTCACTGTCAACAATCAAAAACGTGGTATTTCTTGATAATGTTTTATGCTTTGTAAAGTTGTACTTAGGCTACTTTTGTACTGAGCAGTAGCCAACCATAGGTTCCATTCTCACTGTAAGCTTTCCCATATCTACTGCTGTGCTAACATCACATTCAGGCACACCAAACATTAAAAAAATTAGCCTACCTTTCTGCAAAGCACACAATTTCCTTCAAAGTTTAAAACTGAACTATATATTTTTTTCATAAGAAATCTTAAACGAACTGAATTCTCTGTCTTCGTTCTGTCTGGCTTTTGAAAAACTGATTTGAAAAAGCGTAATTCCTTTGGGTCCACGGTGGTATGGTCACGTGATGAATACGTCACCTGTGTCCAGTACAGGTAGTATAGAAGTACATGGTTAAGACTATTGGCTTTCAATTTAATTAATTTCAGACAATTTAAATCAAGACATTCCTTCTTGAAATGAGGCGACTTCAGAATACAAGAAGTTATCATAACACGTTAATATTAAAATTTTGAAAAGGAATAAATTTATCAAAAGTAATTGACTTATAAATTGACATAAAACAATGCCAGCTGATCATTTGAAGATTGATTTGTTACGTCACAGAAGGCATTACTGCGTCATGTACATTTGAAGTATTGCAGTGCTTTTGAACCAGTGGTATGGCATGCACTTGTGCGGATAAAAAAAGTTCTAATGCGGATGAGGTGGATGAAAATTGCCCATGATTTTACTTTTCATTATGTGCGGTTACTCAAATACGCCGTATTGTTGACAATAGTCTTGTGTCTTTCCACGATACCAATTCAGTCTTTTATCTGGTTAACTTTATTACAAGGTTACAAATTTTTTACCAGTTTCGCGGAATTGAGCTGGTTTTGATTCAGAATCAGGAAAAATTCAGTTCTTAAAGGTTGCAAGTTTTGCGCTAGGTTTTGTTTTTTGTTTGCGGTTTGACAGTTTATAATTCAAATTTAACTTAAAAAAGAGCTTGTAGCTGTTTTGCAACACGTGTGCGAATTTGGCCCAAGGGATTAATAATGTTTTTAATCAAGGAAAACACGTTGCATTTTGGGTACGAGCTATTGATAGATTTAAAGACCTGACGATCCTAGCACAATTTATTGCAACCCTTTAACTGCCAGTGCCACGGGCTGTGGAGAGCTCGAGCCCTAAAAAACTACATACTGTTTGCAATCACCATAACTCTGGTCTTTGTTTGCCAAACTGCATGGGTCTTACTTTTTTAGAAATAGGAATATTTTTATTTTCTAGAAGTGGAAAAAAAATTGCTGGGTTTGTGTTTGAATTTTCTCTGCAACTTTCAATGATTTACAGAGAATTTTCATTTTTTGTGCAAAGTGAACTTTATTCGGTTCTTTCTTCGCATAACGAATAAAAATCAAAGCGACAACGTTTGTGTGGAAAGCTTAACACTTGCCTGACATCCACCGGTGATGTTTAACGCAATTTGAAGATTTTTGTTGGTAGCATGACAATTCAAAGCAGACAATTCAAAGCAGACAATTTTCAAAGCCGACAATTCAAAGCCGATGATTCTAGAATCTAGAACGAAGGGTTAATGTTAGGGTTTGGGTTTCAAAGCTGATCATTCTAAGACGAAAGGTTTAGATTAGGGTTATTGTCTTTATCTAAAAAAATTATCAGCTTTAAATTGACGTATAACCATTTTTGTTTGGATATCTAAATGGAAACGAAAAATAAATCAAAAAAGCAAAATTTTTGAAGTTTGTCAGAAATTTTTATCATTTAAGGTATTTTCAAAAAACAATACACAAAATTTGTAAACATATTTCTAAAGACTGATGAAAATGCAACAACTTTTATGTATTGACTTTTTTTTCTGGCAGTCACCGTTTTCAAAAAACAGCAGTTCAAAATCAAATGCTTGCTCAAATCATAGCAGTGTGTTGTGATAGAATTGCTGTGTTTTCTTGTATCCCATTCGTCAGACCAATCGTTTTATTTTTTTTATTTTTTTTTCTGTTCGAACATCATGTCGCTGCAAGTACCGTAACTGCAAGTAACAAGGTTATGACAGAGCAAGAACAGATGAAATAATTAGCAAGAGCATAGCCAAGTGAAAGTGTTGGAGGTAGCCTTGATTTCATGAGTTATTTCAAATATTACCGAGAAGTTTAATCGAATTGAGACAAGCAAGTTTGGTGGAAATAAGGGAAGGACTTTTAGTCATGGCACATAATATTTAATAGTAGGCTACATACATACTGTAATCTATTGCAATATAATTCATCTTGCAAATGTTACTCAAGTGAAACTTGTCACCAGAGGTGGGTAGTAGTGCGCTACTTTTGTAGCGTCGCTAACTATTTATTGAAAGTGCTTCCAAACACAGCGCTTTTGAGCAGTGCCGAACCAGCGCCCTCACGAACTTTGTATAGACGTTGTGGCCACTGAGCCGCGCACTCGATTGGAAACAAACCGAAGTAAGATGATATGAATATGATCTGAATCACTGTGCTTGCTACCAGAATGCTATAGGGCTTACCATAAGGAAGGATAATAGTCGGCTGCATAGCAGAGTGGTGAGAACACTGGAACGGCAATCGAAAGGGCGCCGGTTCGACACCGCTCAAGAGCATGCGGCTGTGTCTGTTCTGTGGCAGGTCACTTAAAGGCATGCCTGAAGGTGGACACGAAGATTGGCTTCCTTGCCTTCCCGTCCACTTAATCTAAATCTTCAACCACCGGGTGTAAGCCTGGATACGACAAACAAACCATAAAGCAGGATAATAACAATTGTAATTTATTAATTTTAATTTCCATATTAATTTACTAATTCTATTTGTTTGGGCCTCACTCTTTGAGAGGTTTTTAAAAAGTCCAGTCTAGAAGTACATTCTTTTCCAAAATACAAACTATCCAGGTTAAGACGATTGGCTTTCAAATTAATTAGTTTCAGACAAGTTAAATCAAGACATTCCTCCTTAAAATGAAACGTCATTAGAACACAAGAAGTCATCAGGAAAAGTTCATATTAAAATTTTGGTAGAGACGTGATTTTTTTAACCATGGACAAATAAAACCTAACATTATCATTATTACTAAAAAAACGACGAATAAACGACATTTTTCCGTTGAAACGTTTGTACATATGTCAAGCATATTATTGTGTGAAAACAACGTCAACCCAGCAAGACTATACTTGGTCAACATCATGGATGTTGCTCCTATTGGGAGAATCAAGGACTTTAGAGTGGAAGAATTCATTCAACTTCAGTTACCCTCAACTGAGGGTCAAAGATGCTTTTTCATATTGAAGCCACTCCAGTAATAAATGTGTTGCCCTCTGTGCTTAAAAGGAGTAAAGCAAGACGTTACTACTTGTCGACACAGGAGTTGTTGTGCTCTAGAAGACTCTGTCTGAACCATTCCTGTGCAATGTAAACATTTTGAGTCGAATTCCGAGCGTCTGTGTTTCACTTTCACATTTTACTTGATGTTACTTGCAGGGGGACAGTATGAAAATCATTGTCTTCACTCCCAACAGTGGTTGATCGTACTGGAAAACAGAGGAGCTAAGAAAAATAAACGAAAACAAACAACTACGTTTCGTGCGTGCATTTGAGTTCAGTTCAGTTCAGTTCAGTTGTTTTTATTTCTGACCATCATATCAAAACAATACACGTCAACATAGCAAAGGTGGAGAAAAGGGTAGAAGCGACAAAACGCGAACGTTAAAACGTGCTTGAGACCGAAGTAAGTTATTGATTTGAAAGAAATTTGGCACGGTCGCAACACCTTCAGAAAAATTTAATCATGTCTGTTTGATCATAATAACGAAAGTTGTTTTGAAGGAAGTTGAAGTTAAGAATAGACGAAGTAGCTTCCTTACGCCATGATTATAACTCACACAGGAAACTACTGACTTTGGACGTAGGAAGGTTTTCAAATTCGCTGCACGTGAACTGAGATCTCAAAGTTGTTTTTAGTTTTTTAAAAGTGTGCAATGGCCTCTACGACGTTGCCGTTAGTTTTATCTGAAGTGAATTGATGAGGTTTCGTTTTGATGTGAAAACACACCAGAAGCATAATTTGTTTTTATATTACAGTGGTCACAGCGCAAAAACATAACATCTCCGTGGGAAAGTTGTAAGATAAATTTCACGAATCCTTCGTCTGTACGCGATGACCAGGGCCGGATTAAGGCGGGGGCTGATGGGGCTGCAGCCCCAGGCCCACCAAAAAAAATAGGCCCACCGATAACAACTTACTAAGAGCAACTGACATAGTACTTATTAGCAGGATCAAAAGAATAAAGGACGAAAATCATAGAACGAATGCTAATTGTATAAACCAGTGGTTCCTAACCAGAGGCAGGGCCGGATTTAGACCATGAGAGGCCCTAGGCTATTCCATTTGTGAGGCCCCTCCTGATTTTTGAGCTTAGAATTTCTCTCTAAACAACATCACATGTCATTGCTCAATGTTAAAAATATGAGTGCATTAAACTCTTCGTTCTTTTCATTTTCCACATCCATGGGTGCAGATTTTTATTTAAAAAAAAAATTTAATTGTGAAAGTTTTTTTGCATAAAAATTATAAATTTCCACAAAATTTAAACTTTAAGTCAGAAGATAGATGAGTACCGGTAACTTTTTTCTGAGAGAAGTGCTCGGTAGGTTAGCTACTTTGTTTTTGCGTTGCAAATAGGTTTTGGATTGAATATAATTTGGTATTGTCCAATTCTGGAAAAGAATACTTCTGAAACTGTCAACAGATTTAACAAACGTTTAATAACCAAAAGCTTAATAACATTTGATTTCACATCATTGTTAACCAAAAACTTTTCATAAATGAGAACATTTCAAATGAATCATTTTTAACTTCTTGTTTTCAGACGTTTAATGTGTTGATGAACGCTTTAATTTTAGATTTCAATGTAAAACAAATGTAAAAAACATAGATGTTTTCTCTATGGAGGGACAAATTAAGTTCGTTCAGTTTTTTAAGAAAATCTGATAAATAGCTTAAGTTCAAGAACCAGATGTCATTGCGAAAATGATGGCAAAGACGGCATTTTTTTCCGTTAGAAAAATCACGACTTCAATTTTCAACACCAATAGCCTAATCTTTTTAGCTTCAACTTTTGAAAGCCATCTTACTTCACATTTCAATAAAAAGGGTTTTGAATTCCGATTCTGTGTTACCATACCAATTTGCGAAAATACGCGTACTGGGTTCGTTACTCTCAACGTGTTTGGTTACAGTTCATAACTTGCACAGAAGTGCTAATATGCAGTAACTTACTTTGAGTAAAATTGACACACTCTCTGCGATCCCTGAAGTTCGTTACACGATCCCTTGCGGAGTCGCGACCCTCACTCCCCCAGTTTGGGAAGCCCTGGTGTATAGAATTTTCTACTCTGAAAAGCTTGATATATATATACTTTAGGTAGGGTTTAAACTTTTCACGTTTTTAAAAGAATTACAAACTTCGAAATCGAATTTCGAGGCTCCTGAGGCCCTAGGCTTCAGCCTGCGTAGCCTATTGGCAAATCCGGCCCTGACCAGAGGGCACGCCTCCCCAGGGGGCGTCAGCTAATTTACAAGGGGGCACGAGACTTAGCGTGCTCTACACCTTTCTCTGGTTTTAACTCTCGCAAACATCTCACTTACAAATTATAATGTACTTATAAGCAGAATTTATGATGTCATGATTTTTCATAAAAGTAGTCGGGCGCTGTAGGATAGCAAAATTACTTTGAAGAAGGCAACAAATTTGCTTCAGGGTCTACATGACTTTGTTCAAACATTAAGATACCAATTTCAAGAATTCGAAGAAAAGGGTAGAGTATTAGTGGCTGTCATCATTATATTGAAGAAATTTAAAGAAAGAAGAGAAGAAAAGTATGCTTGGATACTGGATAGCGAAGGTGGATCTGAAGACACATCACTTGATCCATCGAGCAGATTCAAAGTAGACTCATATTTGCCAATCATTGACCAAATTATTTTGTGTATGAAATCCCGAATTGCAGCATACGATCGTCTTCAAATAAGATTTTCATTTCAGGCGGAATTAAACTGTAAAATTGAAGAGAGTGCTAAAACATTGCTTCACTAACATCCAGATAATCTAGAAGAATCACTGCCTGAAGACATGATCCATTTTTCTGCACTGCTAAAACAACACTATATTTTAACAGCGAATGCAGCAAACAAACTCAAATGTTTAGATTCATCAATGGATATGAGTTTATGTATGCATTTCTTAACGTATCTGTTGTAGCCTACTAAGAATGTATCTTTGTCTGATGACTTCTCATTGTTCGAACAAGCGCTCATTTTTAGTGCTTAACAGAGAAAAGAATCAACTGCGTTCATTTATGGGCCAGAAAAGGTTAAATTCCTTAGCTCTACTCTGCATTGAAAACAAAATTTTGAAACAAATAGACACCGATAATGTTATTAACAGCTTAGCTTTGTCTAAATCCAAAAAACATGCCTTTGAATGTGTTTAATAAGTAGGCTAAATAGGCTACTGTACTACGGGTATAATTTTTGTTATTTCATTTTAATTGTGATTGGTAGCCTACAATGAGGGAAATTAAATATAGGCCTCAGATTTCCATACAGCCCCAGGACCATCAAAACCTTAATCCGGCCCTGGCGATGACACCGAGCAAAATACACTTTTCGAGTAATACAGATAACCTCACAGTGAACAGTAGTAGAACATATACAGTAGAACTTGATAACTTTTGGCGAGATAATCTGTGAGCCTTGTTGAGAATAGGTTGTTGCATTCGAAGTTTTATTGCAAATTTTGGAGGTTGACTTCAAAAGTTGCTCAATTTTACTTGATACTTGGTTGTTTTATACACAGTAAAACATACAGTATAACCATTTAGCTTCACTTGTCTGTATGTAGTATCCTATTGCATCTTTATCCTCGGACTGACAAAGCCTCTGATTAAGTTATTCCTGGTACTGGTAGTTTTGCGTACCTGTAATGGCTTTAAACAACTCACACAGGCCTGGCACCGAGATTGGCGGAGTTTCCGTAAAGTGAAGGTTTCCGTAAACACATTAATGTTTATTTATTATTATTATTATTAAACTTATTATTACTTAAAATATACAAAAGGCAAAAAAACACATTAATTAAATGTTTATTGTTAAAACACGTGCTTTTCAAGTGATGTTGAAAATATTAACGCTCGAAAATGAAAGCTCAGACTTTTTTGATTCAGTTTGCTTCTCAGTTTTGTGACAAATACTCCTATGGATAATTAATATGCTCTTTCGGACTTCACTGACGCAAGTTTATTGCAAGTGATGCAAAATAAAATGCTTTAAGATTATCAGGTCTTTTGTTTGGAGATGAAAAAGTACACTGCGTTTCACTATTTTTGGTTGTGGAGGAATGGCCTGGCAGTGGTGATTTTAGTTTTTCAGAAATAAAACAACTTGTCAGAAGGAATTCTTACCCTGCATCTTTATTGAGCTCAACTTTGATACCTTCTCGGTTCTCTTCCATACGACCGTCAAGTCTCTGTGGATGAGTCTTTCCAAGAAGATTTCTCTGAGGATATAATTATATTTTTGTTGCACATGTTTCTCCAATCTTGCAAATCCTTATTGATCTCTGTGCTCGAGTCTTTGAGATCTGAGTGCTCTATCTTTTAGACGCTGAAGGCTAGATAGGAAGTCCTCGTCGCATTCGTTCAGATGGCGTAGCCGCAAGGCTTCGCCGTAAACGATTGACTTGAAAGTCGTCAAAGGATGATGCGAGGCGCCATTGATGAAGCAGCGATCTAGCGCAGTACTTTTGACAAAATATTTTGTCATAAACTTGAACTTTGTATTATGACTGATGCAATGGTTGACATCCAGAAATTCAACTGTGTCTGACTCTTGCGTAGTGTCGGTTTGCCGGAATGTAAGATCTAAATCAAATTTTGCAAAACTTTCTCTCAGTGCGGATTTTATTGAGTTTGTAGTAGTCGTACCAATTGATATCCAAATAATGTCATCGATGAATCTTTTAAATACACAAGCTTCTTGCAGGATAGTTTTTGAAGCTTGAAGGATATAATGTACGGTGATGTTCGCCAGGGAAACGCAATGATTGTCACCTGTAACAATCCCATCAGTTTGGGTGAAGAAGTTTTCCCCATACTTGGTTACAACATTATTCATACAAAATTCATTTAACTGAATAATTGTCTTTCTAGCTTCTGCAAGATAGGTAGTCTGCGTTGCAAGTGCGTTTTCCAAGGCTTCATTGACTACACTGCGTTTAAGCGACGAATACAGCGCTTTGACATCTGCTGCGACAATGTAGAGTGTTGACGTTTTTAAACAATCTTCAATGGTGTCTGCTGTTTTGGTTTGCCAAGCTATAAGTTCTTTTATGTAGTGTTTACTGTCTTATAGCAGCGAGTTGTGATAGAAGTCGCTGCGCTTTCCTGTATCCCAGTAGTCAGACCAATCTTATTATTTTGTCTGTTCGAACACCATGTCGCTGTGTTTACTTGTATCCTAATAGTCAGTAAGGCAGAAAGTAGCAAAAATAGCAAAAATTGTAGCAAAAATTGTAGCAAAAATGGCAGAAACAGATGAGCTAAAATAACTACAGAGTGGACACCAAGGCATGTAAAGTACCCAGGACATATAGCAAGAATGTCGGACAGCAGTTGAGCCAAAATAACTACAGAGTGGACACCAAGGCATGTAAAGTACCCAGGACATATAGCAAGAATGTCGGACAGCAGTTGAGCTAAAATCAAACAAAATGAACATCAAGTCATGTAAAGTGGCCAGGACATGTAGAAATAATGCCGGACAGCAGTTGAGCCAAAATAACTACAGAATGGACATCAAGGCAAGTAAAGTACCCAGGACATATAGCAAGAATGTCGGACAACAGTTGAGCTAAAATCAAACAAAGTGAACATCAAGTCATGCCAAGTGGCCAGGACATGTAGAAATAATGCCGGACAGCAGTTGAGCCAAAATAACTACAGAATGGACATCAAGGCAAGTAAAGTGGGAAGGACATGTAGCAAAAAAGACGGACAACAGTTGAGCTACTGTAATATAACTACAGTGTGGACATAAAGACATGCCAAGTGGGTAGGACATGTAGCAAAAAAGACGGACAGCAGTTGAGCTAATACAACTACAGTGCGGACATAAAGACATGCCAAGTGGGTAGGACATGTAGAAATAATGCCGGACAGCATTTGAGCCAAAATAACTACAGAATGGACATCAAGGCAAGTAAAGTGGGAAGGACATGTAGCAAAAAAGACGGACAACAGTTGAGCTAATATAACTACAGTGTGGACATTGGTCACAGCGGTAAACCATAATTTCTTCGTGGGAAAATTGTAACTTAAAGTTCCCGGATCCTTTCGTGTGCATATAATGACCGAAGAAACACACACTTGAACTTCTTTTCAAAAAGTGTATTTCTGTAAAAATTAGCCCACGGCTACCAAAAACGAGGGGGTGCAACGCGTACACCACTTAAACTGTCACTACACAACAGATTACTTGGATAAAAGACGGAACTTTTGTCCAGCTAGCAAGCACTAAGCCAACAGTTAAATGTGCGGCCAACTTTCAAACAATCATTTTACGAATGACCAGAATAGATATCAATATCTCAAATTCACGTAGAAAGTAACTGTGACGCAATAAATGAAAGACAATTATGAAGTCATTCCAACAGGTGTTTAAGCTGATGTAATATTTCCTGTTTAAACAGGCCCAAACAGGTCCAAACAGGTCTTATGAACGATGGTGCAATTTTGGCACATTTTCTAGCAACTTCCATGACGTAATATTCAGTAGACTTGAACGGTTTTATATGACGTTTGATTTGTACAGAGATTGGCCGTAACATAGCGGCCCCTAGTTATGACAGTCTAACATGGCATAACTAAAAAAGAATTGAAGGACAATCGTGAGCCAATGAATAAAACACACGATACACAAATTTTTTGAATCACTCACGTTTAAGTTAATACGCAAATACAAAGGGCATGCAAAGAATGAACAGCAATAAGAATAAACACGACGATACATGAAATTGGTACCATAGGTACACGCCAAAATGACGCTATATACAATAGTTGCGATAATAACCGACTGTTCCGGGCTCAGACAAGGGTCGGCCACCGCAGACAAAACCAGGCTCAAACCCTAACACTTAGGTGTTCTTTACGGGGGCGAGGCACGAAATATCCCTCAACACGTAGTCTACTTTCACTTTCCCCGTACTCTCATCATAGTTGCAGACGGCAACTTTGGCTCTACGAACCACAGGCTTCCCTTTCCTAATTTGTGGAACTACCTCATGCACCCTCCCAAGTTGATACTTCCCACGTTTACCAATGTCTTGGAGAGAACCTACCACTACAAGTTGACCAGGCTCCAAATTCTCGGCCATTTTTAGCCATTTTTTCCGGCCCTGAAGACCTGGCAAGTAAAAATCGATCCATTTATTCCAAAACTGCTGAGAAAGTGACAAATTGAACCGATAATCCCTTCTTAATTGGTCACGATCATGTGGTTGCCCAACAGCACAGTATGGGTCTAAGTATGGGGTCAAAAGTGAGGCAGGGGTGATGACAGTAAAATCCCTAGGGTCGTCACTCAAAGGTACCAAAGGGCGTTCGTTCACGATCCGAACGGCACTGCCTGTGTACGTAAGCAGTTCAATAAAATTGGGCTTACGAATTGAAGAGTCCAAAATGTGAAAAAATGCGATTTTAAATTGTTTTACCATTGCCTCCCAGGCGCTACCTTGCGCCGGAGCATACGGAGGTATAAATTCCCAGTTTATCTCTCTCTGTCTCAGGGCGTTGTGAAATTCAGCTGATTCTATCAACTCGGGTAACTTCTTAGATGCTGCCTGAAAGGTACTTCCATTATCGGAATAGATAGCATTAACCTGCCCACGTAAATCTGTAAACCTTGTAAAGGCAAGTAAAAAATCACTCAGCGACAATGACGTGACCAGCTCAACATGAATAGCGCGAGATGCCATACATGTGAATAAGAGTCCCCAAGCTTTTTTGTGACTCCTACCTTCAACAAAGGTCAATGGTCCAAGATAGTCCAAGCCGCAATCAAAAAAGGGTTTCCTATGGGCAGTTGTGCGAGACAAAGGTAAATCAGACATGAGCTGCCTTATAGGCCGAGCTTTCTCAATCGCACATACACCACAAGATACCTCTTCACGGAAGCATTACCATTAGCGATCCAAAACTTCTGTCGCGTAGACAACAAAGTGTGTTGTACTCCACAGTGCGCATTTCGATTATGATGCGACAGTACAACAAGCCTAGTGAAGGGGTGTTTCGAAGGCAAAACAATCGGATGCTTTGCTTCTAGAGAAATCTCGGGAGAATTACTTAAGCACCCTTCAATGCGGATTACACCAGCATCATCTACACAAGGTCTGTACTTTTTAAGTGAACGCAATTCCTTCAAGCGTTCCTTCTCACGTTGCGAAGCGCCAACACTACCCCGCTTTATCACTTCCTCAAGTGCATCCAGCGATCGTTTGGTCATTAAATGTAACACATCGCCATACACGCTCTTCTGAACAAACTTCACAGTTAAGTCTAAGGCTCTATTAAGATAAGAGGCGTCCAGTTTTGGCTTCATAAAGCTACGCTTTCTCGTTTTACAGCACAAAAATTCAACAAAAGCAACCAAATAAGCAATTCTCTTTTTCATAACATACAAAGAAGGTGCGGCCTCGATCAATCTGTGAAGGCCACCCTGTCCAACGTCAAGCGACCCCTCTTCGTCACGAAGATATAGGCTATGGACAGGTACTGGAGTGGGGTTTTCTACAGATGGAATTTCTTCACACTGATAGAGAAAACTAGAACCATTTAACCACAACTCTCGAAACTCTTTCTTTGTAATAAGATTTGGCCTTGTGCCAACATCAGCTGGGTTCATATCGGTAGGGCAAAAACGCCAATCCTGGGCTCCAGATAACAATAAAATATGCTCAACTCGACGCGTAATAAACTTATTCAAACGTAAATCAGGGTTCTTAACCCACTGCAACACAGTCCGAGAATCACACCAAAAATACTTACTGCAGTCGGGCATCTTCAATGCCTCGTAGGCCTGCTTCACGAGTCTTGCTGTATTTAAAGCGGCAACAAGCTCTTTCCTAGCTATCGGCCAAGAAAACTGATTTTTTACAACAATGGTAGATTTACCCAGAACGAAAGACACACTCGGAACTCCGTTAACCAGTCTACGTAAGTAAACAACAGAAGAGAAAGCTTGATTCGAAGCATCACTAAACCCATGCAATTGATATGAAACAATATCATCAGGACTGCACACACCAGAGTTTGCAAAATACCATCTCGGTAACGAAAAATCCTTAAGCAGGTCCAAAGAGCGAAGCCACGACTCCCACTCTTTAACAAAGCTATCAGGGACCTCGGTGTCCCAATCAAACTTGTCTATCGCCAATTGCTGAAGTATAAGGCGTGCTTTTAGAAAAAATGGCGCTCCAAAGCCTAGCGGATCAAAACTTTGTCCAAGCTGACTGAGCATACTTCGGCGCGTGTGTTTAGCTAAGGGCTTTAAGGAACATGCGATACGCATCTCGTCAGACTCGGTTTGCCACACACAACCCAATGTCTTCGCTGATGGCAAAGTCATATTTTCAGTCTGAAAGTCAATGTCACGAATCAAAGGTGAAAGCATCTCATTATCCAAATTTGACAAGACAATCATAGACTCCTTGTTAGCACTCCACTTAACAAGTTTAAACCCACGGCTATCAAACAAAGCAATTGATTCATGAGTGATTTGCTGAGCTTCCTCTAAGCTATCAGCCGAAAATATAAAATCATCCATGTACATATTATTTGCAATATTGCAGAGAGTCAATTCACCAGCACTGCTGGGATTCTGCTCGATCATTTTCTTTATAGCCAAGCAAGCGATATACGGGCTACTCTTTATTCCCCAAGGGTGTACACAAAAACGAAATGGTACCATCCTACCATTTTCAAGGTCATCATCTTCAAACCACAATATACGAAACAAATCCCTTTGCGACTCCGGTAACTTTATTTGAAAGAAGCATTTAGTCACATCAGCCATGAGACCAAATCTACCAAGCCGAAATCTAGCCAAGACATCTACCAGAGGGTTTAACAAGTCAGGACCCGAAAACATTACATCATTAACACAAGTTCCTCGAAATTCAGACTTGCCATCGTAAACAATGCGCTTTTTTAATTGTGACGTCACAAAGTATGGTAAATACCATTCAAATCCCTTGACATTTCCTGCTTCACCCGCGCGCTCAATATAGCCATTAGATTTAAGATCTTTCATGGTGTCAGTAAGGAAATCACGAAGTTCAGGTTGTTTTAAAGCTTTCTTTCTTAAAGCAGCAGCTCTATCTGACGCCAACACAAAATTGTTAGGTAGATCAATATCTTCCTTCAACGGAACAGGTATCTCAAATCGACCATCTTTCAACTCAATATTCGGTTCGACAAGTTCTCTAGCCAAAATATCATTGCGAGACAATTCACAGGTTTCATTTTGCAAAGTCAAATCCTGAATGACTTTATTCAGGTCTGCTATTTCCATATCGCGAGACTCAATTTTACGCTGAAAGCCAGAGATGACATCCGACTCTGAAGACGTCTGCACTCTGCACACTTTAGCAACGCTTTCAACTAAGGGTGACTTACCACCACAAGCCAACCAACCGAGAGGAGTGAGCAAAGCATGCGGTTCACTACGATTGTCACCAACACGCTCTTCTTTTGCACACATCAAATAAGCGTTGTCGTTGCCAATCAGTACATCTACAGTACTACAATCATTCAAATGAAACATATTCACGTCATGAAAATGACGGAAACCACTTAAATCTTGTTTATGGGGTAAAGTTTTAACATCGTCAGCCCAAGCTGGGTTAACCACCGAGGTTATATCACAAAACAGTTCATCAGTCTCTAACGACTGGATGTTGAGTTTAACAAGGTCAGCACAAGTAGGTTTCTGACCAGCCAGAGTATCCATTTTAAACGACGCTTTATCATACGGTTTAAGACCAAGTTCGCACACCAAGTCACTCGAAACAAAGGTCAACTGCGAACCAGGATCATGCTGACAATACACCAACTTTGATTTGCCAGCCATTGGATTCAAAACACGAGCAGCAGTAACGCGGTTAAAGGCTGCTTTAACATTTCCAATCTTAACATTACGCACAGGAACTCTGGCACCAGCCTCATCTTTACCGACCAAATCCAGAGAATCACGTGACGTCACATAAAAATCATGCAGAAGAAAATAGTGTTTCCTATCGTTGGTAGGTCCACACTGACGACAGTTGTTTGCATGATTACAGCCCTTAACCATATGCTGGCGCAAACAGTTCAAGCATTTGCCAGCTTTCACAATGACATCTCTCCGATCTTTAGGTGTCAAGCGCAAAAATTCTTTACAATTAGACAAAAAATGATATTCAACTTGACCACGTGACGAACAACAAAAACATGCCGGTATGTCACTACGTCTGGCCACACCGCCGCGCGGTGCGCCAACAGCAGTCGAGTACTGCGAACTCCCTGAAATCACATTATCATGGGGTTTTACCGACGTCTGCCTAACCGGACATGAAGGCAATTTTCCTTTGCCAAACTTTTTAAATTGCTGCGACTCACCAGAATCGCCCATTAGCATAATGCTAAAATCAGTCGACTTGCGCGTTTCCTCCCGTACTACAAAATCAAACAAACTCTGAAAGGTAGGTTCCTCAGTGCTACCATACTGATCACCTAAAAAGTCAAGATAACGCTGCTTAGCGTCAAACGGGAGTCGCTTAGCCAAATCCAAAACAAAACGTCCTTCTAATTTATCACGCTGACCATAAGCTTTCGCGTAAAGCAAACACTGCGACAATTCATCTTTAAACTCTTTCAAATCACTGGAAGAGATAGAAGTCAATTTGCTACCATAGCGATACTTTCTAATTTCTGGTTCTGCGAAAAGACCTCCACGAACCCCAAAACGTTGGGACAAGCGAGCTAACGACATTTCTATCCTGTCTTCCTCTGACAAGCCAGGAGTGTCAGAAACCAAATTAGCAATCGTTTGTGCAGCTGTTCTAACACAAGCTGCTTGCAACAAAGTCAAACGAGTTCCCTTAAAGGGCGAAGCTGCCATCAAGGCCATAACACGATTTTTAAAGAAGACAAATGGCATATTATTACCATCGTAACCAATCAAGGCCGCCTTATCGAAGAACGTCCTATTATTTTGGTATTCAAAAAAGCAATCCTGCTGTTGAGAACTCGATTTAGCGGGAGAAGACAAGCTATATCCCTTAATGGGCTGAGTGGGCTCAGTCACATGCACAGCCCGATCACGATCCTCACATACGTTAAAATCAGGAGACACGATACGCCTCTCACAACCACCCAAATTACGTGTAGCTGGGCGATCAAAAACTAGCGGCGCTGAAAACTGTGAAGGGGGCAAAGCATTACTGCTAATGGCGGCCCCGTGACCTGTACGCTCTGGGGGAGGAGTTCGGTTGTAATTTGCAGACCTTGGCTCTACAGCCTTCGGAAGATCCTTAGCCGCGGCCCCGAGACCTCCTGAAACAGCTGGAAAACATGTGGATTGTACAGGTCCACTTACGGATTGAACAGGCGTGTGGAAAAGGTTAGGTAAATTAAGCTGTGATTGATGTTCACTTCTGGAATGCCTAGAAGAGCCCTTCCTAGAGCTACGCCGGGAGCCCAACTCAGAACGATATTCAGCTAAAACTACCTCTTTACGTTGTTCGGCCCTCAACTGAGCGTCTTTGAGTGCGAACTCAGCAGCTCTAGCTTCGGCTCTCGCGGCGGCCTCAGCAGCTCTCGCTTCGGCCTCAGCAGCTCTCGCGTCGGCCTCAGCTCTCGCGGCAGCCTCAGCTCGTATGGCCTCAGCTCGTATGGCCTCAGCTCTTGCGGCAGCCTCAGCTCGTATGGCTTCAGCTCTTGCGATGGCCTCAGCAGCTCTTGCTTCGGCCTCAGCTTGGATCTGGAGCTCCTCTCGTCTTAACTGTAGGTTAATTTGTGCAACTATCCGTGACGAGCTCTCAGACATCCTAGTGCTTACATTTGAGGCGCTATCCTCAGGATGTATGTCAGCATCCAACCTATCTGACAACTCACTTTCTTTTTGTTCGAAGTTATTTTTTAACGAGTTAAATTCGGGATCTACCCTATCACGAAGTTCTGCCAAGATTGCAGAGTTAACAATTTTACTCAAAAGAGCATGGAAATGCCGTAATTCCTCTTCTAAAGTAGATAACTTAGATCTAAAAATTAACAGTTCCTGCTTATCACTCAAAGAACCTAGGGCCACAGAAAGTTTCCCAATTTGAGTCAAAATATCCCGTCTAAGATGCCGGGCCTCTCGAACTGACTTAGCCTCATCGTTAATGGGTCCCTCCCCAGAATGGCCTGCCCGACCGCAAAGAACATCATCAGGCTTAAACTCAGTCGAGTCGACGGCGGTCGAGTCCCTGTCGCCACCGAGTGTAGACATATTAAATGTTAGGGCTAAATTTAACAATTAAAAAATTAAATTACACAAACACACAAATTACAGTAGTTATAAAAAACTTAACTGCAAAGGCCGTAAAAAATACAAAAAAGAATTTAAATGCACGATACCGTATAGCTGTACGAGTATGTGAAGTCCAAACGTCCACAAAACTTGCTTGGATTCTTCCACTTGAATCTTCAAGCACAGATGGATTGCCTTTAATCTTCTTTCTTGCCAATAAATGTCAAAGTTATTTTTCTTCTGTACCAAACCGAGAAGAAATGTCTTTACTTTTCTTTACTTCTTTAGACTACCAACCAATAAGATCTTCTTTTATTATTTCTTTGCTTCTAAGTGCTTCTTAGCCTACCAACTAACCAACTTCGTCTTTTATTTTTTATGGTCACAGCGGTAAACCATAATTTCTTCGTGGGAAAATTGTAACTTAAAGTTCCCGGATCCTTTCGTCTGCATATAATGACCGAAGAAACACACACTTGAACTTCTTTTCAAAAAGTGTATTTCTGTAAAAATTAGCCCACGGCTACCGAAAACGAGGGGGTGCAACGCGTACACCACTTAAACTGTCACTACACAACAGATTACTTGGATAAAAGACGGAACTTTTGTCCAGCTAGCAAGCACTAAGCCAACAGTTAAATGTGCGGCCAACTTTCAAACAATCATTTTACGAATGACCAGAATAGATATCAATATCTCAAATTCACGTAGAAAGTAACTGTGACGCAATAAATGAAAGACAATTATGAAGTCATTCCAACAGGTGTTTAAGCTGATGTAATATTTCCTGTTTAAACAGGCCCAAACAGGTCCAAACAGGTCTTATGAACGATGGTGCAATTTTGGCACATGCTTTAGGAATTTCCATGACGTAATATTCAGTAGACTTGAACGGTTTTTATATGACGTTTGATTTGGTGAAAATTGTCGGGAACAGACATAAAGACATGCCAAGTGGGTAGGACATGTAGCAAAAAAGATGGACAACAGTTGAGCTAATACAACTACAGTGTGGACATAAAGACATGCCAAGTGGGAAGGACATGTAGCAAAAAAGATGGACAACAGTTGAGCTAATACAACTACAGTGTGGACATAAAGACATGCCAAGTGGGTAGGACATGTAGAAAGAATGCCGGACAGCAGTTGAGCCAAAATAACTACAGAATGGACATCAAGGCAAGTAAAGTGGGAAGGACATGTAGAAAGAAGACGGATAACAGTTGAGCTAATATAACTACAGTGCGGACATAAAGACATGCCAAGTGGGTAGGACATGTAGAAAGAATGCCGGACAACAGTTGAGCTAATATAACCACAAAATGAACACTAAAAAAAGCAAACAGATGAAATGAGAGAAATCAAGGAGATGACGCGATGATGTTAAAATGTTGATATCATCTTGATACGAACGCGAACGATGGAATGGTGTAGAACCAATAGCGACCGTTTTGTCTCGATTTTCAACCAAATTCAATTCTACACCACTGCGCTTTCTTGCTGTATTACATTTCAACGTATATCACCACTCTGAGCCACCACAGAGCTGTGATCTGAACTAGATCGTGACAAACGTTTTGATCAGAAGCAGTGGATTGTGACGTGACTCTTGGGTTTGCTTCTCATATTGTAGACAGAAAAATCATTCTATTTTGACTGTGGTAGGAATAAATTGCAATTAGTGCTGTTATAATAACGAAAAACTGTCAAGATAGTTTTAGCTCAACGAATGTATTTTCATGACATACAAATGCGCAACTACCAGCGTTCAGTGAATTTAATTATATTCATTTGTTTGCACTGCTTTCTTGCATCAAAACGCATGGATCAAAGTTGCTTTGGTTGCTCGTCGTTTTGAACATGTTTCATCGGATTTCAAATTTTACGCTTTCAAACAAATTTTATCAAGATCCATTCCCTATCAGCTTGGTTTGTGCATTGGCTAGTGTAGGTGGCCATCCCGCTACTCGAAGGGCCGCATGCGGCTCTTAGCCCGATATTACAACGGATATTATGTGGCTTTTTCTTTCTTATTATATATGTGTTTTTATTTGTTATTTGTGTTAGAGTGTGCAGAATGACTTGCATGAATATGCTTAAGTCAAGTTTGTATAAGATATTCTCAATCGAGATGCTTCGTTCCAACCACTGTTGGGAAGTGCGTGTGAGTCATGATAGAAACTGTTTATGTCGTCAGAATGGAGTTGTGAGTGCTGCACATTGCCACCAAATGCACTCTTGTGCTGTAAAATGGCCAGGCAGGCAAATTAAAAGAACTGATTGCACGCAGGGCGCAAAGGGTTAATTCCAAGACAGCCACTTTATCTGGTCTAGATCTGGTCAGATCCGTACCTGACCTGGTAGAGATCTGAACCAGATAAAGTGGCTATCTAGATTGTTACTTTAAAGTGCTTTCATGTTTTTATTTGAAATGCTTTAGCATCATTTCAATTCAGCAGTTTGAAAGAACACTAGTTTGCTTTGACAAGGATGCAGGTATGGTTATCACCAAAACATTTTGAAAGTAGTTTTGTCATTTCTTTTAAAGATAAAGTGAAGCTGAATTGATTGATTTCTATTTGTGCTGTTAATTTTGTAGAATGATCAGTTTAATAAACTCAAAATGACAGGAAAAAATGCACTGCAAAATGAAAATATGAGGATGAACACAGAACGTTTTTAACCGAATGGGAGATTCTATATTTTTTTTATTGAACGCAATGCAAAGCCATTTTGCTTTTTATGTCAAGCGCCACTATCTCAATTTAAACGTTCAAATCTTCATCGTAACTTTAGCTCACATCATCATGCTAACTTAGACGAGGAATTTCCGAACGAAAATGCACAGCAAAACGAAAATATGAAGATGAACACCGAACATTATTAAACTAATGGGAGATTATAAATTTTTGTATTAAACGTAATAGAAGGCCTTGTATGTCAAGTGTCATTAGCTCAATTTAAAGTTTCAAATCTTCAGCGTCACTTTCGCTCACATCATTATGCTAACATGGACCAGGAATTGCCAAAAAGAACTGAACTTCGAAAGCATAAGTTAAACACTTTGAAAAGAAAGGCAAAAAAGCAGATACACTTTTCCAAATGTTTATGAAGCAATTAGAGACAGCAACGCTTGTATCGTATCAAATGGCTTGGAACATTGCACGAGCCAACAAAAACATACAGTGAAGTAAAGTTCGTTGAAAAATGCATTTGGGACATGGTTGAAATATTGTCTCCTGAAAAAAAAAATGATACTAGACATCCAAATGTCCCGCCATACTATTCAACGCAGAATATCATACATTAGCACGCACATTCAATCACAGTTACACTTTGACCTTCAAGCATGTGAGTATTTCAGCGTCGCATTAGATGAGAGTTGTGGCATGCAAGACAAACCTCAGTTGGCAATATTTGCATGGTCTGTGTTTCATGATTGTTCGATTAAAAAAGAGTGGCTTGATATTGTTCCATTAACCCTATCTGTAGCGACACGTTGTTTTATGAGGAGTGAAATATTTCATAGAAGGAAATATGCTAGAAATATGAAATTTCTTGGCTTTTAATTTTATTCTTTGTGAATTTTCTATACCTACACTGGTCATTTTTCTACCTTCTTGCCCTTCACAATAAGCATTTCGTCTCAGATGACTAGACATTTTCGTGCAATGCTAGTTATATATATGTTAATGTAAGTGCAATATACATGTTGATGCAATTACTTTGAAATGTAAAAACGCCCAAAAATGCTTTAGCCTATGTTTATGGGTAAAAGTAATTTTTTGTTTCGTTTAGCATTACTTTATGTTATAATTCAAAAATTTCAATTTTGAAGCTATTTTCGGAAAATTAGAATAAAAACGGCCTTCTGGCGTTTTTTCAACTCAAACACTTTATTTCAATAAATTTGTTGGGTAAAAATTTAATTTCTATAGCCTAGGCACAATACACATTAGGGTGGAGTGAAACATAGGGTCAAAAATTTAAGTTGATAGAATTAATCTATAATTGTTACTAAAAGTTGTGATCTGGTAAATGTATTTACATGCTGAAATATTTCCGATTTTAATAAACGTTTACGTCTGCCCCAAGTCGATTGAAGTTTTCTCTGATATTTTGGAGTCATGACGTCATCTAAATTAGCAGATCGTCACTTTTATCTCACTTCTACCTTCGGTACTTCTATCTAACAATATCAGAGTTATAAATTACACATAAATCGTTGCAACGCAGTGGAAAATACGTTTTGTAGAACGCTTGTTGCTTGTATATTATCAACTGACAAGAAAAAAAACAGATTTTAAAATGTATGCAATGCCATGTAGTCTTTGCGAATGATGAAATATGGCTAACAAATAGTTCAAGCAAAACTATAACTTCATCAATATTAATTTAGCCAATTTACCTACAACTTTCTAACAGCATGAACGCTCTATAGCCTACTTGTTACAAAAAAATTATTGGATGAAAAATCTCTCTAACAGATTGGAAATTGAGCGCATTTCATACTGGAAACACCAGCAAAATATACACTTGATTCGATTTTCATTTTCCTGCATGGGAAAGCAAATTGTATCGCTATACTGAGATGTGCGAATCATACAAAACATGGCTTACCTCATGGTGCTGAAATCCAAGATCCAGAAAGAACACTACTGAATATGCCCTTTGCCCACAGGCGATAAATCACAAACATCAGGTATAAGGACTTCTTAGGCCAATTGGTTCAGAAGCATGCAGGCTGCATGCCATGTGATGAAGAAGAAATTTCATAACAGTGAAATCATCTCAGTTGTAATGCAGACCAAGTTAACTTTGAGATAAATCTATTTCGAATGCAGATTCCTAGACTTGTCACCTTATATTGAAGAAATATTAGTTACAAGTATCTACAACAATTGTAGGGGAGATGTGGGACCAATGAAACAAAATGGGTATTTTTCCGTTGTCACGCGTGATTTTCGCTGTACAGGGCTACTTAAGCGTTTGAGGGAAGCGCATCTTCTTACTGTATTCATGCATAGCTAGGGCTTCGGATTGGACCACAGATTAAAAAATTATTTCACTTTTTAAATGTTCACTTTTTTGTTTCATTGGTCCCACCTGGGTGGGACCTTTGCAACACACCAATGGGACCAATGAGACAGGTTTACTACTTACACGAAAACTGTACTTTTTCTGAAGAAAGATTGCATTTTGTGTAAAAGCAAAGAACAAGAAGTTTCTAGAACGAACATGAACAGATGGAAGAACGAACAAGCTGATTCAATACAAAATTGTTTAAACAGTAACAGTTAGCTGGGGAGGGGTCGTCACAGACGGCAATGTGATATTGTGACAAGTTTATTGCAAATTTCAAAACACCAGACAAGCGTTTCGTTTTGGCAACAGAGGTTGGGTCTGGCAGAAGACATACAATATCACAATGAGACACATAAGCCACATTTTCATTTTCTGGGAACACAAAACAGTCCTTCATTTGTCTGATGTTTTCTCAATTCAGTTTTAATAACTCAATTTCATAGTCATTATCTTGATCAGGTCCATGTGCAAGCCGGCCGATGAAATGTTTAAATTTACCACCTGCATTTGCATGAACTTTGGACATTACATAGGTTCCAGTAGAAAGACAATCAGGAATTATGTTTTGCAATGCATTTTCTTCACATGAAACATCACTGGTATTGGTGCAAACACTCTCAACTTCAGTTTCTAGATGAACTTTCACAACACTGCTTGTGCTAGATTCTGAAGATTTTCGCAACTGATTTACGTTTTCGTAATTTTCCCTTTTTTCTCTTTGCAACTGCTTTTGGATATGGCCGTATTGAAGATAACAAAATCGAATCATTTTTTTTTGTAAGGAAGCTGAGGTACAAGGCTCAGTTTCTCCTGTTTGGTGATGCTCATCAGAAGTTACGGAATTCTCACATTGTATGTTTCCAGAAATACCTAGATTGATTTGAAGAAATTCATAAATTTAATGAAGTGTGATAACACTTCAGAAAATGGCTCATTTTTCATCCATCCTTCAAGTATCTGCCAAGAGTGGTATGATCAAATTTATGTTTTTTGGCAGCTTTTCTCACAGATAAGTTATATTAAACAATGTCATGCAGAACATTATTTGAAGCTTCATTTGAAAAATTCCTTTTTAAATCTTTGGATTGTTTTAACATTTTTAGGCATTTTCTGCAAAAAATCCTTTCAAAATCAGACAGGGACCTTTGAGACATGGTCTTAATTGACAGTGTCTCAAAGCTCCCCCATCTCAAAAACTTTGAATTAAACGATGGTTTTACAAAACTCGACTTATTATCTCTCATAAAGCCTACAAATCTTGTAGAATACCTTACTACCTAGGGTGCTGCAACTGCAAGTGACCCCCTCTCTGCAGAATTCGCCGAAGGCGAACGCTCCGGCGGGGGGTCTGGGGAGCATACCCCCAGAAAATTTTGAAAAATTACATTGAATTTGGTGCGTTCTGAGCGTATTTCCAGCAAAAATTGCAATGAAAATAATTGAAATTAATGTATGAATTACCTTTACAAAGAGTTGTCACAGACATCAATTTTCATAATTCAGGTACAAGTAGATTTTATATAACGAGAAGTCTCAAATACAGGTGGAGTAGGCCTACTGTTTTTTAAAAAACTCCATGGTGTTATGGGGTGCTGTGTGTTATGATTGAGGTTTATTCAATTTCTTCCAGCGCATACAAGCAATGACAAAGTGTCAACACATAAAAATAGCACTAGAAACAGCAGTCAATCATTAAAACACGCATAAGAAGTGTGTATTGCTGCAGCGAAATAAAATGCATGGTTATTGCACCTGAAATGAAACAAAGGCCTTTACAAAACATGTACACAGCTAAGAAGCTGTACCTTCAGCCAGGGATACTATCTGTTAGGTTACTACATCCTGCCCCAAGGAGCGACGACAAATAAGAGGTAACACCATTCTGCCTCATAGTGAAATTTCTTCTGCTGGTTACAGTTTATAGTAAGTACCCAAGGACCAGGACTACATCACACAATATTTAAAATAAACAATTTTTCTTTGTTTATTGGGGTAATATAGTTAGGAAGATAGACTATAATAGTTTGGAAGATGTAATCAAACATTAATATTGAAGTGAATGAAGAGACCAGGTTCAGATAATATACTGTAGTTCTCGCAAGTTTTGCCTTGAATATTAACGTTTGACCGTGTTTTTTGATACAACCCTTTTGACGTACGAAGGAAGGCGAGGGCATTGCACCAACAAAATTGAGCGGACAACATCGCAATGACACACACAGCTAACTCAGACAGATACCAAACCACGTAACACATTTAGAGGTGTGCTGACTTACACATTTAGGCGATGACGTCTACAGTCGGTCCAGTGCCGTGAACCATTTTGTTAGGAGGGCTAAGTCCAAATAATTTTCACGCATAACATTTATATAGCGCCACATCTACAGTGCAAACTATGCTCCTGGGTACTTTGCATGACAATGGTGATAAATAATACGGTATTTTCAGTCATAATGTTCAGTGAAATAGAACGTTCTCAAGCGAGTTTTGAATTCATTTAAATTTTCAGCTTCTTTTACATAAATAGGCAAACGATTCCAGCAACAGCTGGGAAAGTGCAATTTCTATATTGTGTCTTACATGAAGGGTTGCGCAAGAGCTATTGATGTTGAGAACGCAAAGTTTTGGCACGTTTGCAATGAACAAGCAAAGTGTCCAGATAGCTCTGCGCAAAACCATGGAAAACTTTATAAATTTATAGACATTTGAAGCGAATACGATACAATACTGGAAGCCAATCAAGGGATTTTAGTATAGGAATAATATGCTCATGTTGACGCTTAAAGTAATTAGTAGACTGGCAGCATTCTAAACTCTTTGAAAACGCAAAATAGCACAATGTTATTTAACAATGAATTTGAATAATCAAGCCTGGATGTTACAAGTGCATGAGTTAAAGTTTTACAAGCATCAACATTTGTAGACTGTCTGATGGAAACAATATTTCTAAGATGAAAAAAGCAAGATTTAAGTGTCACTGACAAAGTTTTCCAAACACAAATGTTGATTTAATGTTACACCAAGCAATTTAATTGGGTTAGAAGAAGAAAGATTAATAATATCGTAACGTACTCAGGGTAAGGGTCATGTCGTTAAACTTTGAAATACACCGTTTTGGAGAAAATGCAATAAACTCACATTTTTCGATTCAGTTTTAACATATTATAGTACACCCAATTTAAAATATCAACAAAATATTTTTGGAATTTTGATTTAATACAACACAATAAATCTTCATCAGTAACATGCAAATACAATTGTATATCATCAGCATATGAGTGGTATGAAAGCCCATGTCGTTGTTGAGGCAAAACAAGACAAGGGCCGAGAACCAAGGGCCGAGAACAGAACCCTGAGCAACTCCAAAAGAAAAGAATGTTGCAGAAGACATTGAGTTTTCAATTGCTCCAGACTGAGTTCCGTCATAAAGATAAGGAGAGAACCAGTCAAGTGCCATTCCTATAATGCCAAAATCTGATTTGAGACGATTTAGAAGAATTTTGTGATCAAAGGTAGCCTATCAAAAGCAGCTGAAAGATCAAGAGAAAGTAGAACAACGCTATGATTAGGCTACAGTCAAGTACAGTAACACTATCATTTCGGATTCTTAGTAAAGCTGTTTCTGTGGAGTGATGTTGACGATAAGCAGATTGATTGATATCATGGCCACCTAACCCAGCAAACATTGTACTTCGGCCCAACGTAGTGTGACAGTTGGTAAAATAATGCTCCTCCGTTGGCACTACGTTGTGGCCGAAGTTGACCCAACGTATCTTGCACCATTCGTCGCAGTTGGGACAACTTCTTTAAAATGTTTGGGCCAACGTTATCCCAACTCTGCACCCAACGTAGTTCATCGTTGGTACCCTACGATGATCCAACGTATTTTGCACCATTCATCGCAGTTGGGGCAACTTCTTTAAAATGTTTGGGCCAACGTTATCCCAACTCTGCACCCAACGTAGTTTATCGTTGGTATCCTACGATGGCCCAACGTATTTTGCACCATTCATCGCAGTTGGGCCGACTTATTTTAAAATCTTTGGGCCAACGTTATCCCAACTCTACACCCAACGTAGTTCATCGTCGGTACCCTACGATGGCCCAACGTATTTTGCACCATTCATCGCAGTTGGGCCGACTTATTTTAAAATCTTTGGGCCAACGTTATCCCAACTCTACACCCAACGTAGTTCATCGTCGGTACCCTACGATGGCCCAATGTATTTTGCACCATTCGTCGCAGTTGAGCCGACTTATTTTAAAATCTTTGGGCCTACGTAATCCCAACTCTACTGCCAACGTAGTTCATCGTTGGTACCTACGCTGGCCAAACGCACTTTGCCCTTTTCGTCGCAGTTGGCCATACATATTTTGCACTAATCGTTGTAGTTGAGCAACGTTGGTTAAACTTAACCTGCAATTTCAAGTTGACACTGTCCTGATGATCCAATATGCCAATACGATGACCACCTTCTTGTACTGAGCAAATTTAAGTCAATGATGTAAACAAACGTAAAGTTGTTGAAAAATACATTTATTCGAATGGTAAAATGCACCACCCATGCACAATTCACAGCTACGACAAGACATGCATAAAAGTCTAAAAACACAGTGGACTGAGGTACTTCATGCCTCATCAGAAGACTGCGCCTGGATGTAACAACGTGATCTGTGGCGGCCTCAAACGCAAGTACCTATAAAACAATATGCAACATTTGTAAAGAAAACAGGGATGAAAGAAAATATATTGTACAGTGCAAATTAGGTCGTGTTTACAGCACCGTGAAAGAACAGACTCTAATTGCTACATATCCCATGGATATGTGTATGCAACACCCAGTTATGTTACAATAACAAGCATTTTTTTAATACATCCTAACATTCCTCAGTATGTTTTAATTCTGTAATTCGTAGCCTATACGATGGGGTGGGGAATGGGTATACGGTTATGTTCTATCAACCTCTAACATTAATGGCCATTCGTTAATCGTGTTAATGCGGTTTGCCTTCTCTAACAAGTGCAAATTATTATTGTTATCGTTTGATAGATCTTAGAAGTCAAGTCTTAAAATGTGTGTATATTTCTTGAAGTTCTGCTCCAGCAATAAACTAATCGCTGGTTAAGTAAATAAAAATGCTTTTATTGCCCTTATTGAGAGAATAGTAACGATTTGTCAGTGACGGAGAGAACAAATGAACATACCCGCAGTACTTTTTGTAGCAAGACGTTTAAGCCAGCCCCCATCGCGGTCTTCCCACGTCTTAAACCAGTCGCCCAGTTTGTGGTCGATTTCTTGTAGAGTGCATGATTTCGTATTGCTCTGGACAACATCTATAAGTAAAGCAGTTTTGTAAACAAATAATGTTACATCGATTTTTATTTTTACACAATCATCTACAGCAGTGGCCAGCGGCTCTTAACCTGTGGGTAATTACTCAATCTGGGGAAGTTTGAGGTCTTCCAGGGGGCAATGAGCAGAACAGTGCAAATTATTACCAATTTTTAATCAAACTTAAATCATTGTTGGGTTTGGCTTTGGCTATTCCATTCAATTGATTGCCAAAGACTAATAAAATTGGTACGAATGGAATTAATTTTATGCTGCTGTTTGGAAGTCTTCACGAGAAGATGCAGAACAACGTGTTCTTGTCGAAGGTTGCTTATTTGTGCGACTTTTTCTCGGACATAAACGCCTTGAACTGCTTGCAGGGCAAATGGACAAGGTTATGGGATTTAATAGACAAATAATAGATTTAAGATGCCCAACATGCTTAATTGCTTAAAGTGGGATAACGGGTCAGAAAAGGTTAAGAACGTTGCTCTACAGAGTCTACAGTCTGTTTCACGTGCGTGGCACGATCATCAGGAGAGCTGTAATGAAAATAAAAGCGAGGACATCACCATAAGCATAGCCGCCGAACCCACGAAGGTCGGCCTTCCCGACCTTTTCGCAGAGAAGGCCACCCTTCCCTGCGAAATCGGCCAGATCAACTTTCTAATCTCATCTTGTTTATTGCACACGAGTAAACAGCAGGTGTTTTTCAACTAGATCTAGACTGAGGCATTAATCAGGGATAGTAAACAGCAAATTGACAAAAAAGATTACGAAAAAGGTAAACTTCAGATGCTGCAAAACTTATGATATATCCAAGGTTGTTATTTCATTGAAAATTAATCATGAACAGTAAGTCGGAATGACCCGTTTCGGTGAGTGCGATTCGGTGAGTCCGATTCGGTTAGTCCGATCCCTTAACGGGGGATTTTTTCAATTTTTTTTTTAAATTATTGGGTACCGTACCGTAGCCTAATTATTATTGCCGTTTTAGGGTTAGGGGTTAGGAGTTAAGGTTAGGGGTTAGAAGTTAGGAACTCACCGAATCAGACTCACCGAATCGGACTCACCAAATAGTAGCAGACCCCAGTAAGTATTCTTTCTGGAGACGATATCATACCAACAAAAGGTGAATACAAAACTTAACACTTTGCTCCTCAAGGGGAGGCCAGATTTGGCCCCCCCCTCATATTTCCTTTGATTATTTGAAGCACAGTAACGCCATGCACTTGGTTTTTCTTGACTTTTCCTAAAATTGCCAGGCGGATCTGATGATATTAAATTTGATGCTAAAAGTTGTGTAGTTTTCTTGTAAATTCAAGATTTTGGTGAATTTTTGCTATTTCTAGCTCACTTCCAGCAAAGCGTGAAATGGATTACATTGCGATAACAAGCCATAAGCTCATAATTGCTTCGTGCATCGATATGCGCGAGCAGAGAGAAACATCCTCTTGTTTTCCTTTGTTTGGTTTGACCTCAATAATACAAAGCGCGTTATTTCTTATGCCATAAAAGAAAAGCCAGTGATCACAAAGCTGTTAATTAGAAACAATAATAGCAAACGTTTTTTGCGTTATTAGCTCTACAAAGAAGAATAGCAATCCACGATCAAAATAGTAGGCTATGTAGGCCACAAACTATTCAAACCAGTTGTTTCAAGCAGATAATATTCATTGACAAATAAAAAACGTTACAATAAGAAATCTTCTCTTGGGTAAATGCACGAAAACCTGGTTTCGAAATAAACGTTCTATGGAAATGCTCTCAGTGACAAAACTTGCAATTGAGGAAATGTATCACCGCAAATGCTTTTGGGAGAGGCCGAAGAAATGGCGTTTTTGCAAACAGTAGTTGTGAGATACACTCAAAATTATGAGATAGGCTCCATTTACACGTAGCAGCTAACTCGATGGCTACATGTCCCTTCCCTGCTTTATGTTGCCTACTTGTTGTTATGTCCTGCATTTTTGTTTCACAGCGCACTGTGTGTTGTTCCAAAGAGCGCAAAATAAAGATGATAATGCCTCATCTACATCACTAAATATTTTGTAATGTAGAAGAGGCATAAAGCTAGGCGTCACATCAGATAAACAACAAATCAGCTTTTTTCATCATTGATTCAACATCTGAATACGTTGCGCCAATGTATAAGAGGTCGGCTATTGTGAAGACCCGCCATTTATAAACGATCCGATTATACCAAAAGTGGGACAAACTAGTGGATCAAAGAATGAATAAACAATGCTGAGAAAACTAAATCTAGGTGACGAACAATACCGATGTCTTCATTTATCTTGGAAAAATGCTGCCTAAACTTGTCAACAAAAAATACCGTAAATAACGGCAAGGACCCGAAAGCAGAATTTTCTCGACTTTAGCATGAATGTGGTCAGACATCTACAGTAATAATTCCACACATACAATAACGGGCACTCAACGGCTGTAAGATACATAATAATCAACCTGGTTCTGGGCCGTTTGTGTAACAGCTTAGGGGAAGACACTACTTGAAATGATGCACCACACAAAAGATTTTCAATGAAGACTGAGTCTAAAAACCGATGTGGATTGTGCTGCACAATGACTTCAAGTTTCGGACAGAAAAGGCACAAAAATATCACGATAAAAATAAAGACCTTGTGGGAAATTTTCGAGAATCATAACACGATGCAAATACCATAAACGCGTAGTTTGCATGCTGCTCTAAGCTGGCCGGCAACCACAAAGGTAGACAATACAGGCAGTTTATAATTCGAACAACGCAATAAACATTATAAATACGTAAACCGACAATTTTCTTTTACAAACGTTTTACGTCTAATGGTAAATTTTCCCCCAACAATTTTTTGTGAAGCGCTTGCAAACCACGGTTTTGTAAAATAATTCATCATTATTATTTTTTACTTCTCGGATATTGTAAAACGTCATCAGCAAAATCACAAAAAAAAATTTTATTACTTCAATGTAGTAGGCCTAAGAATTTTTTATAGAATTGTAGCCACGTTGTTTCAACAAAGAAGCCATTTTTTGGCAATACAAAGTTATAGAAAATAATTTGCAATCCTGCAAATGTTTGGAAAGAATCTAGGAAGTCTTCTCACAATCTGGCACAAAATAATTATGTTTATTGTATCTCTGCAATATTTTTTACGACAAACTTTGAAGCTTCGTTATAATCATTTTTATCTTTGAAGTCAAAAGTTAATTTTTTTTTGGCCAGAAACATAATCGCTGCCTTGCTGATGTTGTCGCCTTTACGCGTATTTTTTGTGTTTCAAACAATGACGACCCAGTCAGCAATCCAGTCCTTTTACATTGATTCAACATTTGTAAACGTTAAATTTATGTAGCTTTGCTGACTGTGGGTATTTCACATTTCCTTTGTTTACGCATGTTGATCAATTCGCTGTTGCATTGTTTCGACGCTGGCGAACTAAAAATGTATTTTCAAATTGATTGACACAATCTTCAATAAAAAGTTTAGCTTCGAACTTAGCTTTGTTGAGGTAAATGCTGTATTGTTTGTGGATGTAATTTATGAGTCATGTTTATAAACACTCGTAAGCGAAATGAGTTATGATGTAGCCTGCATGATATTTGTGATGCGACTTGACACAAATCCACAATTTCAAAAGCACCTAATTTGAACTTAGAAATTTCAGATAATTTCAACAACTTGTTCAATTGTCTTCTCTCTACTAAAAATATTCATACTACAAACTCAATTGTAGACCTAAAATACACAAACGAAGATGTAAACAGCTATTCAAGCAGGCTAAGCTGTTACTTATGAGAAGTTTGGTTCCATAAAACTACAAGCTGGCCATGAGTTTGGGAATGCATTAGTTTAGGACAAAAATGTAAGACAACAAACGCAGTTTTTTTTTTCAAATTCGTGTAACAATATTACTCTGATTGTAACTATTTTAGAATCAGTGAGTAGCTTACAATAAGATTTGCTCGCAAGTCGTAAGTAAATCTTTATCAATGCAATGATTCGGCACACCGCACACACACTTCGTGCGTTCGCTCGAGCTCTTTGTTATTCAGAACTTTGCATGAAATCGGATTAGCACGGTAATTAAATAGCGGCAAGATAAATCAAAATTGTCGTTTTTGGGTACCTTTGCAAAAATTGAAATATCAAGTTTAACATTTAAAATTTTAAAATAATGACTTTTCAAACTTATAGACAAATGATTTTTTTTCACACCAGTGCAACTTCTGTTGAAATAGCACCAGCGGATAACACGTAACAGCTGATTGAATTTGATCCAAAAACGGCCCCCCCTTGAGCAGTTAACTTCCAAAAAAACGTTGAAAAGCAAAGGGTTAAACAAACTACTTACCTACGACCATGTTCTTTAAGTTTTGCATGGAATCAAAAGAAAACTTTTTCTCTCCACTTAATTTATTTTCCCCTTCCCGGTCCGCGAGACGTAATTTGCGACTTCGTTTAACATCACCTGAGGCATCAATCGATTAACCGTGTCGTATAGGCTTTTTCCTCCTATACGACACAGTTGTTTGAACTGCAATAGAACAGATGGATGTTGAAATGCATAAGCCGAGATTGTTAAAACAGCATAGAAAGCAGTCCCATCAAACAGTCGCGGTGCGTACCAGGCTACCAGCGTACATAGGCGTCGAAATAGGGTGGGCCGGGTGGGCTTTATTTTAACAAAATATGTTTTGCCCACCCTGTTTTCATGACACCTATGAAGTGTTCGTTACAATTATTTCCGTTTTTGTTTTTAGCTGAATTATCCAACCAACTGCAGTGCAACCTCCGATGACTTGCAATAAACAAGATCACAGATATGCGTAAATCAAGCGCACAATACCACATTCCAATTGACAACTTTGAAGGTGGCTATGTAAATGAACCCAAACCTCCAAACAGCAACATTGATACCAACATCAGATTGTTCCAAATTCCAGTTATTAACATCAAGGCTAAATATTTTCACCAAGTTGTCAACTTAAACCTCAAAGATATCAAGCATCTGCTCATGTATTTGGATTAAAACGTAGAGATGGCCTCATCACTATCAGACAAAAACTAAAGTCCCGAAAGCTGACAAAATTCTTCAATACCAAACATGATTTTAATGTTTGTGCAGACTAATACTGTGTGATGCTGAAACCAGATTTGAAATTTTTGTGTTTTCAATATGGAGTTGTGTGATACAAACCATACAACAGCATGTCTGTAAGAATGTGAAGGACTGATTCACACTAAGCGTTTTGACTCCAATATGACATTTGAAATACAAATTAAATATGCACACAATGAATTCAGTTTATTTAAGAATTTCTAAAACAAAACTATATTCTGCCTCATTGAAGCCGAACTGTGACAGTGTGAATCAGCCATAAAAATAGTGGGTTACTCGAAGTCCACTTTGAAACTAGACTGTTTTATTAATTCTTTGATTGCTAAGATCAAGTGTATTTATACTAGAAGAGAACTTCATTTGTTTGAGTAAGTTTTTAAAAGTAGTTCTACTTGGGTGCAACCTAGTTCGTACCCTGAACAGTTCGTACCCTGAAAAGATCGAGAGAAAAAATTAAAAAAAGCCGAAGTCGCTGATCGCAGTTTCATAGCACAAAGCCGAACTCGCTGATCGGAGCTTCCGCAAACAAACTCGAGGGTTAGGGTTAGCGGAAACTACGGAAAAATGAAACAGCGGAAAAATATTTGCGGAAACTGCGATCAGCGAGGGTTAGAGCATAGATTACTCTATGGTTAGGGTAAAGGTTACCGGGAACTGCAGTTAACGGAAACTGCAAAACTACGAAAAAATGTTTGCGGAAACTGCGATCAGCGAGGGTTAGGGTTAGAGCATAGATTACTCTATGGTTAAGGTAAAGGTTAGCGGAAACTGCAGTTAGCAGAAATTGCGAAACAATGTTTGCGGAAACTGCGATCAGCGAGGATTAGGGTTAGAGCATAGATTACTCTATGGTTAGAGACTTAAAGTTAGGGTAAGGGTTAGCGGAAACTATGGAAAAATGTTTGCGGAAACTGCGATCAGCGAAGGTTAGGGTTAGAGCATAGATTAGTCTATGGTTAGGGTTAGCGGAAACTGCGGAAAAATGTTTGCGGAAACTGCGATGAGTGAGGGTTAGTGTTAGGATAGGGTTACTGTTAAGGTTAGCGGAAACTGCGATCAGCGACTTCGGCTTTGTGCTATCTTTCCCTCGATCTTTTCAGGGGGAAAATTTTAAAATGTTTGCGGAAACTGCGATCAGCGACTTTCGCTTTTTTTAATGTTTTCTCTCGATCTTTTCATGGTACGAACTGAGAGTACGAACTGTTCAGGGTACGAACTAGGTTGCATCCGTTCTACTTGATGGGGTATGTTTCACAGTCATAAGATCAATCATTATACACTTTTGACATCGCACCCACTGCATCAGTGCTTGATTTTACTTTAAAAAATCAGTAATTTGCTTGTAACTTTTTTTCTGTACATTTTTAAGAGAAAGTTCTTTGGAAATAAGATAGAAACATGTTACTTCTGCAGCATTTAAGCCAAAAACTAACTTTCTAGTATAAGCGGTTATCAAGATATGGCAAAATTAGCTATTTTCAGCTTGTTTAGTGAAATTGCACGGCCACTAGAGGGTGCAAGAACCCAAAATTATGATAGAAGTATTTCATTTGATATTTGGGGCCATATTTGATATTTGGAGCCATATTTCATTTGATATTTGGATCCTAAGAGTTTTTGTTTGTTTGCGGAAAAATTTTAAAATGTTTGCAGAAACTGTGATCAGCGACTTCGGCTTTTTTTAATTTTTTTCTCGATCTTTTCAAGGTACGAACTGACGGTACGAATTGTTCATGGTACTAATTAGGTTGCATCCGATGCTGCGCAATCTACTTCATAAAACAATCTGCAAAAATCTTGTGGTAGGCCTATAGCCTATACATAATGCGGTGATAGTAGCAACATTCGAATCCTGATAAAAGCACTTCTCGTTGACATAATAGTCATTTTTATGCCACTTGAAAGTGAAGATAGCCTACCACTTTTTGAAAAAATCGAGTAGGCTACTTCTAAAAATGTTACTTCAAAACCAATAAACAGGTCACGTAATTGCCGTAAAAAGTATTAAATAGTTTACCCTGAAGAATAGATATGAGTCAACTGCAATAAACCTTACCTGAGTTTCATGATGATCATTCATTTGGGCAGTGCTCTCATAAACGAAAACCTGAAAGTCCCCAAAGCTACGTCTAAAAATTCCTAGATTACATCAAAGTTCCCTAAATCATTATTACATTCGAACAGTTTCACGTTCTGAAACAAAAAGCAAGAGTTAAGCGGTTTAAACAACAACACTAGCAAAAACCATTCTACATAACTTTGTTGTATTAGTGGGCAAAGTCTCACAGCAAAAAGCAGTACGGTATGTTAAATTACAGTGATGTTTAACATTACAGGGATACAGTGAAGATTTCCCAATGCTTATCACATGCTAAAAATGACATAAACTGTGCACGACTATCGACTTATTCATGAGAGCTAATTCGACTAGTAATTAGTTGATTAGTTCATGTGCTTCAGCATCTGTAGCTGAACTCTTCATGAGCCCTTGCCAACTGCAACAATTTAGCTCGATCCCTTAATCCCAGTTTGTCAGCTGACTTCATACCTTGGGTGTGTAGCAAACCAACTAAACTTTCTCACTTTAAACTGCTCCTGTAGTCAGTTTTAATGTTCTTCAAGCTATGCGTACTAAAAAGTCATTCAACTGGGGCATTTAAACATGGTAGGGACATTAGGCAAGTGACTACTGTACTTTGCTATGAACTCAAATACGGAAGAAAACTTGACAAATAAACTTCCATTCATTCTGCAAGCGAACAAGACAAAACTGCAAATGCAAATGTCGTCCAACTCCATTTGGGTTTTCGCGCGTTTTTTACGATTCACGTCACAGACAATTGTAGTTTCTGACTGCGCATGCGCATCGTCATCTCTTTTTAGCAAATTTTGAAAAAGCACGTTCAGATGTCCGCCATTTTTTACAATGTACCAATCACTCGCGTTTGTCAATGCTTTAGATATGGCGTGATGTGCATATGGATGTAGAAAACGAAGAAAATACAATTCAGATGATAAAAGGAGTAAATATTATTCCAAGATATTTACTAATCTCTCGGATCATGTGTTTGAATGCACCAATAATCATATTTTTACACTAGTCAAAACTGTGTACAAATGTTATTTAAAAATTAGGTTTGGTAAGAAAACCTGCAAGCAAATACAAGCTAAATTGGTTCGTAAAACGCTTAACAAAAATTTTGTCTTAATAAACGTCTGTAGACGTTGAATCAGTGTAAAAATGACAGATTTTGTTGTATGGCTTGGCTGTAACAGCGCAGCTTTCACGCAAATTTGAGACAGTAACAATAGCGAATGCCTTTTTTTAATTTCTTCAATCGAGATGCGCTGTTTAGTTGTTATAAGATGTTTATGTTTTTTTTAAAGTGCTTGCCTGAAACACATGGTAAGGGAAACTGTGGTCCAATTATTCAGTTCAGTGTTGTCATAATTTTTTTCGAAAATAAAATGAAAACTTCGAAAACAAAAATGAACGGAGCACGTAAAAATTGCGAGATGAAACTACAGCCCTGATCAATTTTAAGAAGGCAGAATATAGTTATATAGAGCCATAGTAGAACACTAAAAAAACTAGCTGCTGCTAACAAACTTGAAAAACTGCAGCTAAATTTGCAAATTAGTGTTTTTTTTTCAGAATTAGTGATCCTCATAGTGATGCATGATTTAGAAAAACATTTCAAATTTTTTTTTTACTTATAGCAATAACATAAAAAAATTGAGGGGTTACCGTAGTTCGCCCGCAAATAATGACGTTGGTCCAACGTTCTGTACAACTGCACACCAACATTGGAAAAATCGACTTCCTAATTCTAAGTTTTTTTGCATTTTCATTGTCCCATTACAATTGTAAAAGGAATACGATGAAGCAAACTTAAACAATTCTTCGAAGGTATCTTCAATTAAAATATTTCAAAAGTTGGCAAAGTTGGCAAAACTACACTACCCTCAGCCAACCCGAACAACCGTCAGCCAACGTTGGGCCAAGGAAAAATGTTTACTGGGAAAGATACGGCCTGATTTGTCACATTTTGCAGAAATTTCCAAGTTTTTCTAACTCTGGGCGAACGTTTAAATAAATTTTTCTAAAAATTAGATTTTTACGCTTTCTTTATTCTTTTCCCCAGATGACACAATAGGTTTTAACATTCTCACATGTTGAAAAACAAAGAAAATTCGATTTCGAAGATTTTAGTCAGACTGTTAATTTTCAATAACAGTCTGATTTTGCGTTTTTCAACTTACTTTTTCTCATTTGCTACTGCTTCCCCAAGGCAACAAAAAGTTTTATGTCATTAGGAAACCGCAAAAAGTAAAAACATCTCAAAAAATGTCAGTCAATCACCAGCAGTAGCTGTAATCAAAATCTGCAAAATGTGACAAATCAGGCCGCTCCAGGTGGCCATGTTGATATCAAATAAATTTTGCCCGTAAAAGTCCAAATGAAACTTCCATCATGAAACTATGATATATAGCATTCACTAAAAATTGTGTATTTGATGGTACAAAACTTTAAAAATTGCAACTAACCTCAACTGGAATGCATTGATCGTTGCAACACTCACACGTAGTCATCATGCAAATGAAGCGATTGTTCCCGACAATTTTCACCAAATCAAACGTCATATAAAAACCGTTCAAGTCTACTGAATATTACGTCATGGAAATTCCTAAAGCATGTGCCAAAATTGCACCATCGTTCATAAGACCTGTTTGGACCTGTTTGGGCCTGTTTAAACAGGAAATATTACATCAGCTTAAACACCTGTTGGAATGACTTCATAATTGTCTTTCATTTATTGCGTCACAGTTACTTTCTACGTGAATTTGAGATATTGATATCTATTCTGGTCATTCGTAAAATGATTGTTTGAAAGTTGGCCGCACATTTAACTGTTGGCTTAGTGCTTGCTAGCTGGACAAAAGTTCCGTCTTTTATCCAAGTAATCTGTTGTGTAGTGACAGTTTAAGTGGTGTACGCGTTGCACCCCCTCGTTTTTGGTAGCCGTGGGCTAATTTTTACAGAAATACACTGTTTGAAAAGAAGTTCAAGTGTGTGTTTCTTCGGTCATTATATGCAGACGAAAGGATCCGGGAACTTTAAGTTACAATTTTCCCACGAAGAAATTATGGTTTACCGCTGTGACCATAAAAAATAAAAGACGAAGTTGTTAGTTGGTAGGCTACAAAAGCAAAGAAATAATAAAAGAAGATCTTGTTGGTTGGTAGTCTAAAGAAGCAAAGAAAATTAAAGACATTTCTTCTCGGTAGGCAACTGAAGAACTTTAAGCTAAAAAGTAAAGACATTTCTTCTCAGTTTGGTACAGAAGAAAAATAACTTTGACATTTATTGGCAAGAAAGAAGATTAAAGGCAATCCATCTGTGCTTGAAGATTCAAGTGGAAGAATCCAAGCAAGTTTTGTGGACGTTTGGACTTCACATACTCGTACAGCTACGGTATCGTGCATTTAAATTCTTTTTTGTATTTTTACGGTCTTTGCAGTTAAGTTTTTTATAACTACTGTAATTTTGTGTGTTTGTGTAACTTAATTTTTTAATTGTTAAATTTAGCCCTAACATTTAATATGTCTACACTCGGTGGCGACAGGGACTCGACCGCCGTCGACTCGACTGAGTTTAAGCCTGATGATGTTCTTTGCGGTCGGGCAGGCCATTCTGGGGAGGGACCCATTAATGATGAGGCTAAGTCAGTTCGAGAGGCCCGGCATCTTAGACGGGATATTTTGACTCAAATTGGGAAACTTTCTGTAGCCCTAGGTTCTTTGAGTGATAAGCAGGAACTGTTAATTTTTAGATCTAAGTTATCTACTTTAGAAGAGGAATTACGGCATTTCCATGCTCTTTTGAGTAAAATTGTTAACTCTGCAATCTTGGCAGAACTTCGTGATAGGGTAGATCCCGAATTTAACTCGTTAAAAAATAACTTCGAACAAAAAGAAAGTGAGTTGTCAGATAGGTTGGATGCTGACATACATCCTGAGGATAGCGCCTCAAATGTAAGCACTAGGATGTCTGAGAGCTCGTCACGGATAGTTGCACAAATTAACCTACAGTTAAGACGAGAGGAGCTCCAGATCCAAGCTGAGGCCGAAGCAAGAGCTGCTGAGGCCATCGCAAGAGCTGAAGCCATACGAGCTGAGGCTGCCGCACGAGCAGAGGCTGCCGCAAGAGCTGAGGCCATACGAGCTGAGGCCATACGAGCTGAGGCCATACGAGCTGAGGCTGCCGCGAGAGCTGAGGCCGACGCGAGAGCTGCTGAGGCCGAAGCGAGAGCTGCTGAGGCCGCCGCGAGAGCCGAAGCTAGAGCTGCTGAGTTCGCACTCAAAGACGCTCAGTTGAGGGCCGAACAACGCAAAGAGGTAGTTTTAGCTGAATATCGTTCTGAGTTGGGCTCCCGGCGTAGCTCTAGGAAGGGCTCTTATGGCATTCCAGAAGTGAACATCAATCACAGTTTAATTTACCTAACCTTTTCCACACGCCTGTTCAATCCGTAAGTGGACCTGTACAATCCACATGTTTTCCAGCTGTTTCAGGAGGTCTCGGGGCCGCGGCTAAGGATCTTCCGAAGGCTGTAGAGCCAAGGTCTGCAAATTACAACCGAACTCCTCCCCCAGAGCGTACAGGTCACGGGGCCGCCATTAGCAGTAATGCTTTGCCCCCTTCACAGTTTTCAGCGCCGCTAGTTTTTGATCGCCCAGCTACACGTAATTTGGGTGGTTGTGAGAGGCGTATCGTGTCTCCTGATTTTAACGTATGTGAGGATCGTGATCGGGCTGTGCATGTGACTGAGCCCACTCAGCCCATTAAGGGATATAGCTTGTCTTCTCCCGCTAAATCGAGTTCTCAACAGCAGGATTGCTTTTTTGAATACCAAAATAGTAGGACGTTCTTCGATAAGGCGGCCTTGATTGGTTACGATGGTAATAATATGCCATTTGTCTTCTTTAAAAATCGTGTTATGGCCTTGATGGCAGCTTCGCCCTTTAAGGGAACTCGTTTGACTTTGTTGCAAGCATCGCCCAGCTACACGTAATTTGGGTGGTTGTGAGAGGCGTATCGTGTCTCCTGATTTTAACGTATGTGAGGATCGTGATCGGGCTGTGCATGTGACTGAGCCCACTCAGCCCATTAAGGGATATAGCTTGTCTTCTCCCGCTAAATCGAGTTCTCAACAGCAGGATTGCTTTTTTGAATACCAAAATAGTAGGACGTTCTTCGATAAGGCGGCCTTGATTGGTTACGATGGTAATAATATGCCATTTGTCTTCTTTAAAAATCGTGTTATGGCCTTGATGGCAGCTTCGCCCTTTAAGGGAACTCGTTTGACTTTGTTGCAAGCAGCTTGTGTTAGAACAGCTGCACAAACGATTGCTAATTTGGTTTCTGACACTCCTGGCTTGTCAGAGGAAGACAGGATAGAAATGTCGTTAGCTCGCTTGTCCCAACGTTTTGGGGTTCGTGGAGGTCTTTTCGCAGAACCAGAAATTAGAAAGTATCGCTATGGTAGCAAATTGACTTCTATCTCTTCCAGTGATTTGAAAGAGTTTAAAGATGAATTGTCGCAGTGTTTGCTTTACGCGAAAGCTTATGGTCAGCGTGATAAATTAGAAGGACGTTTTGTTTTGGATTTGGCTAAGCGACTCCCGTTTGACGCTAAGCAGCGTTATCTTGACTTTTTAGGTGATCAGTATGGTAGCACTGAGGAACCTACCTTTCAGAGTTTGTTTGATTTTGTAGTACGGGAGGAAACGCGCAAGTCGACTGATTTTAGCATTATGCTAATGGGCGATTCTGGTGAGTCGCAGCATTTTAAAAAGTTTGGCAAAGGAAAATTGCCTTCATGTCCGGTTAGGCAGACGTCGGTAAAACCCCATGATAATGTGATTTCAGGGAGTTCGCAGTACTCGACTGCTGTTGGCGCACCGCGCGGCGGTGTGGCCAGACGTAGTGACATACCGGCATGTTTTTGTTGTTCGTCACGTGGTCAAGTTGAATATCATTTTTTGTCTAATTGTAAAGAATTTTTGCGCTTGACACCTAAAAATCGGAGAGATGTCATTGTGAAAGCTGGCAAATGCTTGAATTGTTTGCGCCAGCATATGGTTAGAGACTGTAATCATGCAAATAACTGTCGTAAGTGTGGACCTACCAACGATAGGAAACACTATTTTCTTCTGCATGATTTTTATGTGACGTCACGTGATTCTCTGGATTTGGTCGGTAAAGATGAGGCTGGTGCCAGAGTTCCTGTGCGTAATGTTAAGATTGGAAATGTTAAAGCAGCCTTTAACCGCGTTACTGCTGCTCGTGTTTTGAATCCAATGACTGGCAAATCGAAGTTGGTGTATTGTCAGCATGATCCTGGTTCGCAGTTGACCTTTGTTTCGAGTGACTTGGTGTGCGAACTTGGTCTTAAACCGTATGATAAAGCGTCGTTTAAAATAGATACTCTGGCTGGTCAGAAACCTACTTGTGCTGACCTTGTTAAACTCAACATCCAGTCGTTAGAGACTGATGAACTGTTTTGTGATATAACCTCGGTGGTTAACCCAGCTTGGGCTGACGATGTTAAAACTTTACCTCATAAACAAGATTTAAGTGGTTTCCGTCATTTTCATGACGTGAATATGTTTCATTTGAATGATTGTAGTACTGTAGATGTACTGATTGGCAATGACAACGCTTATTTGATGTGGGCAAAAGAAGAACGTGTTGGTGAAAATCGCAGTGAACCGCATGCTTTACTCACTCCTCTCGGTTGGTTGGCTTGTGGTGGTAAGTCACCCTTAGTTGAAAGCGTTGCTAAAGTGTGCAGAGTGCAGACGTCTTCAGAGTCGGATGTCATCTCTGGCTTTCAGCGTAAAATTGAGTCTCGCGATATGGAAATAGCAGACCTGAATAAAGTCATTCAGGATTTGACTTTGCAAAATGAAACCTGTGAATTGTCTCGCAATGATATTTTGGCTAGAGAACTTGTCGAACCGAATATTGAGTTGAAAGATGGTCGATTTGAGATACCTGTTCCGTTGAAGGAAGATATTGATTTACCTAACAATTTTGTGTTTGCGTCAGATAGAGCTGCTGATTTAAAGAAGAAGGCTTTAAAACAATCTGAATTCCGAGGAACTTGTGTAAATGATGTAATGTCTTCTTGTCCTGACTTGTCTGCCTTGTTAAACCCTCTGGCAGATGTCTTGGCTAGATTTCGGCTTGAAAGATTTGGTTTCATGGCTGATGTGACCAAATACTTTTTTCACATTTTGGACTCTTCAATTCGTAAGCCCAATTTTATTGAACTGCTTACGTACACAGGCAGTGCCGTTCGGATCGTGAACGAACGCCCTTTGGTACCTTTGAGTGACGACCCTAGGGATTTTACTGTCATCACCCCTGCCTCACTTTTGACCCCATACTTAGACCCATACTGTGCTGTTGGGCAATCACATGATCGTGACCAATTAAGAAGGGATTATCGGTTCAATTTGTCACTTTCTCAGCAGTTTTGGAATAAATGGATCGATTTTTACTTGCCAGGTCTTCAGGGCCGGAAAAAATGGCTAAAAATGGCCGAGAATTTGGAGCCTGGTCAACTTGTAGTGGTAGGTTCTCTCCAAGACATTGGTAAACGTGGGAAGTATCAACTTGGGAGGGTGCATGAGGTAGTTCCACAAATTAGGAAAGGGAAGCCTGTGGTTCGTAGAGCCAAAGTTGCCGTCTGCAACTATGATGAGAGTACGGGGAAAGTGAAAGTAGACTACGTGTTGAGGGATATTTCGTGCCTCGCCCCCGTAAAGAACACCTAAGTGTTAGGGTTTGAGCCTGGTTTTGTCTGCGGTGGCCGACCCTTGTCTGAGCCCGGAACAGTCGGTTATTAGCGCAACCATTGTATATAGCGTCATTTAGCGTGTACCTATGGTACCAATTTCATGTATCGTCGTGTTTATTCTTATTGCTGTTCATTCTTTGCATGCCCTTTGTATTTGCGTATTAACTTAAACGTGAGTGATTCAAACTATTTGTGTATCATGTGTTTTTATTCATTGGCTCACAATTGTCGTCATTTCTTTTTAGTTATGCCATGTCAGACTGTCATAACTAGGGGCCGCTATGTTCCCGACAATTTTCACCAAATCAAACGTCATATAAAAACCGTTCAAGTCTACTGAATATTACGTCATGGAAATTCCTAAAGCATGTGCCAAAATTGCACCATCGTTCATAAGACCTGTTTGGACCTGTTTGGGCCTGTTTAAACAGGAAATATTACATCAGCTTAAACACCTGTTGGAATGACTTCATAATTGTCTTTCATTTATTGCGTCACAGTTACTTTCTACGTGAATTTGAGATATTGATATCTATTCTGGTCATTCGTAAAATGATTGTTTGAAAGTTGGCCGCACATTTAACTGTTGGCTTAGTGCTTGCTAGCTGGACAAAAGTTCCGTCTTTTATCCAAGTAATCTGTTGTGTAGTGACAGTTTAAGTGGTGTACGCGTTGCACCCCCTCGTTTTTGGTAGCCGTGGGCTAATTTTTACAGAAATACACTGTTTGAAAAGAAGTTCAAGTGTGTGTTTCTTCGGTCATTATATGCAGACGAAAGGATCCGGGAACTTTATATTACAATTTTCCCACGAAGAAATTATGGTTTACCGCTGTGACCAGCGATATCAGAGCAATAAAAACAGTTAATACAGCAAGCTGGAACTCTCACAGAAGTAAAACCACAGCGTTGTAAGAATGAGTGTTAGATGGTATGTAGCAATTAAAAATTAGCTGAAGAATGGCTTTGAACATAATGAAAAGGTGCTTAGAAACCTAAGAAAAAAAAAAGCTAAACCTTAGTGTAGCTATCACTTTGCAAGCAACTTCTTCTTTTCACCGAATATGGCTAGGGTTAGGAGTTTATCGATTAGTACAAACAAACAATTTATTTAAAAACTAAATGCATTCGTCGGTTTTTAGATGAAGCAAAGCAGTCAATCACAAAATCATTGAAATTTTCTGTTTCTGAAATCAAGTCCTTGCCAATGGAAATCATTGCTAAAGCTGATAATCTGTCAGTGGTCATTGTACTACGTAAAAATGTTTTGTTTCGCTTAACTGTTTGAAGGTTGGGGGGGGGCTGTCAATTCAACTTTTTTGCATCAACAGTTGTATCTCTAAAACCACTGAGGCTGCGACTACGAGATTTCTTGACTTTTCCTAACTTTCATTCACCTCTATTGAGCTGAAATTTTGAGCGAATAAAGGTTATAAATTGAGAGATATAAGGCATTTCTCAGCACATCCTCTAAAATATTTCATATTCTATTGTTCAAAACTTTCCCACCAGTTGGATGAAAGTAATTAATTTGGCCCATGTCTCGTTAATCCTAACTGCTTCACAGCGTGAAGGAAATTGACAGTATGCGTGGACCTTTTGTTCTCACCACGGCTTATAAGCGACGTCGATACAGGAAAAGCTTCAACTTTGATACGATGATTTACCGTCGCTTGCGGTTGAAATTGCGTAAAATTAAACATAAGACTTGGTGACAATACATCTAGCGCGACAATTGTTTTTCGCAGAAAATGATGTCCTTTCAATCAAACAAAGCATAGGCTACAACGTTATTGCAATGACTCAGCGTCATTTGGAGTAGATTTGATATAAAATGTGAGATAAGTATTGAAAGTGATTGGCTGGTTTCTTTTGATTGCATTTTCCTTTCTCGTGACATATTCAACGTTGTGGACTGGTTTTAGATTGTACTGTTTGGGCCACAACGCTTTTTTGAATAATTAGAAATTTAGCTACTGTAGAAGCTGCGCTGTAACATATCATGATTTTGGTTTCAAATCTTTCCTTTTGTCCGACACACTATCAAAAGCAGAAAAGGCGTCGATGTTCCCAAAGCTTCTCACATATACTTGTAAACATTTATTTCCAAGTCGACATGTAAAGATTTGAAATGCAATACGCTTCTCATTTGTGTAGGATAAACCAGAACATCACGCTTTTGTGAAAAGGACGATCGTTCCACCACGTTTATACGTGATGCAGCTTAGTTGAATCAATATATTCGAGGCTTCTTGTACCAGGTTCACTGTCACTGATAAACTAAACCACAATGCAGTACCTCCCAAAGCAATTGTAGCGTAACATTTCCATGTGCTATAACTCGTCGTAAATTGTGAAAACTTGTATATTTACTTGTCAAGTTGTCTCATGTGAAATATAAGTTTACATAGCAATGTCACAATGAAATATTATCTCTGTTTACCAAACTAAAGATATGAACTTATGCGACGTCTTGCAATGTTGAATCGACGGAAAGGCGGGTAACTGCCAACCTGAACTGAGAATGCATGAAAGAAATCGTTTGTTGTCGAATGGACGTGACGTCAGAAAACGGTGAATCGAGATAGGCTAGCGGCGAGAGATATTTTAGTTAGATAATGACACGCGGCAGCGCGTTTACATTGAATAAAAATACCTTTATTTTATCCATTTCTATTTCCATTCTTCCTAGTTTCGTCTCACAATAACAAACAGATGAAGTTACTCATATTTACTAAATTATTCAATAAACAATAATGCATCATCCAGCATTATGTCAGCGCTGATTGACTAGACATATTCACGAGTTGTGTGAGAATTGTATTCGATTAATCGCATTATTTATTGTAGGTCACACCTGCAAAAATTCAAGTAATTGCAGACTCTGCCTTCATAAGTGTAGTTTAGAAGTAGCCATCTCATATTGAGCCAATCGAATCAATGTAAAATAGAACGCTTTTACTTGATAGCGCGTGTGATATATAGGTTTTATCTAACAACTATTTTCAGTTACATTGAAAGTGAATGAGTGAGCATTATGCAGTCTGTGACAAGGACTGGAAATGTATAATCAGAAAATATAATATCATAAAGTATATTGCGTTATGCAGGCTACATCGAGTAATTTTTATGAACATGGTATCATCTTGCAGGCAGGCGTTTTTATAGGGAAACAAACTTATTCCATAGTTTGATTTATGGCACTTATCCAACTGTTTCATAATGCGAATAGCTGTTTTAGTTCAATTTAGAAAAAAATATAACTTATAACCGCAGACAGATGCAACTTTTTTCATGCTTTAGGCAATCGGCAGTACGGTGAACCATAGTGGTACATAACATGCCCCATATGCGGATTAATTGCAAGGGTCAACCCAAGTAATGGAAAGGTTCTTTTTGAATTATGGTGATGGAATTCTTGTAATGCTATTGAACTTCATCTTGTTATGAAAAACTTATATTGTTTGCATTTGCAAGAAATATCAAACTTTTGGATTTTTTTTATCACTGAATTGTCCGTTAGTAGAATGTTTCTTTATTACCTTAGTTAGGCCTATTTGTAAGTCAGGAAAGTATTTGTTGATGTGACATATGAGGATATTCTAAGAGATCGAGTTATTTTGTAAATAATATTTGATTTTTGGACACCATCAAAATTTTACACAATACACAAATGCGCATCGAGATATAGTGCTCATAGTTGGGAAAAGTTAGATTGTGATAATTACAACTTGCCTAAGTACGCCTACAGCAAGGGACAATCAAAATAGATGAAACTGCATTCATGGTAATATAGACGTTTTGCAAACTGCTCTTTTCGTTTTCAATATAATAACAAGAATGACAGCTTATTTTCACTAAACATATAAACAAATATCAAAAATTATGGATGAACAGCGCATCTATATTTTTCGGTTTAGGTTCAACAATGCATTCTAGCCGTCAAAATGATGGAATATTTGGTAATTTTGTTGAGACATACCATTGCCCAATCGTTGAATTTACATCAGAGATTATTTTATTAGATAAATTATCAGCTTCATGCACATGGTTTCATTCAGCGTTATAATGTTGTTTTTCAAGCCACGTGGCGTTCATGGTCATAACGCAACATTGCAGAAACAGCCAATATTGATACCAGGTAGGCCTAATAATTATTACGCCGCTTTCGTCGAATCTACGTCGCTAAACGACGAAATTGTGCAAACGCCTGTTGGATTTCCCTTCTACGTGTAGTTTATCATAAACGTGAAGCATTGCTCAAGAAGCTAATCTGAATCACCATAGATAACCATAGCATTCATATAGTTTCATCATCAGTAAATATGTAAAGTGCACTTCACAATTTTTGACAACGGTCTGACAATTTATTATATTGCAAAGTTTTGGTTTATTCTTGACTTTTATAATTCTGTGTAAAAGTTTTTTTCTAACTAGTTTCTACGTGACTAACAATTTGTTTCATTATACATTTTCTTTAGTATTTCAACGCCATTATTAAAAAAATTACGTCCTTTTCACTTTTAAATAAAACATGGCAAGGCAAGGATTCAGTGCTGAAGAAATATTGCAACATGTTTTACTGGATTCTGACGACGAAAGCCAGGCGGATGATTTGGAGGATTTATGGCACTCCGATTCAGATGAAGAAGCGGATTCTTCTCCGTCAACTTCCGCAACAGCGATTCCGATCGAGATTGACGACCAGTTACCTTCCATGGGCGATGTTCAACCGGAGTTTGCGCCACCACGACGGATTATAACATCGAAAAGACTGGTGAACAGCATAGATTCCTCTCTCGACATGAACAACTACGATGCTGTTGAGTTTCCCGACACACTGAAGTCTTATACAACTTTTGTAGAAAAGCCAAAGAACAGACAAGAGGGCGGCGTCAGCATTACTTGGTCTAATGCGAGACCGGTGCACAATGGGAGAAGGGGCCGGGCTAACATTATATCTGGCCCGACTGGTGTTAGAGGAGAAGCCAAAGAAGCCAAGACTCCTCGGCAAGCATGGGAACTATTTTTTTCTTTAAACATTTTGAACATTATTGTTCAAGAAACAAATAGAAAAATTGCCACACTCATTTCTCAATTGCCAGAGAGAATTTTACATGACAGCAGGTACTGCTATTTTGGCCCAACCAACAACGAGGAGATGCTGGCCTTTGTTGGATTGGGGTATTTTCGGGGGCTTTTAGGACAGGCTGGTCATTCCACGGATGTATTGTTCAATCAACTGCAAGGGCATCCCGTGTTTAGTGCAACAATGAGCAAGAACCGCTTTAAATTTTTATTTTCGAACATTTCGTTTGACGACCAAAATACTAGGCCGCAACGTTGGAAGAATGACCGGTTTGCCGCATTTCGAGTCATTTTCGAAATGTTTAACGAAAACTGCGGCAAACATGTCATTCCAGGTGATTACTTGTCGTTGGACGAAACGCTATACCCCATGAGGACACAAATTGCCTTCAAGCAATATAATCCAAACAAGCCTGCAAAATATGGCCTTCTGTTCAAGTCGGTAAACGCCAGCAGATTCCCATACACATTTACGGCATCGGTCTATTCAGGTAAACCGAAGGAAGAGCCATTTCATTTTTACGTTCGTGGAACAGAAGAAGTGGTAAAAGGAATGGTGATGAGCCTGGAACAACACGGTGACCTTCAAGGTCGGAATATTTCGTATGACCGCTTGTACACCTCCATACCACTCGCGCAGTGGTTGCTTGACAGGGGTATAACGTCAGTGGGAACCCTCAACGCTATACGTAGAGGAATACCCCTGGAAGTGAAGCAAGTGAGTGGTAGGGAGAAATTTTCGTACGAAATTTATTGGCAGACGAGTGAGGCTGATCTTAGTCTACATTCTTATGTAGTAAAAACGAAGAGTTCTGGCATGCGGAATGTTTTGATGTTGACGACCATGCAACCTCTATTGGGGATTACCAAGGATGACGGCAAAAAGAAGCCAGGCTTGTATAAGCTTTACGACTTCACAAAGGGTGGCACCGATATCATCGACCAAAGGATGGGTTCATTCACGTGCAAAGCGAAGTCCCCACGGTGGACAACTACTGCGTTTGCTTATTTTTTGGATACTTGGCGCGTCAACGCATCTACAGTTTTAGCACTAAATGAAGGGACTGATCCACGCAAGCGAAAATCCTTCGACTTCGGTTGGGAACTGGCCATGGAACTCGTGAAGCCATTCATAAAGTCGCGATCTCTCCAGGGCCTGAACTATCACACCATACATAAGATTGAAGCAGTAATAGGGAAACAACCTTCAACAACAACTCCAAGCGGCAGAAGGGCCACTCTGCCCCAACTATCGTCGACACGACGTAGATGCGACGTATGCAAACACGCTATTATGGGAGAAGGTGCCAAAGCCAGAAAAAATAAACTACCAAAAAACCGTGGCCAATGTCAGTGCTGTGAAAAGCCTTTATGCCCTGCACATTCCACACGAGTATGTCAAGCTTGCTTTTGGGCAGAATAAACTATTTGAATGATTGCGGTTTTATAAACATTGGCTTCAACCACAGCCTAAATAAAACGCGGAGCTCAATGAAAGTTTTTCCTTTCATTAGACAGATAGCTATTTTTAGGTTGATTCAACATATCAAGACGTTGAATATTTGTAAACATGCGCGGTTTTGCAATTTGATTGCTTATCAAAATCATCTATCCTTCTTTGTATAAAAAGTGGGTCATAAAACTAATCGTAATACTGGATGTAAAATTCAGCATTTTTATATGCTGAAACAGTATTGTATTCATATTTTATAAATCCATTTTCTATTTAGAAAATATCAATATAATGCGGTTTGAACATAGCTGAATTTTAGCACGGATACAACGACTGATTTTATGACTTTTATACAAACAAGGATAAAAGAGAAGTAACCTAATTGCAAACCCGCGCATGTTCACATTGTCTTGCAATGTTGAATCCACGTCGAAATGATTGTATTAGCTTGTATTCAATTCCTCGTATTATCGAACTGTAAATGTGCAGCCACTTGTAATTTCAATGTGCCTCATTGCATATTCCTAAATATTTCTGAACTTGTGTGTACATAACCTGACAGAACACAGGTTGCTTTACCATTGAATCAAGTTGAAAAACGTTGCTGCAAGAGCCTTGTGCCAATTGCTGCAGTCCGGTATTGCTGTAACCAAATCAAAATACTTATCAATATTTTGCTGCCAAACTGACATTTTTATCGCATAAACGCCCATTAGGCAGCTAATTCTTTGTAAAGTATTTCTCCAGGTTCACAATGATTTGACGCATAATAAATACTACTTTGAATAAATCTAAATATTGTTTGGATTTTAGTGTGTGGCATATGAATCTTAGAGAGCTTATTGAATCCACAAGAAAATGACCCGAGGCATTACAGATTTTCCTTTTGGTGAAAAGCGTTGTGACGTTCTGTTTATTAATGAACCGTAACTGTTTTATTTTGAATTTCTTTCTGACTTCTGTTTACGTAGAGCATCATCGACTTTATCGGGTAATCTTACTCCTAGTACTAGCCTTGTATGTAGCCGAGTTCACATTGAACTTACATTGAGAGACGCTGTTGCAACTACAATACATTGCATTTAAACCGCGTTTTTTGTTGCATGATCTTCCATTCGTTTCGTGGATTACATAATAGTATTTGATAAACGCGACCCTGCTTCTTCAGCTGGTCTACATTTTTGTTAATAAAGCGTAGGAGTTGCTGTTCTTGGAACCGAGGTCACAAGATCATAATCCAAATTGGTGTGACACGCGTTCAGAAATCTCATTACTGCATGTAATAGATGAAGCATTGTTCTTTTAGTCAAGTAGCGAGGTTTATTTTGAGCGTGGGAAAAGTTATTATTTTGCATGAAAAATATAGATTCAAATTGAGATTATTTAAAAAAAATTTAATCACAACATTGCAATGCATGTTCTTCATTACTCTATCAAAAAATAATGTGTAAACTCACGCTACAATCGCTTTAATCGCAAAATAATCCAAAAGTCATAAGTCACCTCAACATTTCAACGTCTATGAGCAGTTCTAAAATTCACATAGTTTTAATTTTCGGATATGCTCAGCGTAAATAATTCTACAAAGTGAATCCCAAAGTTTGAAACCGTACCTTAAAAAATAACAGAGATATCACTCCTAAAGCATAAGAAGAATCGACAGCCCCCCCCCAAACTGAGCAAGACTCCAGGGAGCCCAACCTCGTAAGGGTTAAGGGTGGAAAAACAGCGTTCTGGCTCTACAGTTGTCATTGGTGTAGCAATAATAATTTTCAACAATTTCACCAATTCTAGAAATATTTCTAACATAAGTTCATCTGATGATAATGATCCCAATAAATTTGACAAATTTTTACCCATGAAAATATATTCCCTTGAGTACAACAAAGAAAGTTCTCCTTTCAGCTTTTGTTCAGCAAGCATGGGATAGGCTATGCCTCAACACATCTTTTTAATATTTCATTGGGAAACTGCTGAAGATAAGATTCAACATTTGAAAAGTTCAGCAGCTTGCATGCTTCCAGATGACCAGTGAATTTATACCTTTCTCTGCATTGAACAATTATTGTGTCACAAACCTCTTTTGCTTCATGTATCCTGCTGTGGTATGATGTTCTCTTAACTCTTTCATCCGGTGCTGCTGTTTCATCCAGGCTATTACGGATATTTTGAATAGCAGCAGAGAAGACAGATAAGCAAGAACTGATTCTAACTGCATCCGTTGTAGATGATTGGAGATGTGAATACAAAATATCTACATGTGGCATTACTCTGTAAAAAAATTCTAACCAAAACAAGAAATTAGAATCATTTAGCATTCGCTTTATTCCACTGGCAGCATTACCTGTAGTTTCTGATCTAGATTCCTCCAATTTACTGCAGCATTCAATAAGGGAATCTTTTAGGTCGAATACAGTTTGCACTGTTCTGCTTTTAAAGTTCCACCTAGTAGATGGAGAACAAGGAATTCGACGATGTGCAACTTCTTCTAGTGCAGACATTCGCTGAGGAGAATTGGAAAAAAATGATGGAATTCCTGACAAGTTGTTAAAAAATATTCTAGTATTTCTACACTGTGAACAAGATTTTTGTAGAACTAAATTCAACTGGTGAGCATAGCAATGCAGGAAATGAGCATTGGGATGAACTGCTTTAATTCTTACTTGAACACCACTTCTGGGTCCGCTCATGGCAGCTGCACCATCATAAGTTTATGCAACGAGCTTTCGCGGGTAATTTCTTGTCAAAGGTTCTAATTCTTGCAACAAAACTGACGATAAAGCTTCTGTTGTTAAGTTTGGTGGATTAAAGAATCCCCAAAATCTTTCAACCACCTTGCCTTTACAAACATATCTTAAAGCAATCACCATTTGTGTTTTGTCATAGATGTATGTGGTTTCATCACACATAACAGCTAAAAAATCCGCCTTATTAATTTGATCTCTAATGATTGTTTTGCATATTTCCATGATGGACTCTAATAGCTCATTCTGAATCATCTTTGACGTTCCTTTGAATACAGAGCTAGAGCTAATATGTGCATTTAAACTTGAATCAAATTCACATGCAAAATCAATCAAACCTCTAAATACACCAGGGTTTCTTGAATCCACAGTTTCATCATGACGTCTGAGTGGCAACTCAAATTTCCCACACAATTTGATACAGTTGATAATTTTTGATAGAATTTGCCGATTTTCTTTTACTTTCTCATTGTGGCGAGCAATTGATAATCTGTATCCAGAATCAAGTTGGGAAGCAATATTAGCTGTACCTAAAAGAGATAAATTTACCATGTTGTTCAAATAAAGTCGTGATTTATCATGTCTTGTTATGTTTCAATTGATATGATTTAAATCTTTAATTCCAGACTTTGTCCATGATGTATCACCACCAAACAGTAAGCATGGAAAGCAAAATAATGCATTTTTTGAACTGCAGCCACATAGCCACAAGTTAGTTTTGTATAAATTTTGATTAAAATGCCGGGTATAACTTCTACTACTGCTGGATGGTGCTCTTTGTGAAATTTCAAGGGGAGGTGTTGGCCTACCTTCAAGTTTAATATTGATCTTTTCTTGTAATGATAACCTATGGAAAGTTATACTTTGCAAATATTGAACAGAGTTGTCCATGACCAGATCAAAAAAGCTTTAAAATTCAGTATAATGATGATAGCACAATTTAAAACAATAATCTTACATAAGCTTTGTGTAGGTAAAATAAAAGATAGTCAGGCAGTGTAGCCAATTTAGCAGCTTAGTTAATACAAAATGGCTTGCCAGTACAGGTACTTATTCTATCTGTCTACAGTACATAATTAACAATTCAAAAGGGATAAGACAGTAGGAATAATGTATCAATACTCAGGCTATAATACTCCAGAGACTGGTTCAATATCTCACAGGTTAGTCTTAAGTGCCCTACCTGCCTATTGCTCTTGCAGCCATGTATGCTAAAAATTACTCACTGTAGACTGATAGAACAAAATCCTGAGTAGGCTATATAATGTTATAAGGCAAATCTAGCCAATGAACAGCTATTTACAGGCTAAGTTATGTCAAATAATAAAACTTTTCTGCGTTTCATAGTCTATAGCCAATGACCGGTAAGCTGTCTAACGAAACCACCAGTGTATGTGCTTATCTGAGCAACATTGGAAAACAGTCAAACCGTTGGGAGCACAGCTCCCAGAGGCGATCAAGAATCTTCGCTTTAGCCTGTGCTTGCAGTTGCGTCAATGGGGTTTTCCCAAATCGTCATAGAAAGAACACCCTTCCTGGAGGTAGCCACTTTAACAAGTCGAAATTCTGCCACTGCGAATGACTACAATGCAACCGCCAACCAATCAGAACGTGTTATAAGAGGCTACCGTCCAATTGTGACCCTTCTATCACTCATCCAGAGAGTTAATGCTTGTTTTGAACTTTATTTGGTAATTACAGAAGAAAAAGAGCAATAGCAGTGGTGGGAATCGAACCCGTGTCAATGAAATGACTACTTTCTAGCCCTAACCCTAACCCCTAAGCCAACCAGCTGACAAAAAATCCATCACTTAATTTGCTTTCTATCATCTTCTTTTCGCCATTTTTTACGTCACTTCAACCGTAGCTTATGATTGGTTGGCGGTTTCATTCTAGTCAAGTTTAGTGGCAGAATTTCGACTTGTTAAAGTAGCTACCCTTCGTGGAGCTACCTGGTTGCTCAGCTCCACAGAGTTTCCATTCGAATTTAAAAAAAAATGTTAAGAGTGAACATGCAAGAACAGTGAAAGTAAGTTGCAGTAAAACATTTTTTAGAATCATCGCGATCGAGGACGTCGAGGAAAATTTTTGCAACGGTATTTTCAACAAGTTCTATTTGGATGCCAGATCGCAGAGGGAGCTGCAGCTCCACAGCTCCCTTTAACGAGCCTCCACTGGTTGGCAGTCTTTACTGCCAACACTACACCATTATTCTTTCATGTCAGACGTAATTATTTCAGGCAAATTTCCAATATCATTACGGTAAGAAATATTGGGACTAGAACGATTATCAGGAGAGTGAGCTGCTGGTAAGGAGGCGCTGGATGTTGATGTAACATCACCTTGAACTGCGTCATTGCTGGAATTAACATCTAGTGATGATGCAATGGAAGATGATGATGATGCATCAGCAACAACAGCAACTGCTTCAGCAGCAGACGTGCCAATATTAACATTTGACTCAACCTGAACTTCTCTCTGAAGAAATGAAATCATTGACGGTATTGTTTTTCAAATATTCTTGTCACGCTCAGCTTTGTCAGCTCTTCTTTTCCTTTTTTCCGCTTCACTTGGATAATCGCGTTTTCTTGCCATCATTAATAGTAATCGTATTCCAGGATTTAGTCTGCAATTATTACAATTATTAGTAAATTATTAGCAGTTATTTGAAAATGCAGTAGAGAAATGTGAGTATTTTGATTGATGAGCTTGAATAATAATTACTAGGCCATACTAAGTTCTAACTACTTTCTTTTGTAGGCTACGTAAAATTATTTGGTACATTTGATCAGTTTTATGGCTATGGCTATATTTACACTATACAGTGTAAAAATAGCCTCAATAGCGTTGCCAGATAAGGAATTCTGCCCTAATTTGAGAAAAGTATAAAGCTGTTGAGAATAAAAACTTGTATTTTTGAAATTTTTTTGGTCCTGGGCAACGAACCTTACATTAACCCTTCCTAACTTTAATCATAACTCTAGCAACACCTGATTTTACCCATGGCAATAAGTGTTTAAAAATAGCCTCTTCCCAATTTTATAGGCTAACTGGAAACATGTGATGTATATAATCATGTAAAACTACATTTCCATGGCATATGAGCAGGGATTATTATACTACAGTACCATTAGGCTACTTGTAAAACCTCACTTGTAACATGTTATTTTAAAATTATATTTAGCAATCGTTACACAATTTGAAATCGTTACTTAAAAATTACCGACTGTGCACACACTGGCACAACAACTTTCACTACATACGCCTACGGTACTAATGCAAAATAATTGGGGGCACCCAAAACCAAGGGGCCTGAGGCCTGTGCTTCGTGTGCCTCATGGTTAATCGGGCCTTACATAGAAATATTGTAAAATCAGCTTATATAATTCATGGGCGTTGGCAGAAAATTTGCAGGCGGTGCAAACATCTTTCAAGCCAAATTTCATCTTGTGAGCTGCAACGAGTGCAACGTAGCTAAGTATATTTATGAAATGTGAAGTAAATTTGGGCGGCACGAGCGAAAACGTTGCAATTAAAGATATTATCAAGGCATACTTAGCAATAATTTCGGGCCGAAAGTGCAAAAAAATAGTCCTGGAAAAATGTTGGTTTACTTAGAAGAAAATTGGATGAAAAAGACATTATTGCCCGAAGGTAAGAAACATATTTGAAATATCGTTTTCATAAGGAAGGAAACGTTTATAAGACCCAAATCCAGGGAGACAAGCGCCCTCTCTGCCAACTTACAAGAGTTTAACTCTCATTAAGCACTCCATTTGCCAAAAATTCCCGTTTTGTATTGAATACAGGCATTTTTAATCTTGACTGCCGTCTAGTTCGAATGAATCCGTCCCGTTGTTTCTGCCCACACACCGCAGATGTTGCTTCAGTAACGAGGCGAACGGACCTTTCCATGGCTTGCGTGTGACACGGATAGCTGGGAAGTTCAAGCTCTGGAGCTGCAGCATCTTGAATGAAGGACATTAACTGACTGTCCGGTATGTCTCGAGTTAGCGGTGGATCATATCTCTCTGTATGCTGCCAATCAATCAGTTCAAAGTATTCATTTGCTTCAAAGTTGAAGACTGGAACTTTGAAGAGACGAATGGAATCTTCATGACTTTGTTTTTTGGCACCAAGTATCCTCCCCGCAGTGTTAATTTTCTGATGTGCAGATGTTCATCTACCAACATGCACAGCAATAAGTTCTCTTGGTGAGCAAAGAAGGCATTTCGGTTGATAACAGGTTCAACTATTGCTTTTAGTTCATCGCTAAGATAGCGCGACTTTTTAACTACGTGAAACAGATGTTTAGCTCCTTTAGTACAGGAAGTTTGCGTTTTCACTGCAAACCACGTTGGAGCGTATACCTTGGCAATGTACTCCACCAACGCTCTCAGATTTTCACAGGGATTCTTATGTGAAACATAAAGCCTCAAAGTGCGATTGGCTGTTGTCAGCCATCTGGAGTGGTTCATCTTTCTTGAATTATGTTAGGCAAGCTTGGCATCACAACGCCCTGAGCTAATTGCTTTACAGATGTCATGCAAGTACTGCTGGTCTGTACATTGAGTTCACGTCAATTGAAGGCAGTTGAATATCAACAGCCTGAAACTCAGCGCCTGGTTGACTGTCACAGTCTTCAAGTTTTTTACCAATGGAGCCAAAAAAACTTTGTGGACCAGATGTAACTCCATCAAGGTAATGCATTAAGTGCCTCAGTGGTAGGCTTACCATATTTTTGTGACTTCAAAACGGGACGCCTCCAAAGACCAAAACCGCTTAGCCGTGATTTTTTAACTTTACATTTTTCGATATTATTACATAGGCCTACATTTAAAGCCCTCCCGGCTGTCTTCATTGACCATATTGTCATCGAGAGTTCATACGCATAGGCTATTCTCTGTCGAAATATCGGTTTTAGTTCGAAAAATAAAAAGGAATAGACGTTAACGATAACTTACAAAATAGGCCTAATTCGAATTTAGATTTTTTTCTGTAAAGCAAAAGCGAAGAAAGAATAATAAAATAGCCTGCGGTTTTCAAGTCGATAAATAACTCCCAATTGCACTGAATTTATCCAACACTGCGTAGCCTACAAGCACTTACGAATTTACTTAGGCTATTCGCCCAATCATACTTTTCTGTAGATAACACCTTCTTCAAAAAGACATTGTTCAATTTTACATTCTCGTAAAAGTCAGAGCAGGACCAATCAGTATTGATTTTACATGTAATAACGGCTTTTACGTTCTGCTCCAGCATCCTGCTTCTGCTTTCAGACCACATGCTCTTCATGATGGAAAAAATTCTTTCAAGGGGTGCGGATGTTCCGGGTAAACAAAATATGAACTCCACCAGCTTTTGAAAGTTTGAAACGCGTATGCATTTTTTTTCAAATTCTTTGAACATCTCGACCCACTTTTGTTCCAAAGACGCATTTTGCCAGCTCTCTTCCTTACAACGTTCAGACAGGTGCCGTTTCACTAGTAGCCTACTTGTTCGTCGAAAAGAGGGTTGTTGTTGCTCACCTGCTTCACAAACGTCATGTTGGTCTTTTCCGTAGACTCGCACCCAGGATATTCCTTTGTGTAGGTTGATCCAAAGAAGAGGAAGCACATCTTTATAAGAACCATCATAAAGGTCCAGGTACGACAAACATTTATCGTAAACAAGTTTACGCTTACTTCGCCTGCTTATTCTAGCTTGCCTAAGAGAGTCAATGCTGCAGATGGGATGAAGTTGTTTTCTTTCTTTTCAAGTAAATTTAGCTTTAGCTCTGACAGAACATGTGCCACATCTACGGCACTATCGTTCTACTTTTCTAACTTTAGAATAGTTTCGTTGAAACATTTCAACTGCCCATGAACAAACTTCAAATAGAGCTCTTGTGTTGGTTCTTCGTGGTTCTTCGAAGCATTTTTTGATGCTAATTGGGAATGTTCGTGTATTATGCTGGCTGGCTGAACGCCCAAGCGGGACGTTTGGCTGACCGGTCGGGACACCGGGACAAGACGTTAAAAAGCGGGACTGTCCGCCTAAAACGGGACGTATGGTAAGCCTACTCAGTGGTAATTCATTAAAATGCAACAGACATACAAATTGCTGCAATAGTGTGGTTCTTATAGCTGCAACAGTGTGGTTCTTATAGGGAGTCACTTGCCTCCGTAAGGAGAAATTTTTAACTTAAAGGGAGGAATAATCGTGTTGAAAGGAATTGGGAAGAAACGTAACTTAAATCAAATGTAAATTTATCTAAATAATCTATTGAAATGGTTAACTTATTTATGACTGAATACATAGTTTTAGATCAACGTTGAGTTTTTACAGCACTTTAGGATGCAATAGACCACTTTGTGATTACAATCAAGTCATAGCCTAACTGAAAGTGGTAGCCTACTGAAA